>NC_048304.1:35205081-35251123 GCF_013100865.1 Trachemys scripta elegans
GGAGAGGGATCGGAGCAGTCAGGGGACAGGGAGCAGAGGGGTTTAGATGGGTTTGGAGTTCTGGGGGGGGGGCTGTCAGGGGGTGGGGAGTGGTTGGATGGGGCGTGGGAGTCCCAGGGGTCTGTCTGGGGGTGGGGGTGTGGATAAGGGTTGGGGCAGTCAGGGGACAAGAGGCAGGGAGGCTTAGATAGGGAGTGGAGTCCTGGGGGGCAGTTAGGGGCAGGGGTCCCAGGAGGGGGCAGTCAGGGGACAAGGAATGGGGGGAGGGTTGGGGGTTCTGGGGGGGCGGGAACTGGGAGGGGCAGGGGCGGGGCTAGGGCGGGGCTCCTCCCGTCCTCTTTTTTGCTTGCTGAAATATGGTAACCCTAACTAACTATAGTGTGAGTTTTTAATTGGCAGTGCAAGCCATTAATCTAAGGCCTCAGTCCTGTAAATACTTGGACATGTACTTAAATTTAAGTATGTGAGTAGTCCCTTTAAAGTCAAGCCTATGATTACAGTTTATGTTTGTTTGTTGGTGGGGCGGGTTTGTTTGTATATTTTCTGTATTTATCGTTATAGGCAATATACTATGAAAGTTGGGGAAAAATAAACCTTTTATATGAGGTGCACTAGCTGTCTGTCTGTACTTATATGGCCTTCATCACCATAGCATCTGGGTGCAGACACACCTTGGTGAAATTTTTGGCTAAGCAAAACTTTAGGTTTGTGCAATGTGTGCTAAAGAGAAATTGCTCAGTTATTTTTTTCCCTAATCAGTGGCACAAACCAAAGCCCCCAAGTGAATTGTTTTTCTTTCTAGTGCAGTATCTTATAGATGTAACTAAACCAAAGGAATTCACTGGAGCGACTGTAAAAGAAGGTTTCAGTACACAACAGATGTACTGCCTTTAAAATCTTTCCTTCACATACATACAGTCCAATTAACATCTAAAGAATTACACAAAAGACAAGTCAGTAAAAATTAAGTTAATTTACACAACCAATAAACTAGTTTGAAGCAATGATAGAAAGTTATTATAAAGGCTAGATACAGTAAATACCAGTTCCACCGTAATAAGCTTTGGTAGAATATTAAAAGAGCATAGCACCAATAAATTCCAATGTCAATACATGCCTCAGTAAGCATGAGCTGTGATGAATATGTAAATTTTGGCAAGAAAAGTTGTGTATGTTCCTTGACGCCATAATTTCATTTCAACATCTAACAAAAAGTCTTTAGGCTCCTTCACTTGTCGCTGAAGATAGACAATGCCCGTATAGGAGTTAAGCTTTCTAGTGCTGAAGTAGTTTTCTTCATTTCCTTTGTTGATGGTAAGGATTATGTTGTCTCCAGCATAGGCAGGTGATGGTCCAATACGGAAAATATGAGCTGGGACTACGATGTTGGTTTGGAAGTTGAGTTGATAGTAAGTAATTCGCACAGGGGTGTTTTGGCAATCCACATAATTAAAGCAATTGTTGCGTTCACACCTCCTGAGAGAGTAAAAACAAGAAATGGTTAGTATTACAGTAACCGTGAGCTAGAAGATGTACATGTCAGTCATTTGCAAAGTCACAAGAACCCTTTAGCATGTGTTAGAGGAGGGAGGGATAGCTCAGTGGTTTGAGCATTGGCCTGCCACATCCAGGATTGTGAGTTCAATCCTTGAGGGGACCACTTAGGGATCTGGGGCAAAATCAGTACTTGGTCCTGCTAGTGAAGGCAAGGGGCTGGACTCAATGACCTTTCAAGGTCCCTTCCAGTTCTAGGAGATGGGATATCTCCATTAATTTATTTATTTTATTTTTATTTAGACAGATGAGCCCCAAGCTTCAACTGTGTAATTAACAGCTGCTTGGTTCTGCTTTTACAGCCCCCATAAAACATTTGTAAATGATATAATTGTCAGAGTACAACAGCATACCAAAAACATCTTCCACATGGAGAGTCCTGTTTGAAAGCTCCACAATGAGCATACAGAGAAAGCTAGACAGAAGTCAAACTGTGTGTAGCCTAACGCTTGGAGGAGGAATCTGTGAATCATCAAAGTGCAAGACTGGGACTGTGTTTTATGAAATCCGAAACAGTCGCACTCAGAGAGGCAATTGTACTCTAACTCTTAACAAGTGCCTGTACTAGCCAAACTGCCCTATTCTAGCTTTTAAAGGAAGCAATAAAACTATGTTTAAGGCATAAGTGATAGGGATATTCATTTTGGAGAGGAGAAGAGCATCCTCTGTGATTTCTCCATAGCTCTTGTATTTCCTTCCCACCCATTCTCCAAGGCCACTCAACACAGCCATCCTCTTTGATTGTGAATGTTTGGACATGGCTGCTTTTTGGGAACAGAGGCACCACACTGCAGGCAGTGCAAAATAATACAGGGATTGCTGGGGAACTGCCCCACTAAGGTGAATGAGACAGTACAATCAGAACAAAACAGATGTTCCTTCGTTCCAGTTCTGTGTGTGATTCACTTGAATGGGATAGCTCTTCCATGTGATCGATCCTTCGGGGGCAGTTGCTCCAGTGCCTCGGATTGTACAGTGAACATGTGCAATAGAGCTGAAACTGCAATTCCCGTTCCGCAGTAAACTCCAAAATACCAATACACACACACACACACACACACACATATATATATATAAAAATAGAAGGTTCTGACGTGGAACAAAACCCCAAATTTCCCAAGGACTGGAAATTCCAAACTTTTGCATAGAAGAAGTTGAAATGACATTTCACTTTGATGTTTTTGAAATGTTCCTGAGGCTCCTTGAGTTGCCCAGGGCCCTGGCAGCCCACCAGATGAAGTGCTGGGCAGTCTGGGGAGCCAGGGCTCTCATAACTTCCAGCCTACTGAGGAACTGGGAGCTCTGACTCCAAGCTGGGGACCCTGGAAGCCCTTTGCTAGGCTGCTCATGCCAGTTGTGTGGGAGAAAGCAGCATTTTCCAACAGAAAAAGGTCCCATTGGACAATCTCCAACCAGCCCTAATGTGAATATTAAAGCACAGAGCTCTAAAACAGCAGCAGGAGTTCACTGGACAGCCCAGAAGCCACAGCAGGGTGGCAAGGTGCACTTTACAAATATCATAAGACTAAAACAGTCTGGAAAAAATGAGCAGCCAAAGGGAGTTGGTTATGATAATCAGTGAGGACTTACATGTCAGATACTTTTCTGTAGTTCTGAGGGCACTCAAACAAGAGGCATCGGTAGCTGCCCTGGATGTTGTAGCAAGACTCTGCAGCTGAGCAATTGTGGGTTCCTATTGCACATTCATCAATATCTGGCAATGGAAAATGGGGAAAATATGCAGTAAATCTACAAAGTACTATGTGCAATCATGAGATATGAACCTGAACAGATGTGCACGTGCGTGATATACATAAAAAGAGAGGCAGGCCTGTGCTTTTGGATCTGAAGGACAAGGGCTTGCATCCTGACTCTGTAGCTGGGAGTTTGCCTACCAATAGTGATTGTTGCCTGCAGGCCTGGATTGTTACAAACACAATGTCAACATGCAGGACTTGAAATCCAGATCCAAATTTTGTAGGTCAGGCTCATCTCCAGTACATATATCCAGATACATAGATACATAGCTTTCAGGTCTTGGAATGGTGGAATAAAATATGTTCATTTAGGCTATCTTAAAATTCCAGTGCATATTAAAACAGGTTGTGAAAAAAACTGGTTTACCTCCTTCTTAGTATTATCATTTATTATTAGTCAAAAGCTGACAGCATGCTTGGCACTGTACAAGAAACAGGGAAGACAAGGGTTCCTGATCTAAGGAGCTTGCAATCTTTCCCTTGTTATCATTTGACTGCCACGTCTCCTACTGAGGTGACCTGGCAGACTCCAACCATCCTGCCAAGATGCGCCTGTCACTGCTGAGCATTTTGCAAATATTTTCACATCTTTTGAGATGCTAAGTTCTGCTGCTCCTACTCCACAGCAAGTAAATCCGATGGAACCCAGGATTGTTTTAACTTTCAGTGGGGAATAAGCAGCAGAAGGAAATGAACTCTTGAAACCAAAGATCCTGCTATCATACCACTGCTCTTTGTAATCAAACAAAACATTTAAAGGTCAAAACGGCAACATAATGATTTAGGCAGAACTACTTCTGAGTTGGTTGGTCATCTCTGTTGTTCACGAGGTGCCAGCAGATCCATATTATGAACATATAGTGAACCAGAATTATTTTAGTCTGCTTCCTTGCTGCCACTAGCAATAATCTCATAGGACATAACCAACCGGTATTTACAACAAGCAGTCCCTTCTCACTGATTTTTTACAGGGTTAGAAAGGTAGATGATGTCAGCGTATGACTCTTTAAAGAGCTCCCTACATGGTTATTTTGAATATGGGAACTTCATGAACAACAGTTTAAAATAAGACGATTTGATCCTAAGTATTTAATCTAAAAAATGTCCTCTACTAAAAATTGCAGAAAGCAACACAGAATTCAAAGGAAAAGTAAAATCCAAAGATGCTTCAAGTCACTGGGCAGAAACATGATTACTTGAATAATAAAAATGCATAGTACTAAACAATGGTCCTAAAATGCTGAAAACCAGATGCAATCACAGGGATCCAACATGAGCAAAAATGATTGGCAGACATCTTGCAGTCACATTGTGTTTTCTCAAATGTCTAGACAACACAAGGGGTTTTAAAATGAAATAAATGTTAACAGACAAACCACGCGGACTGTGTAGTGCTCTGTGATTCTGCCAATCGTCATAGAGGAGACTGACTCTTAAAAGGAAAACCACAGCCATCCCCCCTAGAGATGAGACTTGATCTTGCAGGCAACACTGACTGGTTTAAAAGCCCAGCAAAAATATATACCATATGAAACAAAAGTGAATTAAAGTAAATTAGGTCCCTCATTAATTCTCAAAACTGGCCCCAGGTAAAAACGGAATTTTTTTCTATATTGTAGCCAATGTCATGAAAGGCTCACTTCACCAGTTTGGCTACAGCGTGAAATTTGCACAGCTTTTTAAAAACATTCTATATGTTGAGGAGCTGCCTACAACTCCTCTGTTTGAATTCACAGTGTAATGAAAATGCCAGCAAAGAAATGATGCAAAGGACAATACTTTAGTGGCTTTCAGTATAAAGACAGAGAAGATGAGGAACACTCAGGCCCAGATCATCAGCTGGTGTAAACTGACCAAACTTAATTGGATGCAGGCTGATTTTCCACCAATAGAGGACTTGGTCCTGAATTTAGACTGTTCTAAAAAGAAATGCATAAGACCATTTTTTCAAAGAGGCCTCTATATATGAGCCTGCAAAATTCTGTGTGCACCCACTTGGCATTGCTCAGAAATCTACATTTGCTCATGCAATCATCATGTGTGCCTCTGTGCAAGAAAACTAGCATCCCGTCACACAGTTACTTCTGTTGCATGGTTAAGTTCCAGTTTACATGCACAAAATACATGGTTGCCTCTACACGTATATTTTTGCAAACATCAATGCAGATATGTGGTTGTACAGCTGCAAATAAAGAGAGTACTTTTTTTTGCAGAACCTTTAAAAATTTGCCTCGAAGGTATCACTATATAGTTCACTCAGTGGGAAATCCACACAATGCTGGGCTCCCTCTGTGCAGGTTTAAGATGACAAGCAATGCACTTGAAAAGAAGGTGAAAACTGCAAGTGTAACTCACTGGTCAGTGTGTGGTACGCATCCCCTTCTATGCCTGAGCCACAGAGGATATGGGTCTCTTAGAGCTCTGAGCTACAGAGAGCCTGGCTCTTCAGTTCAGCAATAGTGACTCATACTATATTAAGTCTGAAGTAACCTGGTTCAAATTCCAGCATTCACAAAGATAGCAGCTGTCATACAAGCAGCCTCAGGTCATGATGTCAGCACATAACAGAAATGGAGAAAGGATCGTTAAAGCTACTGTAGGTGGGCAAAATAAATGTTTCCTCTGACTTCCATGCAAGAGACATAACACTGAGAGCCCGATTCTGAGCTCATACATGTTTTTACACATTCTAACTCCACTGAAGTCAGAGGAGTTACGCCCGAGTTTTACTGGTGAGAAGAATCAGAACCCAAGAGTTGAGTTGTGCAACTAAAAAGTCTGAAGATGCCCTGAAAAACTAGGAGCACAGTAAATGCCTGATAGCTAGTGTAACTGACCACTCTAATGCGTATAGGGTGATAGGTAATCAGCTCTTCAAACATCATTACATGACAAGCACATCTTTTCGAAATGGAGGATTTTCACTTCAAACATGTACAGCTGCACTGCAGATGAACACATTAGCCATCTTAAATACATTTCTGTGATTTCATGGGAGTATTTAGTCCAGTGTGGTTTATATCTTACTGTTAACTTAAGGCTAGTCTACACTGGCAGCGCTTTAACGTGCCTTGTGTGGTCATGGCACAGTGCTGGGAGAGAGCTCTCCCAGCGCTCCAGAAAAACCACCCCAACGAGGGGCGTAACTCCCAGCGCTGGGGCACTGTTTACACTGGCGCTTTACAGCGCTGCAACTTGCTGAGCTCAGGGGGGTGTTTTTTCACACCCCTCAGTGAGGAAGTTGCAGCGCTGTTAATTGCCAGTGTAGATAAGCCCATAGGCCAACACTTTCAAACGTGTATGCCTTGAAATTAGGCAGTTAAATCCATATTTAGTCTCCTGAATTTGGTCTCCTAATTTTCAGGAGTGTTGAGCTCCCACAGCTTCCACTGAAATTAGAGATTTGAGGGTTCATTACCTCTGAAAATCAGCCTACTTACTTAGGTGATGAAATATGGATTTATCCTGCATGTATAACTTTAGGTACCTAAGTGAAAATGTTTACCTCAATTTGTATAATACAGTGGTTTCCATTAAAACGTGGATTAAATAGTTAATAAATAGTTCTTTCTTACTCCAAATATAGGGGGAAAACTGACCCCTTTGATAACGATATGTGGCGACTATTGCCATGTGTTGACTATTTTAGGGTGATCGTTGTATAAAATAGAGGTTTGACTGGATAACCCTAAAGTTCTATATCATGTCCAGAACTGACATCAAGCTACAATCTTTCCAGTCCCTTAATCTTATTCTCACCTCGACATGTTCTTCCATTTGCTGCCATAGTATATCCCTGCTCAGGACAAGCACATTGGTAACTACCAGGAACATTCACACAGCGGAAAGTGCAAAGAATACCCGCACTTTGTGTGCACTCATCAATATCTGGAATTAAATTATTACAAAAGCATTAGAGAAGTGACAGATGTAAATGAAGAGAAAATGGAACACAAGGAAATTCTGATGGCTCTGATACAGGTGACGTCAGATGCAATCCCTCATCTCATCTATAATAGGTTTTACTTAACAAGCGCCCAACTCTGAAAGTCTGACTTTGCTGTAGGGCCGTTCATGGTGTTTTATGAAGCGTCCAGTGCAAAGCTCCCCCCTTGCTCTCCCCTTACATGTTTGAAAATTACTATCTGACAACTTAAAAGTAATGCAGACCAGCAATAAATCAAGCATATGTCTGGGTTTATACTCTCCTGGAGCTTTCCAAATTCAGAATTCCTCTAGAACTTTTAGGGGAGCTTTTTCAGACCTTAACGGAAGGAATCAGGTGTTTGACTCCTTCATAAACAAACAGAGATTCTCTCCCAAGTATTTGTCAGGTGTCTGCTAAATAGGTGTTTAAAAAACAAACAAAACCCAAAGGCTCAGATCCTTCATCCCCTCAGGCAGCATAAAGCAACCTAGAAAGCTGTCCTATAGGGGCAGCTGGAAACTGCCCATACATTACCTGCTCCTGACTTCTGGTGCAGTTTGGTGTCAGAGCAAGCTGGGGGAATGACCAAAATATGATGCACTCTGGTGATCCACAATAGCATAACAGCTCCAAGTGGACCATTTCAGCCAGTGGAAATCAGAGCAGGCCTTAAGCTCAGCTATGGTACTGCAGAGGTTTTAGAACAGTGGTTCTCAACCAGAGGGTACATGTACCCCTGGGGGTACTCAGAGGTCTTCCTGGGGGTACTCAACTCATCTAGATCAGTTTTTCTCAACTTGGAGGTTTCAGTTCCTGGGCAGGGGTGTCACAGGACAGGTTTAGGGGGGCCATAAGTAAGGCTAAGATTTAGTCATGGGTATTTTTGGTAAAAGTCATGGTCAGGTCACAGGCAATAAATAAAAATTCACGGTCCTTGACCTGTCCATGACTTTTACCAAAAATACCCGTGACTAAATCTCCACTTCTGGGTCCCCTGCTGTGGCCCCCGCCCCAGTGTGGGGATTGACTGCCCACTGGCCGCTGCTCCCAGGGACCACTCTCTGGACAGCCTCTGGGTGCCCCGGGTCGTTGTTCCAGCCGCCCCAGGACAGCTGCTGTTTAGGAGGTCCCCAGGGCAGCCCCAGGACCACTGCTCGGGCACCCCTCAGAGGTAGCCACACCAGCCACTGTTCTGGCGGTCCCCGGAGCCAGCTGCATTTTATGTCTGATTTTGAAAGCAAGTCGTTTTTAGGTGAAACTTGCAAGACAAATCAGACTCCTGAAAGGGGTACAGTAGTCTGGAAAGGTGGAGAGCCACTGTTTAGATGATACAGTTTCAGAAAAACAGTCTGACTAAAACCCCCTACTTGTCTTGCTCAGACTTCAGTCTCTTGCCACTGTGAGGCAATAATCTCACTAGTTCTTCAGTCACACACAGGTTCCTCCAGCAAACCTAGGCTATCCATCCTGGCCCCTGTGAAGTCTGATTTGTATTGCTCTGGTGGAGCAAAGCAGACTTAAAACTGGTCTAAGTGGGCAGCTGAGATTTCCCTTTGCACGGGAATTCTCCAATAGCATACATACATTGTTTCTGGCCTTATGCCATTCCCTCTCACAGCCCCCAGCACTGCAGGCATGCACAGCGCACTGCTACACTCCAATAATTGCCAGCGGCTGGAACAACCCTTTGTGGCCACTGCAGCAGGGCATAAAATTCAGAGCCTTAGACACTCCCTGCAACATACAAAAAGTACAAACGACATGAACAGCATCTGTACCTTTACAAGAATGGCCGTCTTCTGCTAGCTGGTACCCTTGCCTGCAGTAACATTGATAGGAACCATAGACATTGGCACACTCCTGACTGCATGCAGTGCTGTCACATTCATTCACATCTGTATCCAAAAATAAACAAAGGTATTGCTACACTGGAGCAGAACAATATCTACTACAGTTTCCTGCGTCTGACAGCAGCTAGAACCAGATTCTTCAGGAGAACATGCACAATTATGGAAAAATCTGCACACAGGAGAAATTTTTGTCTAGCCCTCTTTGCCAGTGATTGGCTTATGGCCTGATGCATGAGGAACTATAGCCCTTCCATAATAATATAAATAATTAATACATTAGAGTTGGTGAAAAATGCCAAGTCGTTTCTGCAAAATAAATAAATAAAAATAATTCAAAGGAACGAAACAATTTTCAATGTTTTCATTGCACAATTCTTTGTTTTGATCCATTTTGATTTTGATTTAATTCTAAACAAAAAGAGTTAAGTTTTCATTTCTTTTGTTTTTTCCCCCCTCTTCTTTTATTCCCCTTTTTCTCCTCTGGAAAAGAGGGATGAAGGAAAAGAAGTGGGGAGAGGAAGGAGATCAGAAAATGGAAACCAAAACCGTTCTATTTTGATTCAATTTGAAATTTTTTGTTTTGATGAAAATTTGGAAGTTTCAAATGATCCAAAAAATTTTGGAAGAAAATTTTTATTTTGTTGAAAAGCCATTTTACATTGAAGAAAACCCTTTTCAATGAAAAATTTCAACCAGTTTGAATGTTGATCCTATCTCCTATAACTGGCTGTTCACATCCACTTGTATAACTCAGGAAGAGAAAATGAACAGCAATATGCAAAGTGGAGCTGGGAGAAATTTTCAAGATGAAACTTTTTTTTTTTTTTTTTTAAACCAAAGCAGATTTGGGTCAACCAAAACATTTAGCAAATTTGGATCAAATTCACTGAATTGTTTCATCTGAAACAGACAAATCACAAAAGTTGTGAAAAAAATCAAAACATTACATTCTGACATTTTCAGAATGAAGCGTTTCAATTTTTCTATTTGAAATGGCTTTTCCTTTTGAATTTTGCTTCTATGTTATTTTTAAAAAGTTAAAAACCCTGAAAAGAAAATGAAACATTTAGTTTTGTCTCTGTAGCAAAGAATAAAATATATTGGGTATATCAGGATATAGAGGTGAAATATAAGTATTAATTAATGTTGTAATATGGGGCTTACTGGACTTAGGCCTGTAAGATATTTAGCTTAGCCCAAACAGGGCCTCTCATCAACTAGTTGACTGATAAATAACCTTGTATGGGAAACTGTGCTAAGTGCTGATGTTTGGGAAAAAATGTATTGCAATGTATCTGCTAACACTGTAAGATGCCAGTTAAAACTGGTTGTAACATTTTGGGGATTTTTGCAGACATAGGGTGACAGCAATGTGCTATCCACAAGTCGTTATGGTGGTTCAGGGACATAAATGTTAATGAGTAGAAGGGGAAAGTTAGCCTATGAAAAATGGGGTGCCCCAGATTTAGTGGGGAGTGGAAGTACAGATAAGGAAAACGGGGTTGAAACCTTCATAAATAGTATAAATGCCAGTGGGAGTCAGTAAAACACATAATAAAAGTTGTCTCCCAGCCTGCGTGTCTTGAGAGTCACCTGGATGACACCCCTGGTGAAGATGGTGATGATGAGCAGGAAGAAGATGATTACTGACACTCTGGGGTTCCCCAGCAGGAGATGTGAGTTATACCAGTCACAGGGCTAAACACTTTGTACTCTCTTTCTATCTACGGCTGTATTTCAGTGGTTGTGGGATTATTTATCTGCTAAGCGGATTTGTTAATAAGTGGACTTGTGATAAATAGCAATATCTTGTGTGCTTCCTGGGTCCCCCATTCTAATAACATTGATAATAATCTTCCTGAGGCTGTAGCCACTCAGGAGACTGAACTTTTATCAGCCACTGCTACCTACAAAATTAATCAATAACCAACACATTGATCCATCAGTTAGACTCTACAAGTCAAACAAAATATTTAGTTTGACCCGAAGAGAATTTTTTTTTTTTTTTTACTTTTTCAGTTTGATGGAAAAAATTTCTTTCGTGTTGACCTGCAACATTTTTTGCAGTTCAGTCATCGAACTGAAAAAAATCAGTTCTGTGCACAACTCTAACAACTGAAAAGATTAGCTCTATAAACACAATGTGTCAAGCTCATGCACAACTACTGGAGATGTACCTACTTTCCTGCTCACTCAGTCTAGAAGAGCTTCTCAGAATTCATTAGAAACATGATATTCCTGGTCTCTTGTGCTGCTACGTGTTCCCAGATCGTAATTTGAAAGTTACTGAAACTACCTGAAATAGTATGAAAACTGCTACTGGGCAGTTGGGAAGCACAGCTGCTAAAAAACAAAGGCAGATTCACAACTGCAAGTCAGTTTGCTTCTTTACCTGCAAATATTATAACCACACAGACGAGGACACGGCTATGAAAGCAGTTGACAGGGTGGGGGAAAGACAAGAGAGAAAAAGGTGAAAGGCACAAGAAAGAGGCGCTCTATGTCCTCACCTTATAATGGCTTTTCAGCATTCCATTTCTTGTTTAGTAGAAATGACCTGCCTTGCCTACCACCCCGGTGATAGAGCGTATGGGATGTAATGATGCTGGAGAAGCTTTACATACATATTGCAAGTTTAATAAATACCTTAACTACACTGCAGTTTGAGAGCCATTCTAAGGATGCTCGGAATGTGAAATTTTAGTGTTTACATAGCCTCAGAGCATTCATGAATCAAGGGTTCTTCTATCAAATGCCACCCAAACTTCCTCCCCTAAAGTCCTTCTTCTTCCAATGCAGACTTTGTCTTAAAAGGAAAGGAAAGCAGTCTGGTACCTTCACAGTGCTTCCCATCATAGGCCAAGCGGAATCCAGACGAACAAGAGCAATGGTAGGACCCAGGAGTGTTCTCACAGGTGTGCTGACAAAGCCGTCCTGGGTAATTCCAGCACTCATTTATATCTGTCAGCAAAACAAGCAAACAATGGGAAAACACAGGATTCGAGAGAGACATGGGAGGATATTTTAAAGATGCCAGAGATCGATCTCTACATTGTGAAATGCTGCAACCTTGGTTTTTTATATTGTCTGGCTTTGTACTCTAATTGGCATACAGTGATGATAAAATATAAAAAGCTTTATCCCAGTGCGTTCCCCAGAAGACTGTGAAGATTTTCAGAAAGATACATTTCTGCAGCAGAAGATACTTAACCCAGAGAAAAGTACTGTGCAGATGACCTCAATCAATAACCTACCATTGAGCTAAACTGAGGACATCTGCTCCATAATGATACAGAAGAATGGTGGAGGTTGGTCACAATGAATGAAGGTAGTTGGGGAAGCAATCCTATTACCTCTTCTGAGCTACTGTAGAGCAGAACTAATAACTACACACTAAACAACAGCGCTAAATACTGTGAAGGCTCATCAATCAGTAGTTTCTGCTTGCTCTGTGCCTTACATACCAATGCAGGCTCTGTTGAATGCATCATACTGATAGCCCATCTTGCAGTCACAGCGATAAGCTCCAGGTAGATTATGACAAATCTGTCCCTCTCCGCAGCGGTGTATGCCTGTCTGACATTCATCAACATCTATAGCAGGAAAAAACATCAATTACTTTAAATATGGAGGGCGAAAGTGGTGGGCATTCACTAAATGACACAGTTTAAGAAATGACACACTTCTGAGAGAAGTTTCAAGTAAAAGAATAAAAAGGAACAGAAACACTGTTAACTGTGTCAGGAAAAATAATCATTTTTTTCTTCTCCGTTATTCTCAGAGGAGGCTTCATGTATGGACAGGCTCCTCTAAATCAAACTTTTGCAAAATAATACATTGTTTTGAAAATAAAGCAATGCTTTCAAACACCATGAATATCTCCCATGTTACCCCACATTTAGCTCTAAGCAAAATTTCTGGTTACCGAGCTCAAACCATGCCATTAAAACCGGTTTATCAACAGCTTTTTATACTGACATTCTCCAATGTTGTTATATCAATCCATGTTGATATTACAAGTCAGCATGTTATAGCAAATCAGTTAGAGCAAAACAAGAACAGCTCAAACGTCTGCTCATCTCCTGAGCCAAGCCAGATCTAACTTCTGGTTCAAATAAATTCCCACCTCTACTTGCATTGTTATCTCTAGTTCCATTTTCTACATTCTTCTCTTTCCCCAACCTGATCCTCTTGTCTGCTATGATCCAAACCAATCCTTGACACTCCCCCATTTTCCATCCCCATCTGATCCAAAATCCAATCCTGACACACCTGCCCACCCCTTCCCAATTTACAGGTCACTAATCTCGGTCTCTCCCCTGCTCCCATTCTGTTCCAAGATGAGGATAAGAGTCTATTTAATACAGGCTGATGGGATCTACAATGCAATTAAAGATGAAGCCATATCAAACAGACATCTGTTTGTTCTCCTCTAGGATGGACAAGGTTCAGCAGTTTAGTTTGGATAACACTCCAACATTTTAAGAGCTTATTGATTATCTGAATCTTTTGAATTCTGCCTCTTCCCATCCCATCAGATCCTTCCCCCTCCTCCATATCCACCTCTTCAATTCCTCTGGCATCCTAACTCCCTCTCCCCAACAACCAATAGGGCTGGTTTGTTTAACATCATCTGGGAAGGCAGTCTAAGATCTGAAACTCTCTTTGCTGTGCTCTGGTTGGCTGCTCTATGCAAATTCATAGATTCTGGGACTACTCCAGAGGGACCCAAGAATAGATGGTCTCCCTCCACCCAGCTCTATAAAATTTGGAGATAGCAAATCTGCTCAGGAAAAAAAAAAGGACATTTTCTGAGCCTCTGCATGGATGATTGCTGTGGTAGGTCTCTTGGGAGCCAGGAGCAAACAAGGGTTACTTATACAGGCTTCAAATTGGTTTGGATGTGGTGAGACATGTGGTTTCACGTTCAGTTCTTACGTAGCACAGATTCACGCGTTTCTAATGACTACAGGCATTAGATTTGCAGAAAAGCCTATCCAGGAAAGAATTCCTGGAAGGGGGAAAGGTTTCTGATGAAATGCTGCCTCTCCACTTTCTTTCAGAGCACAGCAAGCATTAGGAAAAGGGAGTTTTTAAATACAGATTTAAATCAGCAAATTAGCAATTTTATTTGGAGTGAATTCATTTGTGCCATTATTTCATTTGTTTGTGAGAAACTGTATATTCCAGCGAATAAGTCCCTGCCCTTAATTCGGTCTAGGCCTTTTTTTCAGTCTGAGGTGTGTATTTCAAGATAGTTACAATACTTTTCAATTAAATGTAAGGGGGTGGTTGCTACTAGCTGATCTGATGAATTAGAAAGAATGAACACATTCAGGATAAAGTCTCTAAACAGAGGAAGACGACCACACAGGCTCAGTTCTGCTGCAGAAACATGTCCAGATGATCTACTTCTATTACTATGAGTTAATCTGAAATCCAATTAACCATCACAATGCCCTGAAGAAATGGATTTTATCATAGAAAGGGGAAATTGGAACCACATGGTTTTCTTTTTTCTTCTACATACTCTTTCCTTATTTAAAGCAACCATACTAAAACATTTAGACTGAAAACAGAGGCACACCTCACTTAGCCGGAGGCAGAGAGCTTGCATGTGGCATAGGTCATATTAACATGAAACATTTCTTTCCCTAAACCAAACAGAAAAGCAGATTCCTACACTCTCTAGATGTGGCAAGCTACCATATGAATTTTCTTGTACCTGGACCTAAAAACTGTGCCAATCATTTAAATTAAAAATGTGGAGTAACATCTGTAATTACAATGTATCACATTATCTCATCCCTATAACCACACAACCCAGTCATGTATGAGTAATGTTTTTTTTTCCTCCTTAAAAAAGAAAAGAAAAGAAAAGAAAAGAAAAGAAAAGAAAAGAAAACGGCCCATTTTTCTCAGACCAGCAGTTTGAAAACGCAAAAGATAGAGAAGCACTAGCCATACAAGTCAACTTTGATACGGGTCTGAACACAAAGGCCTTTTAAACTAATGCTGGGACTTTGGAGCTGCCTGCCAAAGGCTGTCACCTGGTAGAAAAATGACACGTTGTTCTAATCCAGGGTCTGAAAAGCCTTTGTCCTGTTTCGATACTAGCTTTCATGGTCCCAACAACTAGTGCCAGAACAGATCCTCAACTGGTAAAAGTTGAAACAGCTTTGTTGGCCTCAGTGAAGTAACACTGATTTACACCAGCTGAGGATCCATCCTAGAGTGTTGATGCTTTCCATTGTGAGGGTCAGGAACATTTCCTTTTCTCTTCGTGTCCATTGGGATATCTCCCTGATTGCTAAATGATAACGGATGAAAGATGAGTGCATCTCTTGATCAAGATCAGCCAACTCATCCCCCTTTACAATTTTACCAGAAAGCATTCTTAACCTTATCATCATCTAGTTATTTTTAATAGTCCCAGTCTATAGGCTGAGTCCAAAACTTGCCCATCTCCTCACTTGGAGGAGTTAAGAGGTCTGCGACACTCTGGGGATAGTAGTGTAGACGTGAGATACGTGGTGGTAACGTAGGGCAATGTGTAATGCTGAAGGTGGGAAGCTCATCTGACATGTGTCCTGTACCCACACCACTGCTCTCTGTTATGGGCCTTTTTCTTTTTTAGCCTCTATCTTTTGCAGTTTATTAAACAGTTAGCTATGAGCAAAGTGAGAAAATAAATGAATGGGACTTTACTCTCTCCATCCCTCCCCTAAATTCACAGAAAGGCTGATTTTGTTCTTTTCACATTCTCTATTCACTGCAAGGATAATTAATGGATATTTGTAGTATTGGTCAGTAAACAGCATTTGGATTTACTGGTTCATTTCTTTCCAAATATAGTTTCCTATTTTCTACATTTACAAAATATATTTAATTCATAAAGACACAACTTCACTCTTGTTTGAACTCTGTAGGCCTGTCTTTGTTCTCTTGCATCTTATGTAGTCATTTACATCAGTAACTGAATGCAAAAATAAGTGTAAAATCCTATGAATCTGATTGGATACCACTGTACGCCCACTTTGTACTAGTGGAAGTGACTACACAAGGTGCAGCACAACAGAGAATCTGGCCCTGAGTATATGTGCACTTCTTCTTTAAACAAAGAAATCAGGACTTGGACTTATTCTGAGAATTTGGACAACAGAAAAATAACTAGGAATTTCATTTGCACTGCTGTAAAGACTATCTGCCCATTTATCTTTTCTGATGAATGCACTCACAGTGTCTCTTTTATGCAGTATGTTATTACCCCAGACCATATCCATCCACAGTGAGATACTATGAAATAACAGAGTGTGAAGCTTTTGATTGTCAGGTTGGGACTAACCACTGAGTTAGATAGAATCTAGAATGAAAGTTAGTAGGTACAAGATGCAACCAAAACCAAGCTCACTCAAGGTCACCAAAAGGAACTAACTATAGTATTCAGGCATTAACATAATATAACATAACATAGGCTTGGTCTACACTACCCCCCCCAATTCGAACTAAGGTACGCAACTTCAGCTACGTGAATAACGTAGCTGAAGTCGAAGTACCTTAGTTCGAACTTACCTTTGTCCACACGCGGCAGGCAGGCTCCCCCGTCGACTCCGCGGTACTCCTCTCGCCGAGCTGGAGTACCGCAGTCGACGGCAAGCACTTCCGGGTTCGACTTATCGCGTCCAGACTAGACGCGATAAGTCGAACCCAGAACTTCGATTTCCAGCCGTCGAACTAGCTGGTAAGTGTAGCCAAGGCCATAGTAAGTACTGACCAACAGGCTGTTTAGACATCATCATCAAGCCAATCTTTAAACTCTCCTACTCCTGGAATGTAGTTATAACAATTGAAAGTTTTCTAAAACTATTTTGGAACTGAAATAAGCTTTTTCCTCTAACAGAGCATTCAATTGCGGACAGGAGTCTGATCCTTACCGATACATCGAGATCCATCCTCACTGGAATGATAGCCTCTGCTGCACATTAACAGGTTTCTCTGACAAGTGTACGATCCAACAGTATTGATACAGTTGAATCCAGGCTTACACGGCTCAGGAAGTGAAGTGCATTCATTAATATCTGTGGAAGAGAAAGTGTGTCAGTATTAGCTATTCAATGAATATGCTTCTTTCTGTTCTAGCTGTCATTTCTTTTCCCTCATTTTGATTTTGATTTATTATGCAATCTATGTAGGGGCTGATGAGAATCAGTTATGCCTGCATTTTAAAACTTCATGGTATGCAAATCCAATATATAACATTTTTAAAAGAGCAGCAACATTTGGGCAAAATTCAGTGAAAATTTAAAGAACATCAAACATGATCAATGTACAGCCACTGAACAGTGTAACAGTATCAGGAGTCTGTTCAGTGCTACTGCACACATTAGAAATGTATTGCAGTAATCACACTTACCGACACAATTACCCTCCGGGTCTTGTAAAAATCCTTCCATGCATCGCTGCTTTGATTCACAATAGAATGATCCCTTTGTATTCTGACATACAGAGTTTACTTGACAACTATGAGTTCCTCTCACACATTCATCAATGTCTATTAATAAAGATAAAGAAACAATATGTGATCAATTCTGCCATATTTTTTTCTAATCCAATTAAATAATTTGTAACTCGTTTCCTTTTTTTTTTTCTTTTTTTCAGAAATGCGGTTATGAAGTATCAGATTTTCAAAAGGCCTCTGAAAATGCTCTTGTAAAATCAGTGAGTACAGTTGTTTGTTCCTGCCCATGGATAGGCTTCAGAATCTTGCAGCTGCATTTTTTTAGGCTCCATTTCTGCAATGAGATCCATGCAGGTAGGCCCCACGATCTCCAGAGTCCCACTGAAGTCACCAGTGTAGATCCTATTTCAGGATCGGGGTCTAAGAGACCCACAGAAACACTGATGTAGTGTATGTTTTCTGTGGACTAGTAGCTCCATTTCTAAAGCAAGATGGACATTCTGCTTCTTACAGAATAAAAACTGTAGCTAAAATCTTGACACTTCTGAAGTCAGTGGCAAAACTCCCATTGACTTCATTGGCAGGATTGCAGCGTGTGTGTGTGTGTGTGTGTGTGTGTGTGTGTGTGTGTGTGTGTGTGAGAGAGAGAGTGTGACACAACTGAACAAATAAGAAATAGCCAATAATTTATTGCTGCCTTTTGCGGTCTATGAGCAGCTAACAATTTTCTCCAATTTATTACTTACATGACATTATTTGCCGAATAGTTTCCACATTTAACTTTTGGTCTGTTTATTAGCAGTTTGTTGTGAGATTTCAATCTTCAAAATTCAAGCTGTGCTGGTCAGTTTTGACTGGATAGAGATCGCATGGCATTGTTTCATTTCCCTGACTGGATGAGTATAATGAGGTTTCTGGTGTAAATACTCACATTCACATGCTCAAAACTCATTTTCTGAGAGTATTTTCTAATATTAGCTTATAATTTGCTGTTTCTGTGAAGATTCCTGTTGGTGAACTCATTTGTTAGAATATTGCCAGGAAAGCAAATAAAAAAATAGAGGCACAAACACAAAATCCATGTTTTAAGTAGGAGAAAGCTTGCAGAACCTTTGGAGGCATTCCCCCAGCTGTAAGTATCAGCAAGAGACATATGTTAAAGTTGTTTTCAGTGTTGTTGTAGCTGTGTTTATCCCAAGATATGAGGGTGAGGTAATATCTTTTACTGGACCAACTTCTGTTGGTGGAAGGTACAAGCTTTCAAACTACAGAGAGCTATTCTTCAGGTCCTTCCCCAGACCTGAGGAAGGGCTCTGTGTAGCTAGAAATTCTGTACCTTCCACCAACAGAAGTTGGTTCAATAAAAAGCATTACCATACCACCTTGTCTCTCTCATATGTTAAAGTTGTCAATCTTCCAGAAGCTACTATGTTGTCAAGTCTTTCTACCACGGAAAGAAGATGAGGTATCAAAAAACAATGGAGACTCAGTATCTCATAGCGTAAAACTAACAGTCAAAGCAAAGTAGTTGTAGCAATTTCTAGAAATTAATTCTTACAGAGATGCTGGAATTTTAGCCCTTGGGGGTCACACTTAAAGGGCCACTTAAAAACCTGCTTTATACATTTTATAAACCATTAAGAAGTCATATAAATAAATACTAACTAATTTATAAGGCTAATAAATGCTAGGACCAAACTGTGGAGCTAAGGCTCCCTTGAGGTGAGCAAGGACTTCACAATCTAGCCCTTATTAAGTCTTTTCAAACATATGCTACCTACAGTTAAATATTTGGTTCACTTACAGCATAGGAATTTAGTTACTACTCACTTAAAATGTTTGCTATGTGCCAAATTCTCAGGTCTATACTAAGGCCAACTGCTATTCAAGTCATTGGGAAATTGCAGGAGTAAAAATGGAGTGGGGACCTAAATTCCCCGTAAGCCAGCCTATTAAGCACGGTGCAAGCACTCAGGGAACCACTCGGCCGGGACCTGCCGTGCCTGGGGGAGAGGTGCCCCTCTCCCAGCCCCAACCTAGCCCCATCCCAATGTGCCATGGCCAGGAGAGGGGCGCCCCTCCCCCAGCCCAAACCCAGTCCCAGACGTGCTGCATCTGTGGGAGGAGCACCTATCCCATGTCCCCAACCTCGGAGCTGCCATGGCGGGGAGAGGCGCCTCTCCCCCCAAGCCCAGGTGCTGCTGTGGGGAGTCCTCTCTCCCCGCCGTAGCCCTGGGGCAGGCTGCACCCCAAATCCTTCATCCCCACCCCAGAGCCTGCACCCCCCAGCCAGGGCTCTCACCCCCACCCCAACCCTCTGCCTCAACCCTGAGCGCCCCCTACCCTCTGAACCTCTCGACCCCACCCCATGAATTTCGTTATGTGCACCGATATGAAGATGATGTGTCACACATCACCTCCATATTGGTGCACATAACAAAATTCATTCTACACATGTGTGGGAAAAATTAGCGGGAACACTGGTGGGGACATAACTCCTACCTTCATGCATTGAGAAGAGAGGGATCCCCTCACATACATGCACACACACGCACACGAGCCACCTGTGCTGCACTATCTCCATTGACCTAGGCCTCTAGTGGAGCTTCCATTGGTCTGGGCCGCCATATATAGGGTTGGACAAGGAGCAGGGAGTGGGAAGGAGAAGAACCCGAATCATTCTCACCCCCATGGAAAAGGCTCCAAAAAATTGAATACAGCCAGAGGCTGTATTAACACAGGAATCGCCATACTGGATCAGGCTCATGGTCCATCTAGTCCAATCCTGTCTCTGACTGTGACCAGCACCAGATATATCAGAGAAAGGTGCTGGAACCCCACAGTAGGCAGAAGTGGGATAATCTTTCCCCATGGAAGACTCATCCTGATCCCTAACAGAGGCTGGCTTAAGCCTAGAACCATGAAGTTTTAAATCCCTTCCACAGTTTTATCAACTCCTCACTTAAGATATTAAGTTTCTTCTGGAGCCCTCTGAGTGTTGGGGACTGCCCTTCCTTGGAGATGCCAGCAAGGGGCAGCCTTCAGCTGAGAAGTCCCTAATAAGCTGGTTCCATTGGAGAGCCACAGGGGACTAGCAGTTAGCGCACAGACACACTATGCATCTCAGGGGATCTGTAAGGTGTGGTCTGGCCATCTATGTCTTTGGGGGTGTAATTAACGCTGCCCCGTCCCACCCACACACCCAGAAAAATTTCGCTCACTGTGTTTTCCTTCCCATCCCCCGCCCAGAGGTTTTCCTGTGGGAGGATGTAACAAGGACTCCAGGCTATGGGGCAATGCAGCAATATTTCCATTACAAACCATGGGATGAACCTGTTTTAGGAACAGCAGTTTAAAAAAATCCAAAGCATTGTGGGAAATTGGCTTTACCTGCCTCTGACATAAACAAATCTTTTTGTGGTGACCTCTGTTTTTCTCTCATCTATTTAATATTAAGCAGCAACCAAAAAAATTATTCATACCCCCTCTTCTCTCCCCTTTGAATAATTACAACTAATTAGATGTTATCAGCTTGCAAAAGATAAGCAGATGCCAAAAAATAAACATCTACCAGCCAGATTCTGATAACCTCAGTCAGGGCACCAAGCCCTGGTCTTACATGAGAAGAGTTTAGCAGCAAACATAATGAAAGACTGAAAAGTGCTTGCCTTACCAACACATTCACCATCCTTAAATTCATAGCCTGGCTGACAGCTGAGTTCTTGGAGACACGTAAATGATCCCACTGTGTTAATACAGTGTTCTCCTCGCTTACAGGTGTGCGCTTCTGTGACACATTCATTAATATCTACAAGAAGAAGCAGTTAGATATTTCAGAGTCTCACATACACCAAGAAAGCTGCCTTTTCCTGCTCTCTTTAGGAAAGAGTCAAAGGCTCATTTAAAAACTTTTCTTCCAAAAGCAAATTTACGTAGCACTGTGCTTCAGTATTTTGACTGAGCACATTTTATGTTAGGGTTTCCTGTTGCTGTAGAGCAGCTCAAGAGAATTAGAGGTAGCTTTTTTATTTCCCTTTTGAATTCACGGTGAGTGATGTGTTCATCGAGGACATGGGGTAGACAGAACTGATTAGATACCAAAGCCAGTAGAGGTTAGATAATGAACTTCACATTTAATGGCTTGAAACCCCTGTCTAACAGAACAAGAAAGGGATTCAGACTTCCTGCTCATTAAAGGCTTTTCAAAGCTCAGGTTATCAATCCTACTGCTTTATGCCACATATACCACAGCTGCATGCATGTAGCAGGGACTGTGTTTTGAGGTTATTCACATTGCTAATGGAGTTACATTGCTATTGAAGTTGAACACTTTTTATAAACAAGAATCTTGTGAAAATATGGGGCGGGGAAGAGGAGAATCCAAAAGTCTGAAATAAAGCTTTTAAAATTTAATTTCAAGTGATCAGTCTTCATGAGGAAGAAGTACAAAACAGGAAATTTTCATGCTTTCACTTAAATATTGGATCATTTCAAGTTAAAAAGGTACCTATTTTGGAAAGAAAAATGCAAACTCTGAACAGATAAATTTTGACATATTTTTGATGGAAATCTATTCAGACTGAAAAACGTGCATTTTGATTTCTGAATATGTTAAAAGTGAAAATTGGAAATTTCATCAAGAAAAGACATTCCTAAGTAACAAAATGGAATGGAAAGACAAAGAAAGAAAATCTTCATGCAAAATTCACCCCGAGATGTTAAACTTTCACAAGGTTCTAGTCAAAACTAGGAAGTCAATTAAAAGCTGCGCGAAACAGGAATATGAACACATCAACTACAGTCCGTCACCACGTTCTCTGCCCAAAGCTATTTTCACAGCATGCAACAGAACTAGCGCTGTGTTAATGAAGCCTCAAAAATTCAGGTGAAAGAGCCTGGTTCCCAGATATGTACAGCATGGGTCACACCATCACCTTGCAAAGCCCCAAAACCTGAGCAGATATTGCAAAATGTATAAAGCTGATTTTTCTGGTTGCAGCAGAAGAGGGCCACAGTCAAAAATTTTAGACACCAATCTTGCCCACACTTGTTCGAAACGTTACACCTGTGAACAGCCCCAGTGGAACTGTTCATGTGCATGAGGTAGTCACATGTGTAAGTTTGTGCAGGAGCGTTGGAGTTTCTCTGTTTATTTCTTATGTTTTTATTTGTTGTTCTTCAAGTGCTTCATGCTGACTTTCCAAAGTGAGGAGATCAGTCTCTAACAATGCATCTGCAGTTATGTACCATGAACTGGGCACCCTTTTGACAATCCTGCAAGCCATCTGCATGCAGAATTTCTTCTGAGCTCAATGCAACTTCAGCATACAATGGGATTGCAGGATTAGGCCCATGAATGGTTTACAGAGTTATTTCCTGTGTGCACTTCATTGACAGGCTTCAAAATTTTCACAAAACTTAATTTGAAAAAACCAAAACTGCTTGAATGGATTTGATGTGATTTTTAAATTTTAAACAACTATTCCCACAAATAGCCACTTATGGCATGTAACTTCTAGGGCCAAATCCAATCAGTCTTTTCATTTAATGGGCTCTGGATCTGGGCCCTTAACTTGCTACAGTTTCTCTGAGACAAAGAAAATGTTCTCATATAAACACATTAGACGATATCATACTGTATCATGTGAACTTAGCTACTTCTGTACACATTGTTAAAGGAGAAAAATGTCAGAGTGGCAGGTGGGCAATGTTTGAAACACTCCACACGTTTAGCGGGTGTCACTCCTCTGAGGAAAGGGTTAGGTGGGCTCTGCCAAAAAAAGTGTTCTGCAAAATATTATTTCCCCCTCCCCCATTTTTGTCCAAATTACATTTTTTTTCCAAAAATTCCTCAACCCTGGACAAACAAGTGGAGCTTGCTGGAATATTGTCAATTAAATGAAATGTTGTTGAAGCCAAAACATTTTGCAGAGACGTTTTGGTTTTGATCAAGTCTTCATCAAAAGTTGTTTTGTTTGTTTTAAGAGAGATACTTACGCTCTACAAGCAGGTGGTTAGGGCCCTGGCCTGGGATGTAGGACACCCAGGGTAATCCCCGCTCAGCATGATCTGGCATGAAATACTCTGCTCTGAATCTGGCCAAGCAGGGGCTTGAACTGGATTTCCCACATCCCAAGCCAGAGTTCTAACCACCAGGTTACAGAGTGCCCACAACATTCAGAAAATTCTGTTTTTGCAAAAATGTTTAAATGTTGAGTTTTGTTTTGATGTAGAATTAAAAAAAAAAATTCAAAACCGTGATAGTGGTCATAAAACAGAATTGTCATCCTCCACTCTGCTCAACAAACAAGTTCCTATCTGTTCATCTCCCTTGCGTGGGAACGGAGAGGGATCAGGCCCCACATACACCTCTACCCCCGATATAACACAAATTCGGATAGAACGTGGTAAAGCAGTGCTCCCGGGGGGGCAGGGCTGCGCACTCCGGTGAATCAAAGCAAGTTCAATATAACGCGGTTTCACCTATAATGCGGTAAGATTTTTTGGCTCCCGAGGACAGCGTTATATCGAGGTACAGGTGTACTAACGGGAGTTACAGAAAAATGGCTGAGCTATGCTCCATGCAAATGCAGAGGGGGGAAGGGGTAGTGATGGGTAGTCTGTTTGTTGCTTCTGGATCCTGAGACCAATTTGCACAGGCCCAGAATGCTGGCACTAATTAGAGAAGCCTCTGAATTCCCCAGAATTTCCAACGCCATTCTGGCATTTTGGGATTATTGGCATAGGTATGCCCTGACCACGCACCTGTCCTGCTGTTCCTGCAGACATGCCCTCTGGCACCAGGGCTAGCAAGAGAGCTGCTATGGTGGTTCTGTACCACCCAAAGATTCACTTACCCTCGGAGAATCCTCCAGGGGACGATTAAGCCAGCTTTAACACTGGTTGCTGCTACCAGAATGATGCAAAACAGATGGAGTGGTCACGAGGATCTTGCCCAATATATTTTTTAGACCAGGCCAATCTCTCCTTCTTTATGGATTATCCATAAAATTAGGGGTGGCTGGTAACCCTGCTCTCCTCACTACTCTGAGAACCACTCATCACCTCTGTAAGGTGCTTGACCTAGCACCAGAAAATCTGAGCCAGGTTTTCACTAATCAAATAAAATTAATTCCTGCTGTTGGACCAAATATTGTCTCAGCTTCAGCCAGCAGCTGTCAGAAAAACAGGAGGAGGGAAAAAACCTCACAGCCACAAGAATAAGGGAGAAAGAGAGAGTTGCAAAGAAAACGAGAAAAATACTTTGGAAAGGTATCACAGATTAGAACGATAGAGTTATTTATTTGCGCTTTCAGAGATCCACATCATTGCTGAAATGTGTTTGTGGGCTAGGAACAGAAAAGTGGTTTGCGTTGCCACCAGTAACAATTCAGTATTCTTGTCATCAGTCAAAACACCCTTGAGTAGATTGAAGCTTTATGCAAAGTTGTGTGTGTGTGTGTGTGTGGCTAGTCTCACCATCCTATACTGCAGGTCAGTAAAATCTGGAATAATGTGGTCATAGGACAACACTTATTTTTTCCCCTGGAACTACTGTTTAAAATAGGAAACTTCACATGACATCAGTGTTTGTTTCTTGTGTCTCAGAAGCCACCTTAGCTGCAAAGTGATATTGGCAAAGACCTGGTAGCTGATTTTCTTGGGTTTGTTTGTTCAATTTAGTTGTGGTTGGTATTTTTTTGTTTTTTTGTTTTACATAATTTACAGTAGATTAGCATTTTTACACATGCTTATAAATGGTCAGTGCAGGGTTTTTTAGGTGTTCTGCAGTGCTCAAGAATTCTTTTGTCTCTTTAAATTACATCAGCTCAAATTTGTTTTATGGAACACATCTGTTTTATTTAGAATGGTTGTTCCTTTTGCAACTGCCCGTCCAACCTCTTGGTCGTTCTGGTCGTGTGCAGTCCCTGTGGTGCATAAATAAAGTGTTCACTTACTGTGTACTCAGAGAGGGGGAAAAGTTTGGATGGGAAACAGCAAAGAAAATGGCATTTTGTGCTCTGCACGTGTAAATAGGAGTGAATCACATGGAAAGGAGCCTGTGTGTGTGTGTGTGTGTGTGTGTGTGTGTGTGTGTGTGTGTGTGTGTTGAATCAGACTTTAAACTGCCAATAGAAACAACCCCATTAAAAACACACCTCACCACCTGATTCTTATCTTTGGTAAACATGGAGCTTTCAAAAGTAAAGAAATTATAATATGCATTCAAACAAGCTTCACAGAGGAGGTGTTTGCATGCTGTTTAAACAGCTGGTGGCTCTTCCTGTTCCTGACTGACTTTCAGGAATTTTGGAAATCTGCTCCTGAATGCACCTGGAATTTTAATCTGCTACAATTTGACTCAAGGAAATTCAAGGGAAAATATATTGGCTGTTCTATTGTAGTGTACGGATAGTCCCTCCCCCCCGATATACATACACATTGACATTAAAAAAATTAAAACCATTTTCAGACACAGTATTAAACGCACGGTTCATTTGTCCCAGATAGTTCAAGATGGAACACAAAAGCAGTTAGCTTGCAAAGGATTCTTTAGGCAACATGGCTGTAGCGAGAGGCTGAAATGGCAGCTCAACAAATTAGAAACCACAATATATTTGTGGCTTTTCTGTTTGACTAGAAAAGTTAGAAAAATGTTAAATATGGCAAATGTTCTCCATGCACGTACAGCAAAGATGTGTGCAAGTACAGGAAGCAGATATTCAATGTGTACCTATTCAAAGTTACACTAGTCTCAAAACTTCCTTGTCTCTTTTACCATGGTACTTGTAGCTATCTGAACTGTAGCAGAGAAATCCAGCACTTCATTATTTAGCCCGGGAACAAGGGAAGTTTTTTTGCTTCACAAATGAGTTTTTCCTTCCGCGTGTGCATCACTTTAATAACAAACACATTAAGTGTGTTTCAAAATTGCCATAGTATCTTTTACTTATGTCGGCTAGGGGAACACCTTGTTATAACACCATGGAGGGTGGAGGGGAGTCATAAGAGGTTGAAAAGTGAAAAGGATTATAGTACCTGGGATACCCTTGCAAAGGGGTATATAAGTCAATGGAAAACATTCATTAATTTAACTTCAAACCACTCCTGTGTGAGGCAGGAAAATACTGTTGTCCCTTACTTTACAGATGAGGCTATTGAGACATAGTGACATAACCAAGATTTTCACATGTAGGAACCTAAAATGAGGCTACAAAATTTCTTTTAGGCTCCTTAAATAACATAGCTGATTTTCAGAAGTGTTGTGTATCCAGCAGCTTCCATTAAGGCTATGGGAGCTGCTGAGTGCTAAGCACTTCTGAAAAAAGTGGCCCTGGGCACACAGGAAGAACATGGTGAAGCACAGAACATCATCTGCCTCCCAGTTCTGGGTTTTAACCCTAAAATATCCTTCCTTCCCAGTGATGTTGTGCTAATCATTTCATTATTTAATCTAAACTATTATTATATTTAGATAAATAAATCAATCAGTACAGTAACTCCTCACTTAACTTTGTTTCATTGTTACTTTGCTGATCCATTAGGGAACATACTCATTTAAAGTTATGCAATGCTCCATTCTTAGGTTGTTTGGCTGCCTGCTTTCTCCACAGCTGAGGCAGGAGGGAGGGGGGAGGAGCAAGGATTTGGTGCGCAGGCTCCCCCCCCCCCCCCCTGAACCCTGCAAGCCAGCTGATTGCCCCGGGCAGGAGGGAGGAGCGAGGACTCGGTGCGCCTCCCCCCTCCCTCCCCTCCTTCCTGCCAGCAGCAATCAGCTGGCTTGCGGTGTTTTGGAGGGGGGAGGATGAGGACTCGGTGCGCAGGCTCCTCTTCCCTCCCCTGCCTCCCGAACACGGCAAGCCAGCTGATTGCCCCAGGCAGGAGGGAGAAGCAAGGACTCGGCGCACCTCCCCACTCCCTCCTCTGCCTCCCAAATGTGGCAATCAGCTAGCTTGTGGCATTTAGAAGGGAAGGGAGGGGGGGGAGGAGCCAAGATGCAGTGAGTGAAGTAAAGGGGGAGGAGGTGGGGGAGGAGAAGAGGCGGATCATGGGTGGGGGTTTGGGGGAAGGGGTGAAGTGGGCCGGCTCAGGGTTGAGCCCCCCGTGCCTGGTGCTTGCAGAGTAGGGGAAGCTGCCCTGAAACCTAACCCCCCCATTTACATTCATTCTTATGGGGAAGTTGGATTCGCTTAACATCGTTTCACTTAAAGTCGCATTTTTCAGGAACATAACTACAACGTTAAGTGAGGAGTTATTGTACTTCAAAAAAATCTAGAAAAGAAATCCATATCTGAACATCTGAAAAGCCAGGATGGAAGTAGATTTGTTTGCATTCCTGAACTTTGACATGGTTATTATTAGGGCCATTTTCCTGCCTGCTCCCTCCTGCTTCATGCCACATGATGCTCAGTAATAAAATGAGATCACCGAGCACTAGAGGAAAGGAAAACAGCAAAGCTCTGATGCTGCAGGGTTGAACTTGATTCAGTACACGATGCTATAAACAAGATTACAGGGCAGTCAAGGACGGGAAGAGAGAAGGAAAATAATGACTTGTCTACAAGTGATATTATAGTCACAGGTGGCAGTGATTTTCAAGTGTCATTAGTGATTTCCAAGGCTTCAATTTTTGAATGGCTAACTCTAGACACTTTAAGAGGGTCTAATTTGCAGAGGTGAGTGCACAGCATTTCTGAAAATTAGGCCTCTGAGATATCTCTAGTTTGGTATGTGAAAATCAAGTCATTTTAAAAAAGTAGGCCATAGCTTTTCGTAAGCAAGTAAAACCCTATTAAATGACAGAATAGTGGTAACAACTGATTATTGTCCCACTGAAGATTATAAACCAGGGATGTTGTAACAAGATGTTGAAGTATTTGACTTTTATTCTTACAATATCGGTGGGAGATCTGTGGGTTAATCTGAGTACCAAAAATTCCATTGTTTCGGAATGCATTTTCTACAGAAGCTTTGTTGCCTGGATTTTCGCACGTTTCATGAGATAAATTTATCAAGCTCTTGTGCCAAAGCCCCAAACCTAAAGCAGCAGAATTCACCCCGTCCAGAAAGGTCAAAACCATTCTATGCTAAGTCCAATTTAACTGTCAACTGAATTTCTGCTTTTCATAACTGCATGAACCTTAATGACTTTCTAGCTGAATAATATGCATCCTGAGAATGTATTGTTAGGGGAAAAGCCAAATGGCACAAGAACACACAATGGTAAAAATCATTGAGTGCGTGGTACACATGTGTTTTTACTAACTCACATTGAAATGTCATATGCAAAGATGGCCAGAGAGCCTTTTAGCACAAATGGTTTAAATGCATTGCGCAGCATGAAGAATTATGATGCTTCAATGAATGGCTTACACCTATCATCTTACCAACACATTTTCTATGCCTGTTGAGTATAAAGCCCTCTGCACAGATCACCCTGTGGTTGACACAGTAGAATGATCCCAATGTGTTCATACAGAATTGGCTTCTGGAACAACTGTGAGCACCTGTAAGGCACTCATCCAGGTCTATATCAACATGTTGCAACCAAAAGGGAAAAATAGAATTCTATTAGCTTTGTTCCTGAAATGATACAAGATTTCTTTCACAGTGGAGCTATTTAAATACAGTGTGTTGGCGTCATCATGTTAGTATCATATTACAATTTAAGCAGAGCATTATGTTCAGTGCAAAGGATACAATTAACTTTCCAAATTTTACCATGGTTGCCTACAGATAATCATCTCAACACTGACATTGGTGAAACAAGCTAATCTCCATCATGACTAGATTTAAATAAGGGCTTGGCTTACACTGGCGCTTTACAGCGCTGCAACTTTCTGGCTCAGGGAGGGTGAAAAAACACCCCCCTGAGTGCAGCAAATTACAGCGCTGTAAAACGCCAGTGTAAATAGTGCCCCAGCGCTGTAAGCTAATCCCCTCGTGGAGGTGGAGTACCTCCACTTGCGACCACACTTGCACTTCAAAGCGCTGCCGCGGGAGCGCTCCTGTGGCAGCGCTTTGAAGTTTCGAGTGTAGCCACAGCCTAAGGATTCAGAGGGAATAATTTATCCCAGGATTTTAACCTCTTGTTTTTGTTCGGAATTTCTAGGGTTTCCTTGATTTAGGCTGAGTCAACTGATAATCAATAGCATTCGAGAATCTATGTTTTTTAAAATATTAACCCTGTGGATTGATTGGGAACAGTTCTCTGTGAGAGTTCAGAAGATGCTATCCAACCTTGGTTGGTTAGTTATGATTGATCAGATATTTATTATTGATCGATAAGGAAAGTAAGACACAGGAGATCGTGTCAGTTCCATGACTGGAGGATTGTACAAGTACTTCCTATGTGAATATTCAGATGTGTAAATTTAAAATTCAGATTCTGTGAATAATCATGATGTGACTTTTGAAACTCACTGTTTGTAAATACCTAGGACAGATTATTCAGATGGTGTAAAGTCCAGGGAGCGGTGCTGATTTATATCAGCTGAAGATCTGGGCCATTTATGCCAGTGAAACTCAGATCATTCAAGTGTTCCAGTACAGCAAACACAAAAAGGCCAGTGAAAATTCATCTAAAGATTCAGGTGAATATTCACAGATTTCCCCCGCCCCACTATTTGCCCAGCACCAACCATGACAAAACCCATTTCACATATGCATTGTAGTTGTAGCCGTATTGGTCTCAGGATAATAGCGAGACAAAGTGGGGGAGGGAATATCTTTTATTGAACCAACCTCTGTTGGTGAGAGAGACAAGCTTTTGAGCCACACAGAGCTCTTCTTCAGGTCTGGGAAAGGAACTCCTAGCATCACAGCAAAACTCAAGGTGGAACAGGTTGTTTAGCATAAGTAATTAGTACATATTGTAAGGGACCAATCAAGGTAGAGTGATCCGTTAACACCTGTGCATTGATAGGACAAAAAGAGAGTGGTAGTGGGTTACAGATTGTTTTAGTTGTTTGATGATACCCCATATGGGTTCCAGCATGGGGTGGAGAGCATCTCCTGCTGAGACAGCACTGTCCAGACTGGCGCTTTTGACGGTGAAGCTTATGTCGGTCAGGGGTGTGTTTTTTCACACCCGTGATCAACAAAAGTTTTATTGACAAAAGGGCTACTGTAGACAAAGCCCTAACGATTTATGGCTTATTACAACAACCTGTAACCCATTATCTCCCTCTTTTTGTCCTATGGCTGCAGAGGTGTTAATGGGCCACTCTACTGCAAAAGTTTGTCTCTCTCACCAACAGAGGTTGGCCAATGAAAGATATTACCTCAGCCACCTTGTCTCTCTAAAACCCATTTCAGTCATTTACAAATGCCTCTTCTATTATATAACTTCCCAGAGTGAAAATAACCCTTCCATACAAACTTGGCTTGAAGGATGGAGTTCACTCCTCCACCTGTAGAGAGAATGCAGATTTGCAGCAGAGCCTCTCTTGGCTTCCATGCTAGCTCACAGGCTGGAACGGTAGCCTCTGCCACTTCACAACTTCATTGCCGAATGTCAGTGCCACCGGATTTGTGCTGTTGTAGATCCCATGGCCCAGGCCCCAACTGCTTTTGCTTGGAGGCCCCCCTCCAATGATATGCAAGGCGTGTATAGGCCCCACTCCTCCAACCTGAACAACTCCAATACAAGACTTAGGTAAAGCAAAAGGTGAATTTTACATTTAGTGAAAAAGGGATAGTAATAAGGTCTTATGTTTTAACAAGAGGTATGGTCTGACCAATCTTAACTACTTTGCCATGCGCGCAGTCAGGGAATGCATCTTTAAACACCACAGTGGAAATGGCTAACCAGGCAATTTTTCAAATGACCTGACAGATGTTGTAAGTGATATGTCTGAGGTGCTCAAACACTTTTAGCATCCCTCGTACGATCTGGTTTTAAGTACAGTAAAGTTAAGACTCTACTACTACCTGTAGTTAGCAATACCAAAAATAATAGGCTCTTAGAGAAATGTCCATGAGGCTCCCAAGACTAATGGGACCCATATAATGTGTCTTCAGTCTATTTTCTCAGTGGAAACACCTTAAACACCTACTCACCTTCACAGGAAATGCCATCAGCCATGAGAGCATATCCACTTAAACAAGAGCACACAGCATTTCCTTCCACAATATTACAGATGTGCTTGCAGGGGCCATTATCTAGACAAAGCAAAGTTTCAAACATTTTAAAATTCAACACAAAAGTCATTTAAAGAGCTTCATTCACCCAAGTATAAACTCTGTAAATGAACAATCTCTTCTGGTAACCTTAATAACTACTTACCATCCTTCTATTATACTCGAATACACCTGTGTGGTTCCTAACTGTGTTACTTAAATTATCCTGCACTGCTCTTCTGCTTAAACTAACCTAAATAGCAAGTGTGTAATAACCTTGAAATTAGAGTCTAACCTCAGATTACCTCAGCACATTCCTCCTGACAATCCTCTAAACTCCTCAGGCTAATACCAGAGGTAACTTATGTATGGATGTGCACGGAAATGAAATCAGCCAAGGGAATTGCATTCCAGCCTTGTAAACATTCCTAAACCATCTGTGTCTCCAGCTTGTCTGTCATACATACCTTTACACTTATTTTGTTCTACTTGTAAAGTCTTAATAGTGGCAGGCTGAATATTAGAGGCTTCTGGAGCAATGGTGGCTTCCACTCCTAAGTCAGTGTTTTGGCCATCATCAATATCTGTGAACATGTACAAAAACAAATATTACACCACATCTCTCAAGTGCCAGAAGCAAAGATTCCAAGTCAGACCTTTCATTCACTTATGCTACTTTCTATCACCTATAAAGATACATTTTCAGATGACTCCATAACTTCTCCTGCAAAATTTATGAAGGCACTGAGTTAATATTTGTGATCTTAAAACATATTGTGTACAAGCAATTGTCCATGTAGCACACTCACATGCAGAGGGTTGGATGCATAAATGGATATGCTCCAGAATTAGCAGGCAGGGTTGCCTGCTGTAAATTTCTTCCACCAAATTAAATTTTTCTTGTACGTGTCAACATCTAATTAATCACATAATAGTTTATGATTTAAGCCTTGGATTGTTGCCCTGCCACGAAGCCAATGTTCTTGTTTTAATTCTTAGGGTAAACTGCATGGTTAATATATAAAAATATACATGGTCTTCAAACATATGCCGTATATTCTACTAAAATGTAAATGAAAATAATACATCCACTGTTGTAGGCACAGTATGCAAGAGAATAACATCCAAATAGGCAAGTAGGAGTTTTGGTGACTAACATCTATCATTTCCCTTAAGTTTCTAAAAAGCTTTAAAGGAATTACAGCAGATCTAAACTAGTGTTCTGCTCTGTTATATCAACAGGAACAAACCAGTTTGTGTGTGTCATCTTTTTGTGCCTAAGCTGAACAAGGCCGAGTTCTGCCCTGAGATGTACAACTCCTGCTGGCTTCAGCAGAAATGGTAACACACATCTGAGCACACAATATAACCCACTGGGTGTATGGCAATGAAAGATGACTGACCAGGATTACTGCATGGGGATTTTCCATAAAAATCACAGGTATGAAAGGTGCAGAGGCATGAGGCAAGAGCAGGAAAACTTCATGTGGTATATCCCAATTAGATTTCCCAGTGTCAGAAAATAAGGCAAGAGATATAGAGGTGTCTGATCCAGCTAGATTTCCTGCCATGAGGGTAAGCCAACCCAGCTAAGAAAAATAAAAGGCACATTTTGTCTGAACTAAGACATCACTGATTAATACTCTGTAAAAACAGAGATTTTCTTTTTTCAAAATATTAACAGGAAAATGTAAATTAAAAGAAAAAAAATCAGGGTTCTGCAGAGAGTTCAGTGGGATTATCCATACCTGAAAGTCCATTGGGGGACAGAGGAGACAGACATATAAAACATGATGGGTTTGTTAGACACCACGTCAGGGGGAAATATTAAACAGGAGGAATAAGAACTCCAGTAGGAGCACTGAGAACTATGGCAGGGAAGAATGGAGATTAGCCAGACATCCAACTACATGCATGTCTCTTCTTCCTGCGTAGCCAGGTGTAATCAAAGGCCCTTGCCTCATGCACTACATCTTCCCCTTGCCCAGCATGAAAAAAAGACATGTGTAGTGCTGGATGAGGAGATATTCACAGGGTACTATGGCCAGAAAGAGAAAATAGGAAGATGCCATCCATGGCTATTAGATAGCCAACAGGACATCTGGTGGTGCATTGCAACCTGGAAAGGCAACGAAGCATTCTTCCTAAACTCACGCAAAACGTGGAGAGGAGCTATATAATCTTGCTTATAGTGCAGCAGTTTGAATGGAATATTGGTGTAGAGGCCCTGTCCCAGCTCCACCATCTCTGTGTCCCACAGCTTGGGCTCTTTTAGCATTGACCAGCATACGGAACTAATGTTACTGCATGCCTAATGCAGACCCAGCCTTCCCTTAGGAATTTGAAGATTATATCATCCTGGACTGAGGATAAAATTTTCAAAAGCACCTAAGTGACTTAGGAACCTTTTTCTCATTTTCAGAAGTGATTTAAGCCCTTAGGAGCCTAAGTTCCATTGATGTTCAGTGAGAATTAGGATCTTAAGGGTCAGATTTTCAAAGGTATTTAGGAACCTAAAAATGCAGATAGGTGCCTAGTGAAATTTTCAAAAGTGCCTAGACAACAGTTTGCATCTTTAGGCACCTAAATACCTTTATGATCTGGTCCTATTTGCCTAAGTCACTTTTGAAAATGGGATTTGGGCTCCTACATCACATTGACACTTTTGAAAACATTAACCTGAATGACTACAGTGCTTTGTAGATTTTACATATCATCTTAATTTATTTTAAGCCTTCCTTCTAATCATCTAGGAAGTCACTGATGAGGAAATAATGATGTCTGGAAAATGGTATGCCAATATACGACTTCCCACTTCTCGTAGGACATTTTTATTGGCTACGATGAAAACTATAAGTTAAATAGACACTGAATTTGATCACATACATTTTAAAGAAGAAGAGTCCACTTTAAAATAGAAGCGCCAGAAAAAAAGATTTGTCAAGGAAGTGGTTTGCATATTAAATGTGTTACTGTTCTTGAATAGATATGGGCAAACTATTTACTGTATAATATAAAGACCCATCCACCAACTTTCACTGAAAGCTCCAAACAAACCAATTTAGAGTACATTAGCAAAAGTTCATTCAACTATTTTCACCATTGCATCTCATTTATAGTCACTAAGGTTTGATCTGAGGAACTTCACTCAAAATTGTGGGTGCTCAACACCAATCATATTTCCTAATATACCTATTGTGACGGGACAAGGCCAGAAGGCTATAGTAAAGTAATCGGAAACAGATATATTAGCCACAGGCTAAACAAATCCCTGTTACCAGGATAAGCAAATGGCAGCTGCTCCAGGTCAATTAAGACACCTGGGACCAATTAAGATCTTTCCAGAAGGCAGGGAGGACAGCTAGGTTGATTGGGACACTTGAAGCCAATCAGGGGCTGGCTGAAACTAGTTAAAAACCTCCCAGCTAGTCAGGTGGGCGCATGTGTCAGGAGCTGTAGGAGGAAGCTGCGCTGTTGGAGAGACTGAGCAGTACAAACCATAACAGGCACAAGGAAGGAGGCCCTGAGGTAAGGGTGAAGTGGATCTTGAGGAAGTGGGGGCTGCTGTGGGGAAGTGGCCCAGGGAATTGTATGCATCCTGTTTCTAAAAAGTCAGCTACTATAGCTGATACTATTAGGGTCCCTGGGCTGGAGCCCAGAGTAGAGGGAAGGCCCAGGCTCCCCTTTTTGCCCCCCTATTAATCATGGAGACTGGGAGACAACAGAGACTGTGCAAGGGAGGGTAGCTTCTCCTCACCTCCCTTGCTGGCTTATGATGAAAATGGCTCAGTAGGCTGTGATCCTTGCCTCTAGAGAGAGAAGAGCTATGTGGAGTGTCACAGTGAGCCTCTGAGGCTAGCGAAATCTGCCAGGAAATGAGGGACCCACAGAGACAAGGACAGAGCTTTGTAACACTATGGGCTTCAGCCAGGATTGGAAGCACCAATGAGATGATGTTCTCTCTTTACTGGCAGTCTGACTAGAAGTAGCGATCACCAAAAATCTTATAAGAACCCATCATCAAGTCAAATCCCAAAGGGAGACAGCCTCCCTGCAGATCGAGCACCACCTGGATCAATCTTTAGCTCGGTCCTTGAGATGGTCTATCTGGATGACCCGATTGGCCCTTTCACAAGGTTTCATTGGTCATTTTCAGAGCTCAGTGGCAGAGAAACTCTTGATCATTTCAGCTCCAGGACAACTGACCACAAAGTCGCAGGTGGTCAGCTTCAGCATAAACACCCTCATGAAGTGTACGCACCATTTCTGGAAAGTTCATCCCCAAAAGTTTTCTAAATCTAAGTTTACAGACCCAAGATGTTAAAAAAAGAATTGAAATTAAATCCAAAAATAAAACTCAGCACTAATTCTGCACACAGCAACACTTATCTATGTGGCTTTATGTACAGCAGTCTTGCAAAACTGCCATGAAAATTTACCACCAGACACAAAATCTATTACCCACCACCATGCTTCTGATGGTGTTGGTGGCAGGATCAAACAAACAATTAAATTTGATCCAGGCGAGAAGGTGAACTAAATTTTGCAAGGCTGAAGTACAGAACTGTTTCTATTACCACTTCTGTATCAGGCTCCTTCCACAGAATTTAATATAAACAAAAGAGCCGACAGCTGTAGCAAGGACATAATCAAAAAATACCTCCATGATGTAACTTTCTTAAAAGCATGGTGAGAAGAATGATATCATAAGAACTCATTATTTGAATTTGGCTGACAGTACTTGGAGTCTAAGGTTTGGCAAACATTGGATGCCAACATTTCTTTTGCTCGTTAAATAAATAAAGAATGTCTAAATTAAAAGCACTTGTAATTAACCTAAAGTTTTAACTTTTCAGATTAGTTGACTTGAAATCTTGCCATTAGAGAACTTTAGACATCCAAACAATTACAACACAATAGGCTTTCTTTACAAGTCTTCCACTGCATTAGGCAATGTTATATTTTATATCACTGGACAGAAGTTAATGATTGCAGAGAAAATTCAAGTTCAGGAAGCACTACCATGTGTTTGACCTTAATAAAGATTAGGTTCAATTGGAAAACTAGCCATGACATACAAAATACCTCATGTGATACATGACACTCTGCAAACGCAGATCATTACAAATCCTTTACTTTTTTTCAGAGGACCCTAAAGGTGCCTTCCTCCCTTTAAGATCTTTTGAAAATTTCATCCCAACTGCATTTACTTTTACATATGTCACATTTTTTCTGTAATGTATGCAAATTTCAAAAGTTGCAGGAACATTTTTAAGAGGTTCCTCCTCTTGCTCACACTCCAACCTTTTCTGCTTCTGTATTCTGATGTGAAGTCATAATGCTAAATTTTCAAAATCATATTCATGATAAAAAGGGAATTTGAAATTATAACTGCTAAGGACACGTGAGTTTGGAAATGAAAAAATTAGTCACATCCTCAGTTTGAACATCAGGCTGGATCTTTTTAGAAGGATCAGGTTTGGTTCAGACTATTAGTTTCTACTTCCAACTACTCTCTTGGAACCTTTAAAGAATTGTTCAGAGTGGTACTAAGGAAACCCAGCACAAGAAAGTGTAGAATGAATAGCTGAAATTTTTCAAAGCAAGCTTGGATATTAAGACGTGTATCTTCCATTCTTAATGGAGCCTTCAATTCTTAGTGGAAGATACATGTCTAACCCCCGTAGATAACTTTGAAAAGCTTCTCAACCAATATCAGGAAAAGATCCCTGACTGAGAACTATCAGACCCAAGACAAGTGGTGGAAGCTCCATTGCTTGGGTCACTTAAAGAGAGATAAAGACTAGACAACATATCTGAGGGAATAATCCTGCTTATCTAGTTGCTATGATTTCCTGTTTTCCTTGGAAAAACTCTCTCTCTCTCTCTCTCTCTCACTCTCTCCAACATTTAATTCACACTTTGTTCTAGATAGTATGAGACTAAATAAAAAGTCAGATTAAAGCTGGACAGGTCAGTAAAGATGGCAAGGTGGGGACATTACTAGTCATGTATGGGATGACTTTTCTTTATTCCTTTCTGTCCATGTTTCTCACCTGGATTACAGCTGAGCCCATCATCTTGCAGAGTAAATCTTGGGAAACATGAACACTTGTAAGATCCCACTGTGTTGATGCACAAGTGCTGACAGAGCTCTCCAGGATAGACAAGGCACTCATCCAGGTCATCTCCAGGTAAGCTGTTAGACAGTTCAGCTTCGTTACTGATGGACAAGGCTTCATTGTGATCCTCAATTTCTGAAACTATCAACATTATAGCGTCATTAAGCAAGATAAGAGCCTAGAGAATACTGCATGTCCTGTCATTGTTGCTGTATAGTACACTATACTAGGTCATGAGGAAAAAAACCACCAGCAGACATAGTGAAACCCACCTTAAGCAGCTATTCAAGGGATTAAAAAAATATTTGCCCTAAAGAGGTGGTTCTTTAACTAAATGGCAATCACAATTGTTGTGTAAGCTTTGAGGATGCAGTTCTTTAAAGTGGCAACTGACTAAAGGGAATTGCCTCTTGGATGGTCCTTCATGCACTTCACTCTGTTTGCAAGGTCCACTATATTATTATTTGTATGGCAGTAGTGCCTAGAGGCCCCAACTGAGACAGGGGGCTGACTGTCCTAGGTTCTGTACAGAAGTACAGTAAGAGCCAGCCTCTGTCCTAAAAGCTTATAATTTAAAGAGATAAGCCAGACAAAAGAGGGGAAGGGAATCAGAAGCTCAGAGGAACAGAGTGACTTGCCCAAGCAAAAACAGAAGTTCAGCGGGAAAAGCAGAAATAGAATCCAGGTCTCTTAAGTCTCAGTCCAGTGCTCCATGCTGACTATCCCTACCTATTATAATTTCATCTAGGAGAAAGTTACTGATATGCTTCTAGGGCAGGTGCTATACCTTGACCCCACTCTTCGTCTCTCTTGTGGGCACTCTTTCTAAGCCCCAGGCCCTTAGCTGTACTTCTCTTAGGCTGGAACTCTGTGGTATATGCCACTTTTAGACTGTATCACCAGGTTACAGTACCTAGTCTCACCGACCATGTTATCCCAGCAGACCCACTGGGTTTCACGCTTTGCTATACATTTCTCTCCAGGAGCTGTGATCAGCTGATGAACGTAGTAGTGCCTTATGACAGCTTTTTCAAAACATATATGATTTATTTATCCATAGGAACATAACAAGCACAGTGACCAGGATTAAATGACAAAAGCCTAAATGCATTATCCTGCAGTGGCCTTTCCTTGCCAGTTCTAGGTAGGCTCACAGCATTGGGGTAGATGAGGGCAGACTGCCCAGGAAGCCTCTACCTCTCAGTCTGATTTCCCCAGTCAGTGTCTCTCTCGTTAGTTCACTGGCTTTTTATCCATTATTTTCTTCAAAATGTATAAGTTCCTTTGCCTGATTTGTGACCCTGCACCTGGTTCAAACTGGTCTATATGTTTCTCCATAGGGGGTTGGCAGTAGCCACCCACCAAATATTGTTCCTCTGAGCCCAGCAATTGAATTAAAAGCCTAGATAGTTGGGAAAAGCTAGACTTAACTCTAAACTGGCCACAAGATAACCTTCTGAACCCACAGATATTTACACAGTATTCATAAGAATATGATCAATAATTCCCTATTCTTCAGTCATCTATCCATATATCTACTAATAATTTTAAGAAGAAACAAACATTGAGAGATAATTGGAGTAATCAGAGAAGTTTCTATTCAAGGCATTACTTCTGTAGACATGCCCTGTATGTATAGTACCAATTGAAAATGACCCACACAATTTAAAAAATCATGTTATAGTAGTATGCTGAGCATGGGTCAGAGTATTTCTTTGAGATTAATAAGCATCTGTGATCAAGGGTCTTTAGCTGCATTTAGGGTCATCTCCTCCTCCCAGCCACTTATCAAATCCTCCAGAAATGTCCCATGTCTTGATTATATTGCTTGATTTGTCCAGAGAACTCTCTCTATAAAGCTGGAAAGCTCCTGTTTGCTACCCCTGGAGAGATCATGGTCTAGGCCTTAGCAAACCTGCAGTGATGTTCCCTTTTGGATCACATCAGTTTCAGTAACTTATTCTGTGGTTTGGCAAAAATAACATTCAGAAAACCTAGAGATTCTAATGCATGTTTGTGTGTGCTCAGATATTCAATGTTGCGTTCCATATAATTTCAGTAGTAAGAAACAGTACTGAATATGAAACAAAGACCTTGTTTTGTTCCTAGCACCTTATATTTTAAAATCACTGAATTCCGACTCTTTGAAAACTTTTTTTTTCAAATAAAAGCTGTCATCTGTGGGGTATTGTTATAAGAAGCATTAGTGATTATACCAAATCCTTAGCAACAGAAAAGAAATGTAAGAATGATGCCTAATGGCAACACCATTCACAGTTTATTTTATAAAAAATCCTCAGCCTACGAAGTTTAACAATAAGACAATTCCCATATTTCACTAAAGCAGGGATGCTTCAAGCCAATCAGAAAGGAGAGGAAAATGTGCTTGCTTCAGATAAGCTTAGTGTACCTACAGTAGGTGACCAACCAGTGCTCTCTTATCCTTTTTCCTATTCTTCCATCTTTGTCATTTACAAACTGCTTTGGCTGGATCAAGTGCCTGAGAGTGAACAGCAAGAGCAAAGAATCAAGCATCTAGTCATGTGCAGAGCCAGAGTTTAAAAAAAGGGCCCTGCTGAGAAGCAAGAGCAGAAGAGAATTTTCTGAAATCCTGCAGATAGTTTGAACAGATAATCCTAATGCATCAAAACTACTATTTTAACAGGTGTGTCCCTTTAAAGAGACAGTGTTTATGAGCGTTCTGCTTGTGGAAGATATTTTAATTTATTACACAGACAACATATTTATCTAGCAGATGTTTTCTTTCACCAGACCACTTCCACTTGTTGACTGGAAGTGCCTCTCATTCTAATAGGTGTAGAGTATAACGTTACTAAGGATTTAAAGGGGTTTTGTTGTATTTCTGTATGAGTTTTGGTTTGGTTCTTAGAAAAGGAGTTTCCTTTCAATAGGTCCGTTTCTTTATCAAGTATTTGTTTAAGCCGGTTCCACTAAAATGCATTACTATGCTTCCCGTTATGTAAAAGTTAATTAAATGTCAAAAAAATTGAATGCCGGGTTAATTATTTTATGCATTTTAAAAGAATAATTTATCAAGGATTAAAGTAAAATATGGTAATTCTTCAGTTAGACTTGTCAGGCCCAAATTAAGACCTTAGAGGAGAGGGAGAAGAGACAAAGCTTGAGTAGACTGAGGGTGGAAGCATTATGCCTACCAAGTACACGTGCAGACATAACGGGTCTAGGAGTGATGGGGCAACATCCTCACTAGTATACCATCTACCACCTCTGAAAAGATGTAACCTGTTATCCCAATGCAGCTCTCCAGGAGCCCGATTCAGCAAACCATCCCTATTTAGCATAGCACTTCAGCGTGTGCTTAGCTTTCACCATTCTTAAATCCCATTAATATCAACAGGACTTAAAAGTTAAGTATGTGCTTAAGTGCTGTGCTGAAGTGGGGCACAGATGCTGTCCAGTGCCTGGCAGGGACTGGATAGGGACAATAGCCATGCCTCCAAACATCTGGCTCTGGGTATTTTGCCCTACCAGTAGCGAGCCCTCACCAAATCCACATCCATGTGCTTAGGGACAAAGACAGCTACTGTTTAGGGCTGGGAAGGGAAAGCTCCTTTCTCCCTCCCCTCAGCCACATAGTGACCTCTGCTGGGGCAACTGTGAATTACACTATAGTAAAATCACTGATTCCACACCTTCCGTGCCCCCCCCCCCCGCCAAGAATTTTATTGTAACAAGCCAAACAACATGTAACTATTTAAAACTGGACTAGTTACAGCAGAAAGGCCTCAAAGGAATAGCGTTCCCCCCCAATAGCTAGAGGTGCCAAGCCTTGTCAGTTCTACTCTACACAAAGTTGACAGAAGTTGACATCACACGAGGGTGACCAGACGTTCCGTTTTTAAAGGGACGGTCCAGTATTTAAGCACTCCTGCAGATGTCCCGATTTTTCTTAAAAATGGGCAAATTGTCCCATATTTTCTGTCTCCCCCCATCAGTACTGGTAGGTCCTGCTGCTGGTCGGATCCCTGCTCGCCAGCCACCTGCCCACCATTGGTGAGTGGGAGGGTCCCATAGCCGACGATGAGAGTGGGTGTGCAAGCCTGGTGGCAGGGCAAGGCTGCAGCGCGGCGGGCTGGCTGCTCCCTCTGCTGGTCCGTCAGTGCAGCCCCCGCTGCGTGCTGGCTCTCGGCCTGCAGGGCCTCGCCCCGTCCCGTTTCTGGCCAGCACTGGCTGAGTGTGGGCAGGTGCCAGGCAGCGGCTGGTTACGTGTCACCTCTGCTGCCCACCCATTGGCCCTTTACATGCTCCCCCTCTCACTGTTCTCTCCCTGCTTTTCCCCTTCACCCCTCCCAGCCCTGCTGCTCATCCATATCCCCCCCCCCAAAAAAAAAATCAGCAGGGCGCGTCCCACTCCCAGCACTGTGTCACTGACAGCCTGGCTGGCAGGCTCCTTCCTTCCCCCACTGCCTCTGGCTGGGCTGGCACCCCGGGAAAGCCCAAGATACTCTGGCCCAGTGTGCTGGCCAGGAGGAGCCAAAGCCCCACGCAGCACTGGCACAGAGAAGCCTCTTTGTCCCTCAGCTAAGCTCTGGAGCTGCAGCAGGGAGAAGCAATTTCCAGCCTGTTTGTGCCCCATCCCAGTGGCTCCACACAGGGCCGGCTCTAGGCACCAGCAAACCAAGCACGTGCTTAGGGCAGCACATTTTCAGGGGCGGCATTCCAGCCTTTTTTTTTTTTTTTTTTGCTTCCAGCAGCAAAGCCCAGAGCCGGCCCTGGCAGCAGCAGCCCCTCATGCGCGGGGGCGCCCTGGGGCCGCTGCAGTTTGCGCCGTGGGGAAGCAGCGCCCGCACCTTGTGGCTGGGCCGGGCAGGCTCCGAGCGGGGGACACTCGGGCTGGGGGCCGCCCCCCGGGGCACACGGAGCCGCCTGCAGGTGCCGCAGGGCAGCCACCCCCCAGCGCCGCAGCCGGGGCTGGGCAAAGCGGCCCAAGCCGCCCAGGGACTGCGGCAGGGCAGCCAGAAGCAGCAGCAGCGGAGCCATAGAGGGCGGGGCGCTGCCGTGCGGGGCCCACGTCCCACTCTCCAGGGCTCCGCTTCCTCTGGGGCTACCCTGCCCCGGCTCCTCAGCCCCCTGCTGGGTGGTCCCCTGGCTCTGCCCTCCTGGGTCCTGGCCGGTCCTGGAGGCGGGAGCCCTGGCTGGAGGGACCCTGGGCTGAGGCGCGTCCCGGGAGCCCCGCTGCTTACTCCAATCCTGCCAGTGCCGGACCGGCTGGAGGCAAGGGGGGAGCGGGCAGAGTCAGCACTGGTGGGGGGGGGCCCAGTGCTGGGGCAGCAGGCGGTGCGGGGGGCAGCCAAAATTTTTTTTGCTTGAGGCTGCAAAAAACCTAGAGCCGGCCCTGGCTCCACAACAGCCCCTGGGCAGGGGCTTAGCTCCCTCTTCACACACACCCCTCTCTAACCTGGGTCCTACCCCCAGGGAATGTGGGGCTGCTCCGTCCCCTAGGCACCCTCTGCTGCTGAGCCACCTCTCTGGCCAGGTTTGCTGAAGCCCCTGCAGGCAGGTTCCCTGGGCCCTGGTGCACAATGCATCCATAGGGCTTAACCCCTTCCTGCCTGTGCTGTAGCAGAGGGGAGGGGGACAGGAAGTGGCTGGGTTATGTTGGTGGCTAGCAGCAGCCTGGAGGAGGAGTTAGCTGCCTTTTGATACTGTGCGGGCAGGAAAGGATGGGAGCTGCTTCCAGCCATGGTGGGGGGGAGGGGTGGGAAGAATGGGGAAGAGATGAGCTCTGCAAAGACACGGGCTAGGACATCCCTTCCCTTCCCCCTCCTCCCCTGTGGCTGGAAGCAGCTCCTGTCCCTTCCCTCCTGCACAGTGCCGAAAGGCTGCTGCTGGCAACATTCTGGTGTGAATCCTGGCAGAAATCTGAGGAGTGGGGGCATGTGAACATGCATGCCCCTCTCCCCACGTGTTGCCTCGGGAAGATGCGATACCAGGAGAGGTCTGTCCCGGGGACCCAGCCAGGCATGGAGGGCGGAGAGCACCAGGCAAGGAGGGTCGGGTCAGTTGGTCACCTTCCCGTGTGAGAGAGGTGTACAGGGTGTGTGTGTGTGTGACCTCTCCCCGTGTGAACCCTAAAGCTTTAAAGATAAGAAGGCAAATAAAAAGAATCCAACTGCAATATTTCTTTTCAGCAGGGGCTCAGTCAACTTGACGTTAATTTGAAGGTTTGTACTGCATAGTTCTGATTGACTGCCATTGAACTTGCTTTAATACGAATACTTTTACCAGGTGTCCCTTATTCAGCATAGGGAAATATTGTCACCCTACATCACACGATCCTGAGAACTCAAAGTGAAGGTGAGGGGTTTACAAGTAACAGGGGACTTTTTCTCAGGTAAAGAGCTTCAGATACAGAACAAACCAAAGCTTCATCCTTCTACCAAGGGTCTATCGCTTGCAAGAGCCACAGCTTTTAAAAGAAATTGGCTGGTAATTAGATCGGTGCAAAATTAAAAGGTGTTCGTTTGGGGGAACTTATCTGTGCACAAAGGTTTGTTATATTTGTTTGTCCAGTCCTGCTGTAGGGGATGGCTATTTCCATATAAAAACAACTAATTTTCTCTGCGGTTTAGATTTGAAGCACTCTTCACTTGGAAGGAATCCCTTCTTGTTCAAATATGCCCACACCCAGCCAAATTTCACTCCAAAGATGAGTTCACCAGAATGACTTTTCCTCCTCAAAAACAGCTCAGTTTGAGTACCAAGTGAAATGCAAAAAAAACCAAAGTGCAAACTTACTCAGAAAACTGTTACAAATATTTTGCACATCTCTATTAGCAAGATAAAGCTACTGATACCTTACTACCACCTCAAGGGAAAACAGCTGATCTGATTAGACAGCATGGCACAGGCCAGGGCTAAGATCTTCAGCTGCTATAAATTAGCGTAGCTCAATTGATCCTCACAGAGGATCTGGCCCAAACCCAAATACTTTAAAAATATGCAATGGATTTTTGCAACTTTTCACATGCTGTAATTGTCTGAAGAATCAAACTATTGCTGCATCAGTGTGACTGTTCTGGGCATTCCTAACAAAATATGAAATGATTATTAAAGACATTGAAACACATAATTCCTTTTTCACTCTACTTCTGATATGCTGTACAGCGAACAAGATTCTTTAGGAGAGACTTTCGGAGATTTTTTTTGTTGGAATTTCTAGGAGCTTTGAAGGCTTTCACATGAAAGTTCTGAGAACATCAGGGTCACATTTTATACAGTCTTACTTTTTAAATTCCCATGTACATCTTTAGCCTTCCTTTAAGAAAAAAAGCTCAGTATATTTTTCCCATACTATATGCTAATACTCTGGAAAAAATAATTTTCCCCAGAAATCTTTAAAACATTACATCTTAAAAAGCTTTCCACTCTTTAAAGAGAAAATACATAAAAGCCTGTGTGTTCTAGATTTCTGTTTCTTATTGAAGTTCCACAGCTTTTCAATGTCAGAAATGTGTGCGTAACACAGCACTAGCTGCGCTACGCAATCCCTACACTGATTTAAAACAATCATCCCACATACAAGTTGGGAGAAACGAATGGGCAAGAATTTGAAATCCAGCATGCTAGATGGCTATCCAGAGGGACAATGACTTGTTACTTATGTGTAACAGGTGCTTGGTACATCACTCTGGAGAGAGTATTATCTAGTGGTTAGAGAAAGGGACCACGAGTCTTGACTCTACCATTCTATTCCCTGGTTCCACAACTCTCTCACTGTGTGAAATGAGGTAAATTCACTTAACTGTTTGGTGTCAGTATATTCATTTGCAAAATGGATAACACTATTTACACACCTTGCAAGGATGCTAAGAGGCTGCATTAATGTTTGTAATGCACCTTGAGTCCCTGACAGGTGTTGTGGTATTTAATGCAAAACAAGGATAGTTAGGGTTACCATATCTCATAAATAAAAAAAGAGGACCCTCCACGGGCCCTGGCCCTGCCCATTTCCCCACCCCTAGCCCCGCCCCAGCTCTGCCCCTTCCCCACCCTAACTCCACCCCCTCCTCCCTTCCACTCCCAGCCAGGGGGAAAGGGCTGCCCCAGTGCTACCGGCTTCAGGATTTGCCGGGCAGCCCCCAGACCCTGCGCCCCCAGGCGGCGCTTCCCCAGCGCAGCTGGAGCCCGGGAGGGGAAGCGCCCAGCCGGGGGCGCAGGGTCTGGAGGCACGGGGGCTGCCCGAGCGCTACCGGCTTCGGGCAGCCCCC
>NC_048304.1:35251155-35356551 GCF_013100865.1 Trachemys scripta elegans
GGCACTTCCCCTCCCGGGCTCCGGCGGCGCAGGGTCCGGAGGCACGGGGGCTGCCCGAAGCCGGTAGCTCTCAGGCAACCCGGCTCTTAAACAGAGCCGAAGAGGAGCAGAGCCTCCAGCCGCGGCGGCTCTGCTCCTCCCTGACTCTTCGGCTCTGTTTAAGAGCTGGGCTGCTGAGCGCTACCGGCTTCAGGCAGCCCCTATGCCTCTGGACCCTGCGCCCCCAGACGGGCACTTCCCCTCCCGGGCTCCGGCGGCGCAGGGTCCGGAGGCACGGGGGCTGCCCGAAGCCGGTAGCGCTTGGGCAGCCCGGCTCTTAAACAGAGCCGAAGAGTCGGGGAGGAGCAGAGCCGCCATTTTCCCGGACATGTTCGGCTTTTTGGCAATTCCCCCCCGGACGGGGGTTTGACTGCCGAAAAGCCGGACATGTCCGGGAAAAAGAGGACGTATGGTAACCCTAAGGATAGTCCAATATGTGTCAGTTTTGGTTCATCTGCAGTTTGCAAACCTTATTCAAGAGGTTTTGTTTGCATCATAAACCAGGGACCAGATTGTTTGGAGCAAACTCAGGGCTTGGCCACATGGGGACTCTAGGGTATAAATCTACAATGCACCAACCTGCTGCACACTAAGTCACTGTGTGGACCTAGCTACTGTGCACTAAATGTCCTGCAGTGTGCTTTGACCTACTGCAGTCAAAGTGCACTACAGAGCTTGCAGTGCATGGTAGCAGAGTTCAAAAGACCAATTAGTGTGTGGCAAGCTAGCATGATGTAGATTTATACCCTGACTTACCACACACTGTCTCCATGTGGACAAGCCCTCAGTTTTGTTTTGTACAGTTGCTACCCCTGTATGAGTTGCTACCCCTATAAAAAGCACCCACCCCCACCTTTACCTTTGCAGTCTTCCATGGGAATGACCCACTGACTTTCAGCCATTCCAGCACCGGTGACTCTGGGGAGCCCTGAGAGGCAGCTCCACCAATCTCCTTTGGTATTTTGGTAGGGCCGCTACCCGCCAATTTTAAAAGGATCTTTTGAGGGCTCAGAGCTGCCCATCTGCCTATGGCAAAAAGGCAGTAAACAGATTGCACTGCTGCTGCCATTACGTTTACTGAGCCTGAGAGACAGGAACCCCCAGCCTCTTCAACACCATTTGGTAGGGATCTACTTGCTCCTGCTGAAGGTGGACTCAAAGGAGAGGACGGGGAGGAAATGTTGCTAGTGTTGCTCTGCATTTTGAACAGGCAAGCCCTTTTTCAGTGAAACTATTCAGCACACCCTGTAGAAACTACTTGGCTTTACAGTCAGTGTTGTGACAAACAATAAGGAAGCAAGAGGACTGAGAGCTTGATTAAGGCCTTGTTGGCATGGAGAGTTACTCCTGATTAACTCCAGGTGTAGATGCTCTTATTACAGAATAAGAGTGTCTTACTCCAGATTTGCCTAATACAGTGGAATTAATCTGCTTTAAATTCACACCCTACCTCATTCCAGATTAACTTTCATGTGTACACAAGCCCTAAGCATTAGTAAATATTTCCTGCACACAGAAAGGAACAGTCAGTCCTATCTGGCTCAGTGAAAGCTTTGTGGATAACCATTCTGGACATTCTAATAGGCTGCACCGTCCAACCTGGTGGCTAATGATATACCAGCAGATAAGTAGGTATCCCAAGTTCAGAAGCATCTAAATTTTCAGACCCAATTCAGGCCATCTCTGGTCCAAAGGAAGAGCTTTATTTTCAACTGAAAGTGAAACCAATTATACTGCCACAGTATCACATTTTTTGTTTTGTTTTTTGTCTTGAATGGAGAAACCGCTTCTCTGTACAACTGCCTGTAATTAAAACCGGGGAACCTACTTCTCTCAGGTGTCTCTGTTGGCAGAGGTTCGGGATGCCTTTTTATTTCTGGAGGAATAAGATGATCTTCTCCTTCACAGCAGGATAGCATCACGTGGTTGCAGGGATAGCCGAGATTTGGGTTGGACTCACAGGTTTGCCCCTCACTTTTTACTCTCAGTCCCAGAGTGCAGCAATCACAACATTGCTGTAAAGGAAGGAGACAATTAGCAACCTAGGTTTTTTGTGTCCTGTGTTATACATAAACAGAGATGGGCCCAAGCCCCAGAACTGGAGTTGATCTGAACTTCCCCCAGGAGCAAGGATGTCTGAATCAAGGGTTAGGACAGGGGTGGGCAAACTACGGCCCATGAGCCATTTTAAGCCGGCCCTCGAGCTGCACCATGTGGCTCAGCCCTACTCCAATGCTCCAGATGGGGCGCAGGGTCGGGGGCTGCACCACACGGCTCCCGGAAGCCGCAGCATGGCCCCACTCCGGCTCCTACACGCCCCAATGGGAGCTACAGGGGCAGTGCCTGCGGATGGGGGAGCATGCAGAGCTGCCTGGCCACGCTGCCGCATAGGAGCCAAAGACGGGACATGCCATTGCTTTTGGGAGCCACTTGTGGTAAGCGCCGCTCGGCGCCTGCACCCCCCGAGTCTCTTCCCCTGCCCCAACCCCCTGCCCTAGCCCTGATCCCCCTTCCGTTCTCCAAACCCCTTGATTCCAGCCCGGAGCACCCTCCTGCAACCCAAACCTTTCATCTCCAGCCCCACCCCAGAGCCCACACCTCCAGCCGGAACCTGCACCCTTCCCGCACCCCAGCCCCAGCCCTGATCCCCCTCCCACCCTCCGAACTCCTCAGTCCCAGCCCAGAGCACTCTCCTACACCCCAAACTCCTCATCCCCAGCCCCACCCCAGAACTCACACCCCCTCCTGCACCCCAACCCCAATTTTGTGATCATTCATGGCCTGCCATAGAATTTCTATTCCGTGATGTGGCCCTCAGGCCAAAAAGTTTGCCCATCCCTGGGTTAGGATTTAGCCAATTACAGAAATGGGATCCTCACTCCCTGCTTATTTTGGCCTGTCTAGTACGAAGAGGGAACTGAAGTTGGATGAATGTTAAAATTTAGCTGCAATGTGGGAAAATGACTGAACACATATTGGAATCTGCACATTGAAGGCACAATATTGCACAATCGCTAAAGATAATACCAATTCACAAATGCCCAAATGAAGTGAATTATCATTATCACATAATTAATATTGATGTCAATGTACTACCCAGTCTTTTGCAATGAATCCTACACACTAGCCTACACAAGAAATTAGCCAGCTCTTAATAAGGGCTCAAATAGCCAAGTGCTAGTTTGAGATGAGGTTAGAACAGCACTGCTCATATCAACTTTTTCTTTCACAATAAGATTGTTAATTTATCACAGGAGGTGATGGTAGTTACCCCCATGGCATTCAATTTATGATCCCATTTGCAAAACCCTAAACTTCACTACAACACACTGAGCACTGTACTTACCAAGTCCACAAATGTAGGAGACGACTGAGGGCTAAATTGTCCCTGGCCCTTACATCAGTTTATAATAGGGGAAGGGGGTATAGGGAGCTGTCCTCCTTTAGCACTCTGCAAAAGCACCAGGAATGCTCAGGTGAACAGAGACTGCTCCCTCCAGACACCTATTGTCCAGCAAATGGACTCTGGCTTTGGTATTCCCTGACTCCCCTGAACACGGGCCCACATAGCTGATGGCTGCAGAGAGGGGGTTAGGAAACAGAGGCCAGAATGCATTGCTAAGAATTGAACTCGTTCTCTCCTTCCATGGGTGCATCTAAAAGGGATAACACAGATTGAGTGCTTTCCCTGCACGCTGGGGAGATGGGGGAGGACTCGTTCCTTCTTGGGGCACATCCCTCCTGGAGTTTCCCTTGGGGTGGGTGATTGTACTGCCTTTACTCAGGGCTATATGCAATTTCCACAATCAGGTCATAAAAGTGCATTAGACAAACACCGAATCCTATACATGTTTAAGATCCCTTTTTGAGCATCACTCATGTTTAGGCATAATTAGCAGCTAATCAAGCAAGGAAGTCAAGGAGCTAACTCACCCTGCTACACAGACCATCAAGAGATCATATGTAAATGAAGATATGAATATTAAATAGCTGACCTGACACCTTAATAAGTACATTTAGATGCCCACATTCATAGTGAATGGTTATAAAATGCTTGACAGCGCTCAGAATCTCCCTTCCTCCAGATGAGTGATGAGACTCAATATGTCCAGTTCTCATTTATACCTCTGCAACCCCACTGAGACTGCCCATATGAACTAAGACCAATGATTTCAGTCTAGTTCAGCTGCAGACAGCAATCAACGGCATGGAACAGAAGCCACATGTAAACTGGCACCAGCTGACAATGTAAGCAGAAATTCCAAGAACTGAATGGGATGAAAACTGAACTAAGCTCTCTCTTCTAGAGCTGGTCGCACCAAACCAGTCTCCTATCAAAGGCTGGTTTCCTCCCAGCATCATGCTGTGCCATTCACATACCATCCCTGTCAAACTTGGACTTTTCATCAGCACTGTTCCCACTATGGACAGGGCTGTAACAGAGAATTTTGGCTTTTAGGCCTTCCTCCAAAAGACCCACAAAATGCACTGCATGGAACTCAGTTTTTTCTGCATCTGAAGAATGAAGGGCTGAGTCGCCTCTGTGAAGATTCAAACCTGCAGTTTCAGGGAGACGACATATTTCATACCTGATGTTCAGGCCACAAAACCGTTCCCCCTCTTTGCTCACTCTACTCTCTTGTCTTCTCAGCCTTTGCTCTAGCACATTCATGTCCTAATGTGGCTTACACCGCTATCTATTTGTAAGAGCTTCAGAAATTTAATAGACAATCAAACACTGTACACAGCTGCACATTTAACAGCCACAGAGAAAAATCCAAAAAGATGTATTGGGCCACCTTTTCTAAAGTGAAGTCTGTTCACACCATTTTTTTGTGTAGGCACCAATCTGTAATTGCAGGCCCTACTCCTGCCATTGACAAACTAGCCTTTGGTACACAGCAGCTTGAAGTATTTGTCAAAACATTGTTTCCTAACAAAAATGGCTTTTCAACTAAAACGTATTTTCATTTTGTTAGCAATGATCTATGTTTGGTTTAAAACAAACAAACCCCTTATTAATTACTTTGAATGGCCACTATGAATGACAATGAATAGTTATGGGGCCAGGGAGAGGGAGTGAAAATGACTCTACTGCGAGGTAGTTAGGCCATGCACCTAGGATATGGGAGACCCAAGTCCAAATCTCTGCTCCTATGACTAACTATTTATCAACAGTAGAACTGCTTCAACAGTAGAGGCTGAGACAGTCCCATACCAGGATAGACTATAGCCCAATGGCTAGGACACTTTCCTGCAATGTAGGAGACCCAAGCCCAAAACCCTTCTGTACATCAGGCAGGGTCATCCACATCAGAGGTGAATTCTCTAACCCACCACTGAAGCTGCCTCTCCCCAGGACTGTTCAGGGAATCTAGTCTTCATTTGCTTTTTTCATAAATGCCAAAATCAAAATGAAAAATTTTGAGTCAGGCTGAAACAAAACATTTTGATTTTTTGTTTGGCCGAAACTATTTGGCGAACTTGGCATGAAGTTGCAAATAGTTTTGTCTCTACAAAAACTGCATTTGTTGGCAAATAACTATTTGCTGAAAAAAAAGTCACCCAGCTCTATTCATTGCTTCATGTTCTGCTCCTCTCCGGAAATATGATGTCTGGAAATGTTGGTTAATTGTGTTAGACTACAAGATCTTTTGAAGATCTTTTTTATATTCCCTGTAAAGTCCTTACACTTAGAACAGTTAAAAAGCAATAGTCATAATGGAAAGAAAAAAGATATAACCATATAGTTTTCCCGTTAGCATTTTCTGTGATGCGACCAATTAAAGGAGAAGTGTTTGATTATAATATTGTTGAAACTTCTTTCTTAATTTTCAAGAGATGTGATTTACTATTATTATTCATTTTTCTTTCTGTTAGCAGCAACTATATCCTAGGAGCTGTGCAGACAGAATAGAAAGGCAAAGCTCCTGCCTTGAAGAGTGTAGAGTTTAAAATCACTTCATTTGAATGAAAGCATTACATTAATGTCTGCACAGCATGGATTCACAGTGCTGAGGATTGCAAGTTTTACTACAACTAAGATACAAATGATAGTGCAGAGGAGAATTTTGCCTTACATCTAAACTAGGAGCGCTCCACTGGCACTGGGTGACCAGATGTCCCAATTTTATAGGGACAGTCCCGATATTTGGGACTTTTCCTTATATAGGCACCTATAACACCACCATCCCCATCCCGATTTTTCACATTTGCTATCTGGTCACCCTACATTGGCATAGGAATATTATACTGGCAAAGCTGCACAGTGCACTTTGTACTGGTAGAGTGAAACCACCCCACCACAAACAAAACAAGCTATATCAGGAAAAGCACAGCTTTGCCATCTAATTGGGTCTACACAAGGGGCTGGTCAGGGATCACACCTCTGACTGACATAACCATGCTGGCAGAAGTCAACATCGACCTGGCCTTACTCATTGAGAGTTCCTTGTATGTGAAGCAAGCACAGTACAGCAATAGTGCTCTGCACTGCATGTATGACACCCACACACAGATCTAAGGCCTTGTCTACACTACGAGAGTAGTTCGATTTTACTTAAATCGAATTCTTGGAATCGATATTGCAAAGTCGAACGTGTGTGTCCACACAAAGGACAGTAATTCGACTTTGTGAGTCCACACTAACGGGGAAAGCGTCGACATTGGAAGCGGTGCACTGTGGGCAGCTATCCCACAGTTCCCGCAGTCCCCGCTGCCCATTGGAATTCTGGGTGGAGCCGCCAATGCCTTCTGGGTAAAAAAAATGTGTCGAGGGTGCTTTTGGGTAACTGTCGTCATCCGTCCATCACTCCCGCCCTCCCTCCCTGAAAGGGCCGTCGGGAAATCAGTTCGCGCACTTTTCTAGTCAGTGACAGCGCGGACGCCACAGCACTGCGAGCATGGAGCCCGCTGCGACCATCGCTGCAGTTGTGGCCATTCTCAACGCCTCGCAGCTTATCATCCACCTTTCCCTGAGGCAGATGCAGATAAGTCAGGCGAGGAGGCTACGGCACCGCGGTGAGGGCCTGAAGTCTGAGAGTAGCACAGACCTCTCAGAAAGCACGGGACCCAGCGCCGAGGACATCACAGTGGAATGTGTCATGTTGATGCCGTGGAACGGCGATTCTGGGCAAGGGAAACAAGCACTGAGTGGTGGGACCGCATAGTGCTGCAAGTCTGGGATGAATCCCAGTGGCTGCGAAACTTTCACATGCGGAAGGGAACTTTCCTTGAACTTTGTGAGTTGCTGTCCCCTGCCCTGAAGCGCAATGACACCCGGATGCGAGCAGCCCTGACTGTCCAGAAGCGAGTGGCCATAGCCCTCTGGAAGCTTGCAATGCCAGACAGCTACCAGTCAGTCGCGAACCACTTTGGCGTGGGCAAATCTACCGTGGGGGTTGTTGTGATGCAAGTAGCCAAGGCAATCGTTGATGTACTGCTGTCAAAGGTAGTGACCCTGGGAAACGTGGAGGCAATCATAGATGGCTTTGCAGCGATGGGATTCCCAAACTGCGGTGGGGCCATAGATGGAACTCACATCCTTATCCTGGCACCGGACCACCAGGCCAGCCAGTACATTAACAGAAAGGGCTACTTTTCCATGGTGCTGCAAGCACTGGTGGACCACAGGGGACGTTTTACGAACATCTACGTCGGATGGCCGGGCAAGGTTCATGACGCTCGTGTTTTCAGGAATTCTGGTCTGTTTAGATGGCTGCAGCAAGGTATTTATTTCCCGGACCACAAAATAACTGTTGGGGATGTGGAGATGCCTATAGTCATCCTCGGGGACCCAGCCTACCCGCTAATGCCCTGGCTCATGAAGCCCTATACTGGCGCCCTGGACAGTGAAAAAGAATTCTTCAGCTACCGGCTGAGCAAGTGCAGAATGGTGGTGGAGTGTGCTTTTGGCCATCTCAAGGGGAGATGGAGAAGCTTACTGACTCGCTGTGATCTCAGTGAAACCAATATCCCCATTGTTATAGCAGCTTGCTGTGTGCTCCACAATCTCTGTGAGAGCAAGGGGGAGACCTTTATGGCGGGGGGGAGGTTGAGGCAAATAGCCTGGCTTCTGATTACGCCCAGCCAGACAGCCGGGCGATTAGAAGAGACCAGCGGGACGCGCTGTGCATCCGGGAGGCTTTGAAAGCTAGGTTCCTGACTGAGCAGGGTAACCTGTGACTTTTAAGTTAGTGTACAGAGAAGCTGAACCTGTCCCCGTTTCTTTACCCAGTTAATGTTGACTATCCTCTCCAGTTACATACCCCCTTCACCCCCTTCCAACACACGTTTAGAAATAAAATCACTTCTACTTGTTAATGAACACCGTTTTCTTTATTACTGTTTTCGCGGGAATGTTTTAAACCTGGGACGCAGACTGTGGTGGGGAGCGGGTGTAGTGTAGTGACACAAATGACGCTTCTAAACTCCAGGATTGACAGGCTCCGCTGTGGTGGACTGGTTGTTTCAACGGAGCCTGTCACCCCTCCTGATCGGGACTGTGTGTATGGGGGGGCTATGTGACTTTGTGGCAGGGGGAGGACGGTTACAGATCCCCTGCTGCGTGGCTCTGTGATCCAGGATAAGGACCGCCGCATAAGATCTGTAACTGCCCTCCCCCGCCACAAAGTCACAGAGCAACCCACCCCCCACCACAGAACATGAAAACCACCTCCCAGACTGACCGGGGTAACTAGTGACTGCACTGTGTATATGCCCTGCTGCTGGACCTGCCCCCGCCTATGTACCCTGCCAAAGGTGACTGTCCTGTCCAATTACCAACCCCCTTCCCCCCTCCTCCAAAAGAACATGATGGAAACAGTAATTAACAGAAACGTATTTTTTATTAGCAACTACACATGGAACTGGGAGGTGAAACTTGGACGGGGGCTTGTGTGAGGCGGGAAGGAAAGAACTTGTCAAATTTTGGGGAATAAGAGCCTTCTACTACTAGAGCTGTCTGCAGGGGTGGAGTGAGAGTTTGCACGGACTCTGCCGCCCCTCCTTCTTTGCACTTTGGGTGAGGGGGGTATGGGACTTGGTGGCGGGGGAGGGCAGTTACAGATAGACTGCAGCGGGGCTCTGTCCTCCTGCCTCCGTTCCTGCAGAACATCCACAAGGCGCCGGAGCGTGTCCGTTTGCTCCCTCATTAGTCCAAGCAGCGTTTGAGTCGCCTGCTGGTCTTCCTGCCGCCACCTCTCCTCCCGTTCCATGTGTGCTTGGTGCATTTGGGACAAGTTCTCCCGCCACTGGGTCTGCTGTGCTGCCTGGGCTCGGGAGCAGCCCATAAGCTCTGAGAACATGTCCTCCCGTGTCCTCTTCTTCCTACGCCTAATCTGCGCTAGCCTCTGGGAGTGTGATGCCAGGCTAGGTTGTGAGACAGTCGCAGATGTGGCTGTGGGAATGGGAAAAAGGGAGTGAATTCCTCAGAAAGATAAATGTAGTTGTGAACAAAGAACATAGTCTTTCTCTGTGAACAAGACCATGCACAGCACCTATCACATGCGCACTCAGGACAAGGTCGAATTCTCGGCTTTCGCATTCAGTGCCTGGGGTCTTGCACAGCAGATCTGAGAAGCGGGGCAGGACACCGGAATTTGTGTAGCAGGCAGACATGGTAAGCCGTAGACTTGTGGCAGCTTAAAACTTTAATATTAGCACTGGCCTCCTTTCACATTGAAAGCAATGTCAGTCCCTGCTGCCAGCAATCCGGCAAGCAGGAACTCTGCCCCTGTCCCACCCCCTCGCGGCTGTCCCCAGGAACGATCCCTGTATGCTGCCCCTCTCCCGCCTCCACCGCGTGGCTGCAAACCAGCGGTTACAGTTCTGTAAAGGAACGGGCAAGGAGTCCCAACACTAACATTCCCCTACCTAATTCAAAGCAGGTCACCATGAGCGACATCACCCTGATGAGGATCTCAGACAGCGATAAAGAAAGAATGCTTCGGGAAAGCCTCCAAAGACCAGGGCCGTATGCCGCCCTGCTGTGCAGGGTAATGATCCCTGAGTACTTGATTGTCTCGTGGCGCGGAAACGTGTCATACTACGGAGGACCCAATAAGGCCGCTCTCCCCAGGAACCTGATGCAATGGCTTTCCAATTACCTCCAGGAGAGCTTCCTCGAGATGTCCCAGGAGGATTTCTGCTCTATCCCCGGACATATAGACTGCATTCTACCGTAGCTGCACTGGCAGGGACTAAACAGTAGAGCGGCTTGGGCAGAACAATCATGCTAAACCGGACATTGTTAGATTTTTTTTCAATAGTTGCACTGCCCAGGACTGAAACGTTAAGCGCCTAGGGCAAACTAATCATGAGAAACCCATTGTTGTTATTCTTAATATTCCTGTTCTGTTAAAAATAAATGTTTAGATGTTTAAAACACTTACTGGCTGATCCTTCCCCAGATTCTGTGTCCGGGTTAACGGCTGGGGACGGTTGGTAGGGGATCTCTGTAAGGGTGATGAAAAGATCCTGGCTGTCGGGGAAATCAGCGTTGTAAGCGCTGTCGACTGCCTCGTCCTCCTCATCTCCTTCCTCATCTTCCCCGTCCGCTAACATGTCCGAGGAACCGGCCGTGGACAATATCCCATCCTCAGAGTCCACGGTCAGTGGTGGGGTAGTGGTGGCGGCCGCACCTAGGATGGAATGCAGTGCCTTGTAGAAACGGGATGTCTGGGGATGGAATCAGGAGCGTCCGTTTGCCTCTTTGGTCTTCTGATAGCCTTGTCTCGGCTCCTTGATTTTCACGCGGCACTGCGTTGCATCCCGGCTGTATCCTCTCTCTGACATGTCTTTAGAGATCTTCTCGTAGATCTTTGCATTCCGTTTCTTGGAGCGCAGCTCGGAAAGCACGGACTCATCGCCCCACACAGCGATCAGATCCAAGACTTCCCGATCAGTCCATGCTGGGGCCCTCTTTCTATTCTGAGATTGCATGGCCATCACTGCTGGAGAGCTGTGCATCGTTGCCAGTGCTGCTGAGCTCGCCACGATGTCCAGACAGGAAATGAGATTCAAACTGCCCAGACAGGAAAAGGAATTCAAATTTTCCCGGGGCTTTTCCTGTGTGGCTAGCTGTTGTCCAGAGCGTCAACAGAGTGGTGCACTCTGGGATAGCTCCCAGAGCTATTAGCGTCGATTTCCATCCACACCTAACCTAATTCAACATGGCCATGTCGAATTTAGCGCTACTCCCCTCGTCGGGGAGGAGTATAGAAGTCGAATTTAAGAGACCTCTATGTCGAACTAAATAGCTTCGCGGTGTGGACGGGTGCAGGGTTAATTCGATGTAACGGCGCTAACTTCGACATAAACGCCTAGTGCAGACCAGGCCTAAGAGTAGCATATTTGCCTTATTTCTGAAGTAACTAAAGGCCAAAATCTACCCACAAATAGAGTCGTGAAAGTTTCATTGATTTCTCTGCATGTTTCTGAGGGCAGAATTTTAGCTCTAAACCAATATTATTTTGAAGACTTAATCATCCCCTAGAAATGATAAGCCTGCATACCTAATTAAACACTATACCACATAGTGGATGACCTTATATTTTCCTTACCAACAAATCAAGTTATTTGCAACACTCTTGGATGCATTAGAACAGACAGAGCTAATACATTTCTTGATGACACAATGGAATATTACATTTGAGCATACAAACACCTACGTAAATTCTGATCAGTGTTTAAGGAATTCTGAAATCTTCTCTTCAGACCCAAACTGGAGAAATGTGCATAACAAATAAGAGGCCAGATCCTTAGCTGGTGTAAACTGGCTTAGCTCCTTTAACTTCAATAGAGCTAAACTGATTTAGACTGGCTGAGGTTTTGGCACATGGTTCATTACTCAAACCACCAGTTAATAGCCCATCTTTATTTATGAGAAAAAGTCTCTATAGTAATCTAAATATTTGTTTCTTGTCAAATTTTTTGTTTAGCTGGTAAATTAAACTGCTATTCAATAATGTGTCTAAGCTGACAAATTGTTCAGTAATGGGCCTTTCCAATTATATCTTTGATTAAGCTTTTCCCTATCATTTTCTAAAATCTACTACTGCAGATATAAAAACTGAAATAAACTTCTCCCAACCTCTTCCAAATGGAGAAAGTAATAATAAAACAGCAAGTTTAATCTTAACAATGAGAGAGAAACAATACAAATTACCTCATTACAAAGTTTTAGAACTCTCGGGCACAATTGAGCCTGAATGCAATCAACTAAAATATTTAGCTAAGTATGATTTCCATGCCTTGCCCATGCAACTTTATAAATAACTAAACTCCATGATACAAATATAAAGCACAAAACTCAATAAATTGCACAAAACTCAATAAATCTGCATCAGAATAGGACTTGCAAAAGTACCAAAGGGTCTTGCCTTATAAAAAGATCTTCCACAGGTATCGCTTTCATCGGGTCCACACAAATCTCCTTCCTTGGCTGCGATCATGCCAGCAACACAGCTGTTTTCTTTTAAGTATGAGACACAACACTGCTGCTGAGCAATTCTGCAAAGATGGAACAGGATTAAGTGTTAACTGGCTTTCAAAAGGTAGTGCCATCAGGTTGCAAGAATATACAGTAAGAATGTGTGTCACTGGACATAGAAATATATGCATTCCATGACCTTTTTTCACATGTATACTATACTATGTGTGACATCTTGTTGCCACTGAAGTCAATGGGAGTTGTGCCATTGACTTCAATGGAGCCAGGATTTCACCCATTAGATTGGAAAACGTGACTTATAATTAAAGACTTAAGGAGCTCAATCTGTTTATCTTAACAAAGAGCAGGTTTGATCCCAGTCTATAAGTACCTACATGGAGAATAGAAATTTGATAGTAGAAAGCTCTTCAATCTAGCCTGCAAAGATATAAACAAGAGCCAATGGCTGGAAGTTGAAGCTAGACAAATTCAGGCTCAAAATAAAGTGCAAATATTTAACCTTGAGAGTAAATAATCATTGGAATGACTACTCTGGTATTGTGGTGGGTTCTCTATCACTAGACGTTTTTAAATCAAGATTCTATATACTCTCTCTCTCGCTCTCTAGTTTAAACAGGAATTAATTCAGGGAAGTCCTGTGGCCTCCTGGTTATACAGGAGGGCAGACCAGATGATCACAATGTTCTCTTCTGACTTTATAATCTATCAATCAGCATTCAGATAACATAATGCCTGGCACTATATAAATACTATAGACCAATGGATTAAACCTCATTCAACATATAGCAGTGGTGGGCAACCTGCGGCCCATCAGGGTAATCTGCTGGCAGGTTGCAAGACAGTTTGTTTACATTGACCATTGTTTACATTGTTTACATACAGTTTGTTTACATTGACCATTGACCATTGGATCACAGAAACCCCTTTGAGAACTGCCAACTGATGTGCCAAGACTACTCCTGCTTTCCTGCCCTGGCAGCTTAAGACTCCAGCACCCTGTCTTGCTAAGCCAGGCACGCCCGACTGCTCCAACACAGACCCAGGGTCTGAATTACTTGCCTCACAGCTGCAGACTTAACTGAAAGCAGCTTACAGAAGTGTTCTTGCCTTTAACACTCAGATGCCCAACTCCCAATGGGGTCTAAACCTAAATAAATCCGTTTTACTCTGTATAAAGCTTATACAGGGTAAACTCATAAATTGTTCGCCCTCTACAACACTGAGAGAGAGAGAGATGCACAGGTGTTTGCCACCCCCCCCCCCAGGTATTAATACATACTCTGGGTTAATTAATAAGTAAAAACTGATTTTATTAAATACAGAAAGTAGGATTTAAGTGGTTTCAAGCAGTAACAGACAGAACAAAGTGAATTACCAAGTAAAATAAAATAAAACACGCAAATCTAAGTCTAATACAGTAATACAATTGAGTACAGATAATATCTCACCCTGAAAGATGTTTCAATAAGTCTCTTTCACAGACTGGACACCTTCCTAATCTGGGCACAATCCTTTCCCCTGGTACAGCCCTTGTTCCAGCTCAGGTGATAGCTAGGGGATTCCTCATGATGGCTCTCCTCTTTGTTCTGTTCCACCCCTTTATATATCTTTTGCATAAGGCGGGAATCCTATGTCCCTCTGGGTTCCCACCACCTCCTTCTTAATGGAAAAGCACCAGGTTAAAGATGGATTCTAGTTCAGGTGACATGATCACATGTCACTGTAAGACTTCATTACCCACTTACCAGCACACATGTATACAGGAAGACTTACAGATAAACCAGAGCCATCTGCAATCAATTGTCCTGGTTAATGGGAATCAAGATTCCAAACCACCATTAATAGCCCACACTTTGCATAATTACAATAGGCCGTCAGAGTTATATTTCATATTTCTAGTTTCAGATACAAGAGTGGTACATTATACAAATAGGATGCTCACACTCAGTAGATTATAAGCTTTGTAATGATACCTTAGAAGAGACCTTTTACATGAAGCATATTTCAGTTGCGTTCGCATATTTTCAAAAAATCATATAGAGTGCAATGTCACAACCATCTGCAAGCCCGGCTGCCTGCAGCTCCCAGTGGCCGTGGTTCGCCGTTCCTGGCCAATGGGAGCTATGGGAAGTGGCAGCCAGCCCTCGCCACTTCCCGCAGCTCCCATTGGACAGGAACGGCAAACCGTGGCCACTGGGAGTTGTGGGCAGCCGTGCCTGAGGACAGTCAATGTAAACAAACTGTCTCACGGCCCGCCAGGGGATTACCCTGATGGGCCGCGTGCAGCCTTCATGCTGCAGGTTGCCCACCACTGACATATAGTATTATACTCATGTTCTTAACCTTATGGTTTTGTGGTGGACCCATTTTGAGGTGATACAGGGGAAGTAGGGAAAGGATTTACTTTCTCCAGGCAGAACCCTTTATTGCTGGTGACAGCCAATTCCAGTGCCTGCCACAAAGTACAAGAATTGTCCAGTAGGGGGCATCCTGGTAACAGTGCACCCAAAGGGCATAAACTCAATCTTCTCCAACCCGCAGTCTCACTAACATGCACTGGTTGTAAGGGATGTTGCTTTTTAACAGCCAATGGCTAATAGCCAGTTAATTATCCTTTACTGACAGCAAGTTCCAAGCCAAAAATGATTGTCAATAAGATATGTATGATTATTACAACAAAGAAACAAGTCTCCCTGGAAGCAAACTCGCCCCTCCTTTTGTTTTTCCCCCGAGAAAAAATATTGCCAATTCATTTTTTTCCTGATGCTTGAAAAAAAAATTGGAAAGAGATTTCTCATATTCCTGCGCAAACTAGCCCGTGACTGCAACTTGGCCATTGGCCATTCACACTTAAAATGTCAATGGCCAGCCGCACCAGGTTTAAGTTAATATTTACATGCTGGACAATGTATGAATAGTGTTATCAGTTAATCACTGGTCTGTAGTTTTTCCCTTTGTGTTTTGTTTTTTCAGTAATGTTTGCTTCTTGTTTCACTGTGAATTGACAACTAGAAAAAAAACATAGCCGTTTGTTTGAAATTTTAGTGGTTAATATCCAACCATATTTGAGGATTGAATCTAATTTTTTACTGCCATCATAGGACATCTGAAATTTTATTGATGGCTATTATGGCTCTTTGAAAACGTCCAAGAGACCACACTGAATGAAGAAGTTTTTGTGGACGTAAAGCACCGACAATCCAAAAATCATTAGCTGCTGTTAAAAGGCTGAAGTCTGCATGGATTAACGTTCCTCAGAAATATAACATTTTGCCATGAAAAAAAGAGTACAATGGTGATCCAGTGCTATTGGAATTGGAATTGGTTGTTTTTATACTTGGAACTTCTTTAGGGCTGGTCTTCACTACGGGGAGATCAACGCTGCTGCAATCGACACACCAGCAATGCTTAAATTGCAGCAAGGGAGGTTTAAATTGGACATTAGGAAAAAGCTTCCTAACTGTCAGGGTTGTTAAGCACCGGAATAAATTGCCTAGGGAGGTTGTGGAATCTCCATCATTGGAGATTTTTAAGATCAGGTTAGACAAACACCTGTCAGGAATGGTCTAGATGATACTTAGTCTTGCCATGAGGCAGGGGACTGGACTAGATGACCTCTCAAGGTCCCTTTCATTTCTATGATTCATGTAGCTGGAGTAGCGTCCCTTCGGTTGACTTACCCCGGTAGTGAAGACAAGCCCTTAGACATTTCAAGATGGTTTAATTTTGGGTACTGTACCACTGAACCATTAGCGAAGCAGATAAAAGCTTTACATTATGTACTCTTATTTATTTCCTATTCACAAACCCATTCTTAGATGGCTACGTAGATGGATTGTTGGACTCTGGGGCCTTTCTTAAAAATTCACACTGGTGTAACTACATCAATGTATTAAATTGGTGCAAGCCTCCAATATAAACATGCTTCACTGACACAAAGCAGAGTTTGAACCAGTGCAGTTCAACAAGGTAACATATGTCATGGGATAAGAAAGAAGGTCCCTGCAGGGATCTGTAACTGGCTAAAAGATAGGAAACAAAGGGTAGGAATAAATGGACAGTTTTCACAATGGAGAGAGGTAAATAGGGGGGAGGGATAGCTCATTGGTTTGAGCATTGGCCTGCTAAACCCAGGGTTGTGAGTTTAATCCTTGAGGGGGCCACTTAGGGATCTAGGGCAAAAATCAGTACTTGGTCCTGCTAGTGAAGGCAGGGGGCAACAAAACAGATTAAATTCAATGTTGATAAGTACAAAGTAATGCACATTGAAAAACACTCCCAACTATGCATACAAAATGATGGGTTCTAAATTAGCTGTTACAGTACAAGAAAGAGATCTTGGATTGATCATGGATAGTTCTCTGAAAACATCTGCTCAATGTGTAGCAGCAGTCAAAAGCAAAACCATAAGCAAAGGAATAGATATTAAGATAGAAAATATAAATACCACTATATAAGTCTATGGTACACCCACACCTTGAATACTTAGTGCAGTTCTGGTCATCCCATCTCAAAAAAGATACATTAGAATTGGAAAAAGTACAGAGAAGGGCAACAAATATGATTAAGAGTATAGAACAACTTCCATATGAGGAGAGATTTAAAAGACTGGGACTGTTCAGCTTAAAAAAGAGATGAGTGGGGGGATATGATAGAGATCTAAAAAATTATGAATGGGGAGAATAAAGAAATGTTATTTACCCCTTCAAATAACACAAGAACCAGGGGTCACCCAATGAAATTAATAGACATCAGGTTTAAAGCAAACATAAGGAAGTACTTCTTCACACAAAGCACAGTCAACCTGGAGATGTTGTGAAGACCAGAAGTCTAACTGGGTTCAAAACAGAATTAGATAAGTTCATGGAGGATAAGTCCATCAGTGACTATTAGCCAAGATGGTCAGGGATGCAACCCCATGCTCAGGGTGTTGCTAAACCTCTGACTGCCAGAAGCTGGGACTGGATGACAGGGGATGGATCACTCAACAATTTCCTGTTCTGTTCATTCCCTCTGAAGTATCTGGCCCCAGCCACTGTTAGAAAACAGGCTACTGGGCTAGATGGACCATTTTCTGACTCAATATGGCCATTCTTTATTTTCTTATCTATATAAACGGGACGGGTGTAAACTCTGCTTTATTCTAGCGTGGTGCATCTATATTAGGAGTTTGTATTGGTTTGACTGCATTGATGTAGTTATCCCAGTGCAAATTTCCTTAATGTTGACAGGGCTTCAGCAGAACTTTTCTATGCTCTAGCAGTCACTCCTTGTTAATTTATTGCTGTCATTGCTTGGCAGTCAGTTTGACCCAGGAATTATTGGGTTATATTCAACACTATATCCATAATGTCAAAGAGAAAAGTCAAAACTAGCTAAAAAGATCTTACATATTTTAAACAAGGGTTAATTTACTGCTTAAAATGAGGAGGACTGGGGGGAAGGGGAAGGAAGAAAAATGTATACCATTATAGTTTTGGGTTGTTTTTAAACTTGTGACTCCTGGATATAGTAAGAAAAATCTCACTGTCTGGGTGCGCTAAATACCATGTCTGTATTAACTATACAGAGGGTAGGGCTTGTCATTTCACACATCATTCCCAATGAGCGGCATTAATTCCAAAAAGTTGTGCAAACTTTATACTAACCTTAACTTCACACCAATAAAAATAATTTTAATTCATATATTTTCCATTCCCCACCTAGAGGAATTGTTCCATCATGGAACAAGCAAAAGTTAGGCCTGTTGGGTAGATGAATAGAAAACATCCAAGGAAAACTCAGGTGCTGCAAGAGGCGGTGTGGGTGATTTAGTTAGTAGCACCACAGCCTTTGAATCTGTACTGATCTAATGCCCCAGCATAGTGCTACGGGACACTAATGTTGGGACATTCTAGGTTCACCTCAACTGGTGTAAATTGGCGTAGCTACCAGCCCCACGAAGCTGTGCTCTTTTGCCCCAGCTGAAGATCTGGCCCTTTCATCTTTCAGATGTGACACAAGATCAAGTGCACTTTTGATCATTTGCCAAAAAAAGTCTAGTTGTTAATCATTTGCTATCCTGGACACAATAGTAGTTAACCTGTGGAGTCTGTCATCCTGTATTTTTCTGGATACCAACAGAACTGAGTTAGCTGCTCTGCAGGTACCTGGTTGCCCATAGTTACTTACAGGCATTTTGACATACAAATAGAACATCTATATGTGTATCTGTATGATGCAGGTGCAAACAGCCATGCCTGCTTTAATAGCTCCTAAAGGACACAATCGGTTTTCTGTCCAGGTTTTCATACTGTGTCTATCATCATAGCATCTGATTGATTTATAGGATACAGATTCTAGCATTTGTTACATGAAGTTTTTGAATCTTTAAAACACGTGTATGAGTGCAACTGTTGTAATTTTGCAAGTGCAGATGTGGAGCTTATGTTTTCCAATTCATATATTTGTTGTGTGTAAATACTGCTATATTACAACCCAATGGACTGGATTTTAATCTCACTTAAATGGTTTTCAACAGTGTAGCACCTCTGACTTCAATAGATTTACTGCTCCTTTCCACCAGCACAAGTTCAGAAATAAGACCAGCATCTTAAAATGCTGAAATCACTTTAAAGAATCCACATGGTTTTCATATTTGACACTCAAATTATTTTGTTTCTACTTCTGCCTCTTTTTCAGACTAGAAAGAGAAAGGGTATGAAATGGAGTTAAGTTAACATGTTATCCATGTTACCCCACTCTTTTCTTAACTGCCATCCTTTTCTTCTCCACATTGGGATGAGAACAGATATCCTCACCCACCTAGAGCAGTACTTAATGTGGCAAGCACTTCCCTTGATTCCAATGGGGCTATGGGATCAGTGGTGTCCTATTACAGGTGAGCAAGGGCATCAGAACCTAGCCTTTGGAACATATTCTCCCACCTACCAGATTAGTTGTCAAGTTTACCATTTAAGAAAAAGTAAGGAAAATAATTAAATTTAATATTTGTCAACAAAAGTGTAAAGAACATTTGGCTGCACTGTCTTAAAATCTAAAAACTCCACCAATCTGGGTACAACAGGGAAGCTAAACACTGGATTTTGTTTTTGAGCAGCACAAACTTTAAAAGCTTCTGTTTACATTAGGTTCTAGATCTTGGGAAAAACTCTTCTCATTCCATCCTGACATATTGCCAGTCAGCCAGCAGTCTAATCTGGAGGATGGACTTGGTTCTAGCTCCCTGGAGATTGGCCAGTTCATTCAATCATTAGTCTTCCTCTAAAGCAATCTCACTGAATGACTCTGGATCACTTTGTTTTTGGTTTACGTACCTGCAAATATCACCATCAGTCCCACTGACTGGGATTTCTGTGCATTCCCCATTGTCTATAGCCCACTGTTGTCCAGCTGCACAGCAAGTTTCAATTAAGTCCTTTGTGGAACCTGAAAAAAAGGAGAGACATAAGATGGTTTTGTGAGGAGAGTTTTTGTTTTTAATTGAAAATAGGTTTCAAATAAGAGGACTTTTAAAATCTTCTATTGGCTAAATGCACAGCTTGAAAATTCATTGATCAGGACACGCAGATGAACAAAGATAGACATAGGGATGAACTTAAGTGGCAGGCTGAAATTTTATTAACTTAACCCTGGGGAGCGGTGCTGTATGCCCAACTTCCACCCTCTCTCATGTACCAGGCATATAAATGGGTCTAACACAGGGGTGGGCAAATTTTTTGGCCCGAGGGACACATCTGGGTATGGAAATTGTAGGGTGGGCCATGAATGCTCACAAAATTGGGGGTTGGGGTAAGGGAGGGGATGAGGGCTCTGGGGTGGGCCTGGGCATGAAGGGTTGGGGGTGCAGGAGGGTGCTCTGAGCTGGGACCGAGGGGCTCAGAGGGCAGGAAGGGGATCAGGGCTCGGATGGGATTGGGGCGCAGGACGGGGTCAGGGGTGCAGGCTCTGGGTGGCGCTTACCTTAAGCAGCTCCTGGAAACAGCAGCATGTCCCCCCCTCTGGCTCCTATGCAGAGGCGCAGCCAGGCAGCTTTGCATGCTGCCTTATCCGCAGGCACCACCCCTGCAGCTCCCATTGGCTGCGGTTCCTGGCTGCCCCTATGTGTAGGAGCCGGAGGGGGGACATGCTGCTGTATCTGGGAGCCGTGCAGAGCCACAGCATGCATGGAGTGGGGCAAGCCCCGGATCCAAACATATGAAGGGCCGGATGTGGCCCCCAGGCCGTAGTTTACCCACCCCTAGTCTAACATGTGGTTAAAGGGCTCCCACCATATAACCCATAATGCAGGTAGACCCTCCCTGACCTAGGACTCAGCTAACTTCTGAATTCTTTCACCCTCTTTCCCGTGAGGGGAGTAAAAAGATACCAAAAGGGACTGTGAATTATGCATCCATGATTCTGTGATGATGGTGTCTGTCTGTCACTCTCTCACACACACATACACACATAGGCCCTCTGCTAATTTGGCCCAATGGGAAAAATTCCTTCCTGATCCCAACGTAAGCCAACGGTCAGACTCACGGCATCCCTAACACACAGTGTCCATACTACAACTACAGAGAAAGAGGGAGGGTGGGCAGCTGAAGGGGACAAAAGGCCCCCAATAGATTTAAATTAATGGGGGAGAACAAGGGGGCCCAATCAGTACTCAAGCACCCCTCTGCATGGCTAATAGGAGATGGTGAGCCCTTGGAGAAGGGGTCCAGCCCTACATTCCGAAGCATGCACTCTCCCTGTTCTTTCTGGCCTATCTATTCTACTGCCAGTCTGACCAATCTTCCTCCCCAGGGAGAGGGGGGCAGGCTGGCATTTGGGTTTTCAGCATTTAGAAGACAACACAGAAACAGCAATCTTCATTCTGAAAAAAAAAAACAGTACAAATGTAGTTCTCCGGACTCAATCCTTCTCCCACTGAAGTCAGTGGGACTTTGTTTATTGACTTAAATGGGAGCAGGAATTGGTCCTATGGCTATCTTTAAATGGTTTCCATAGCTCTGCAATGAATGCTTGCAAAGCATCCAAAGTTTAATCAAAGGTTATACTTAAACCTATCTTTGGAAAATGAATATCTTTAGAGGGTGATCATTCCAAAGATATTTAGTGGTGCACAAAACAAAGTACATACCAAAACTTGCCCTCAACCGTTTGAAATTTATATAAAGATGCATCTCCACTGGTATACTATGTTTCCTAGCTGGTTGTGTGCACTGCACGTACATACACTATGTGATGGACATTTTGGGAGGACAGAGATTTGTATAACCCATAAGTAGATCATTTACTCCATACTAATTCAATATACCTTTCTTTGTATTATACTAATAAGGAACACAGGCAGGATTATTACATAGTAACAGCCTCTATTCCTGGTCTGATGAGACTGAGGCTAGGTCTACACTACGGAGGGGGGAGGGGAGTGGTCGACCTAAGATATGCAACTTCAGCTATGTGAATAGCGTAGCTGAAGTTGTGTATTTTAGGTCGACTTACCTGGCTGTGAGGACGGCGGCGAGTCGACAGCAGCTGCGCCGCTGTCGACTCCGCTTCCGCCTCTTGCCGCGGTGGATTTCCGGAGTCGACGGCAGAGCCATTGGGGATCGATTTTATCACATCTTCACTAGACGCGATAAGTCGATCCCCAATAGATCGATTGCTACCCACTGATCCGGCGGGTAGTGAAGACATGCCCAAAGAAAGGGGTGAACATTCCATCATCCAGCATGGTTAGACATATTGGAGCACACATTTTCTTTTAAGGAGACAACTACAAGATTTAAATGGGAGGAAAACCATAATTTGTTTGAAGATAAATCCATCTTTGAGACATCCAAAAATCACAATAAAAATCACATTTGATTCAGTTCTCAGTTGGGTTTAGTTTGTTACCGAACTGTTTACATGTAATGGGGACTCTCCCTTCAGTAGTTGGGAGAGGAGATTCATTACAACTTGTGCATAAACACTACATAACAGATATGCATGGGTATTTCCTTGATCTATTGCACATGCACGCCTCAGTGTTGCTATGTTTCATTGAATTATACAAGATGAATGAAATTTAACATACAAGTAGTAAAAAGACATAGTGACAACAAACTGTGAACAAATGTTCTTTGTCATGGTCCCAGGAAGCTAACAGGATTTAGCAAGGGTTTTGTTCTGTAGATTTTGACAGATGAAGTGTTAAGAAATTATTTCCATAAAGTGGATTAAAGTTTTGCTCATACAACGTTTTCCTGGAATATAATCCTAGACCTGAATTTGATGCTTTAGTTTGTTTAAGCCACAATAAAAAGGCCCTGAGAGACATAGCGCTGAATCGGCTGATTAGCTGATGTAAAACACAGGTGTAAGATGTCGTAAAAAACATGGAAGTCTGGAACACTGCACTATTTGATACATTTTCCCTACTGGATTAACATTTAAACAGTAACACTCAGGAATAAGTGAAACACAATTTACATTAGCAAATTTTTAACGTATCAAACAAACATATGATTTTAGGACAGGGACAGTATTTCATTATGTCTGTACAGCACCAAGCCCATGTCTGGGGTCTTGCTGTGTTACTGTAATGCAAATAACAAACAACAATATTAATAATGGCCATCAAAGTGATACTAGATTGCAGGGCTTGGAACTTGAGGACTGGCCCCAATCTCTGACACCTTCTGGCCATTGTTGTGCCACGTCTATTAGGAAGGTCCTTGCATTGGCTAGTGGGTGGTGAGATACCACCTTAAAAAAACAATAACGGGTGCAAGCAGGTACCCACCTCCCTACTCAACTCAATGATCCCCAACAAGCCTGCAGCAACAAGTAGTGCTTCTGCTGATGCGCTGGCTATGGGACCTACCTAGGTCAGAAAGTGACCAGCTATGTACTTTTTAGTAGGATTTTGAGGTTTAAAGGATACATTATACGGGCTCCTTTGTTTTGAGTTTAGACTTCTGATAAACATGCTGATGAAAATGGCAAGCAAAACATATTAAAACAAAATCAAGAGTTATGAAAAGAGACAGTGGAATTTTACCCAGCTTGAATCATGGCACATCTTGTCCGTTTGTTTGGCTAAAAAACGATACCCAAATTATTTTTAAAACCATACTTTTTAAGTGCTTAATTTGCACGGAGAGACGGAGAATGCTTTCCAAGCCTCGTTAACCTTTCCAGGCCAAATTCTGGTTTTAAATAATTACGGGGGGTTACCTACAGATGGAAACAATAGGATGAAAGCATTCCACAATTTTGTCTGGCACCTGAAATGTGTGACTTCCATGGATGGCAATGGAAGTTAGGCAGCTAAATCCTGAGCACCACTTCAAAAAGTGTCGGGATGTATTTGTCAAAACCGTAACAAGGTTCAAAAAAGAACTAGATAAATTCATGGAGGATAGGTCCATCAATGGCTATTAGCCAGGAATGGGTAGGGATGCAAAACCATGCTCTAAAGTGTCACCAGCCTCTGTTCACCAGAAGCTGGGAATGGGCAACAGGGGATGAATCACTTGAGGACTATCCGTTCTGTTCATTCCCTCTGAAGCACCTGTCAGAAGACAGGATACTGGGCTAGATGGACCATTGGTCTGACCCAGTATGGCCATTCTTATGTTCTTCTCTACCAATACTCAGGTGAGTAATACTTATACAGGAAAGAGGGAAATCAAGACTTCCTGCTCTATAATGACATTATCAACAATTTCATTGCTCTAGAATCACAATAAGACTCATTAGGGGCCCAGTGTTTTAAAAGTGTCAAAGGATCTGAGACAAAAATGGAAGAAATTGAGCTTTTGCTTGATTAGAGACCTGCAATATTCTTGTGCATTACATTATTACAATCTAATTAGAAAGAATGATTCAATACGCATTCCATTGAATAGTCTGTTGTGCTCAGCAACCAAGAATATGACTTGCAAGTTGTAATCTTTCAGTTATATAGTTTTCCATTATTATAAATCTCAGTGTTGGTGCCTTGTTTTTTGCATGTCAGCAGTAATGTTAAATGGTGGTTATTCCAGTATACTGAGTTTGCTGAAAAAAGTAAAGCGACACCCTTTTGTCTGCAAGTTTACAAAAGGGTTCTGTCTCTGATTAGGGTACTGTGTCAAGCCATACTATATTAACTGCAGCTCCGGGGCTGGCAGGCTGCAGCCGTGCCACTCAGCCCCACCCCCCAGAGCAGGCTGTGGCGCCAGAGCACGCTGCAGCCGTACCACCCAGCCCAGCCCACTGGAACATGCTGCGGCCGCGCTGCCCAGCCTGCCGGAGCAGCTCCAGCCAGGTCTGAGACATCCTCCCCTGGCCCTCTCCAGCTAAGGTGGGAAGGGACGGAGTGTGGGGGTCCCGGGCTAGAGGTGGGGTCAGGTGGGGGGTGGTCACAGGGGTTACTCCCCTGACTCCCAGCTTCTCCCCCCCAAAAAAATTTCCCCACCAGTTGCTGTCCCGGCCTGTCAGATTAAGCATCTAGTGTGCTGGGACACTTTGTTTACTTAGGTTTAGCCCCGTGCCTGCGGACGCTCGAGGTAAACAAACCATCTCGTTCCCCCCCCCTCCCCCCAGCGACTTATCCTGATGACCTGGGAGCCAAAGTTTGCTGACCCCTGAATTGTAGGGTCGGCTGATGAATGGGTTATAAAAAATTTTCATTTTTACTTATCCATCTTGGGGGGGGGTCGGCTTATAAACGAACCGGCTTATGATTGAGTATATACGGTAGATCTATAGACCAGAGAGCCTATTCTATTATATAAATTTTGTGTGTATTGAGCAGAATTTGTGGAACTATATATACCACAATTGTTAAATATTTAGATTGATAACATGAGAACTCTATACATCATACATGCTCTGGGGCAAAGTAACAAGAACATGAAAGATAAAAAAACACCTGTTGTACATTTCATTTAGACAGTTTACAGTGCTGGTACTGAAAAATTTGCCAGTTTTACCTACAAGAAATAAACACAGACCCTCCTCCATATCAGCATTATTCCCTTGTACTGCTTCACACTTACTAGAGGAAATAACTTTAATACTGCAAATCCTAAGGTTATCTCACTTGAAACACTTATTTAATTATCTAAGGCACATGAAATCTTAAAAACCATCTTTAGGTGATATTCACTATTAGATACTCACTTACAGTCATTCTGTAGGTTCACAAAGTTGGATTCTTTGGATTTCCTTGACTTTAGGGTTTCTGTCCACATGCTCAGCTTGTACATAGCACTGTAGAACAAATTGTACTCCCAAGCTATCTTTAAAATTCTGGCTTTGGGACCATCTACCAGAGTGTTACATTTCAATCATCATAAAGAGAACAACAGACGAGGAGAAAATAGGAGAACGTGAATGTTCAGTTATTGGATTTAATCCTAAGGGAGGAAAATAATCAAATTTCATGCCTTTTTATGCACTTTCAGCCATCAGATGGGATTCACTTCACATACTTTATAGAGGATCCTGGTTAACAGACATAAGTTTGATTTGGCCGAGCAATGTTTGCAAGTCAGGTTGCCAGCTGAAACATGATTTCATAATAATCAAGCAATACGTATAATTCATGAGACGGTAAATTGAGAAGAAGGATTGTGTTCATGTGAAAGTCCAAAGCAGAGCAGAGCATGAAACAATTCCTAGAAATCTGCCTCAGCTCCAGGAAAGCTGCATTTGTTAAACTTAAAATTTGGTCGTAAATCAAGACAGTAAAACTGGTGCAGAAGGCGAAGAGGACTCATACTTTAGTTTGAGTGGTTTATTTTGGTTTAGCTCAAACTTCTTCCTAACGGTTATACTGCTACAGTGCTTAGGAGAGTTGTAGTATGGTTGCATCATGTTCCCATTCTTCTCGACAGGCCAGGCTTCCAGGAAGACTTCATCTCACGTGCTGCACCATGAGCAAAAGGGGTGGTGTATCCTGGGAGATATAGTTCAACCATGCACTAAACCAGCCTATAGAGGAGAATGGGAGTTTTAGGCACTCACACGAGGCACGACAGTGACAATTCCAAATTGAATTATTTTGGGTTTAAGCGAAAATATTTTGGTGTTTGACTTTTCACCAAAAAGTTGAAATGTTTCATAGAAAAATACCCCATTTTCCAGACAGTTCTAATAAATGCCAAGGAAGAGGAATTATTTAGGGTGACATGTGATGTGACTTTTTCTTATTACAGCTGTGTGTGCTGAGAATAAGACTAATCTTGTGGGCTGGGCAGAAAGCTTCCTACAACCATCCAACAGGCAACTGAAATCTGCTTGAACTTTTTGTTTCAGCTGATAACCTGTTTTAATTGTATGAATGTCTAAATTATCCTGTGGATCAGTTAGACAGGGCCAGATCTTTCTCTCACTGCATCTGGGAGTAACTCCAGGGAAGTCATACCAATTTTATATTGATGTAAATATAAGGGGAATCAGGCTCTGAGGGCCAAATTCATCCTGGGTGTATCTTCAACAGTTTCAATGGAATCACACACTGGTGTGTTTTAAATGTATTCACATAAGGAATGAATCTGGCCCCTGTGCTATACAATTTCCTTAACAATTTTCACCACAATAATGATCGCAGAAGACCCTGGTGCAGTAAATAATGTTCAGTTCTATTGTAACCCCTATTGCTACTATGCAGAAAAATAAAAATAAAGTGGGAGGGAAATTCCTCAAACTGTATTTAATTATGTTTTGTTCCCTTGCAAGGCTTGGGAGGCTGACACTCCAGAGGATACTAGCTGGCTTCCTGCCTTGCCCCGCCCCATCCTGACCACCATGTGGGGCTGACATGAGGTCAGGGTGAAGAGAAGACATTGAAGTAGAACTTCCCAACTTGCATGGGCCCAGGCTCCCATATTTGTGCAGACACAAAAGAGAGCATGGGACCCTGAAAAACTACACCAAACTGCAGAGTCTACATTATATCTGCAATTTATACATTATGTTAACTATGTTAAAATATACTTGAGTTTTGATAGCTTTATTATATATATGAGTTATTATAAGACATGAGAGGGATTGTATGCACAGTTAAACGACACCGCAGATTAAAGTTGGTACCAGATAATTATTTGACACTGATGTAATACAAAATTTTAAGTCTACCTTTTCCTTACTCCCTGATAGAAATTCCATATATATATATATATATATATATATATATATAAAAAACCAAGCATGGAAACACATTGTTGGTTAGCATGGTATTTCTAGTTTCAATATACAAGAATACTGTAGAACTAACTAACCTATATTTCAATCTACAAAATTTATAATTATAAACACAAAAATTAGTAGTCCACACCCATAGCTCAGCAAGCACTCAATATCAAATGTGCTGTACTGAGATGCTGTGTTATTAAGCTGTCATATTTACAAAATACATTACACTTCATTATGACTCATGAATAATTAAAAGTAAATTTCAGGTATCAGAATAAATGAACATTTTCCAATGCATTATCCTTGCTTTTTAATGTTGTGTTTGATCTCTTAATCAGAAATTTGCAAAACTGAATAATTCACAATAACTCCCCCAGTCATTTGTGTGAATTTGTGAGATTCTGACACACACTTCTATATGTCTCTCATACACGAGACTAATAAAGGAAGATAGCAAAGCTGAACTCTAAACTGGATGGATGGAAAGAGTGTGTTCCATGTGATAGAAGACATCTGAAATTCTTCTAATTTCCAGCAGGCCTTGCCTCCTTTTGTCTTTCATCTTTCATAACATTAAACACCTGATTTAAAAACAGTTATGCATGTATTTATTGCTATGCAATATGCATGCAGACATGCACATATGGTATTGCTAACACCATACTCTATTTATTATCCTTTGTGCACCTCTGATCTTTCATGCATCACTCTGACATACAGTAATAGCTGAGTTGTTCGCTTAATCTATACTATGAAATGTCAACATGTCTCCTAACTGGTTTTCAATGTAGTAATTTATGTCTTGCAATTATCAATCTACATCAACCTGAAGACAGGAACTGGCCTATATTTTGGCCAGCTCTCAAAATTTCATGTATTGTAATTTAGACATACTTAGAACCTGATTAAAATGTCTGGAGAAACACTTGTTTCCTTCCTGAGAACTTTGACTAGGGGTATGTCTACACTACGAAATTAGTTCGAATTTATAGAAGCCGGTTTTATAGAAATCGGTTGTATACAGCCGATTGTGTGTGTCCCCACATAAAATGCTCTAAGTGCTCTAGTCGGCGGACCGCGTCCACAGTACCGAGGCTAGCGTCGACTTTCGGCGCATTGCACTATGGGTAGCTATCCCACAGCTATCCCACAGTTCCCGCAGTCTCCGCCGCCCATTGGAATTCTGGGTTGAGATCCCAATGCCCGGATGATGCAAAACAGTGTCGTGGGAGGTTCTGGGTACATGTCGTCAGGCCCCTCCCCCTCCGTCATAGCAATGGCAGACAATAGATTCGCGCCTTTTTACCTGGGTTACCTGTGCAGACAACATACCACGGCAAGCATGGAGCCCGCTCAGCTCAGCTGAGCTCACCGTCACCATATGTCCTCTGGGTGCCGGCAGACGTGGGACTGCATTGCTACACAGCAGCAGCTGCTAACTGCCTTTTGGCGGTAGACGGTGTAGCATGACTAATAGCCGTGGGGCTGGCAGCCGTAGGGCTGCATTGCACCAGCCCCTTGCCCTTTGGTAGAAGATGGTATATTACGACTGGTATCCGTCGTCGTCATACTGCAATGGCTGTCAATCATGGGCACCTGGGCAGACATGCTACTGTCTCGATGATGATGGCTATCAGTCGTAGTATACTATTTTCTGCCAATTGCCCAGTATTGTCTGCTAAGCACCCAGAAGAGGCCGAGGGCGATCTGGGTGCTGGCAGACGTGGGGCTGGCAGACGTGGGGCTGCATTGCTACACAGCAGCAGCTCCTTGCCTTTTGGTAGAAGATGGTATATTACGATTGGTATCCGTCGTCATCGTACTGCAGAGGCTATCAGTCATGCTGCACCGTCGGCTGCCAGCTTAAGATGTAAAAAATAGATTTGTTCTGTATTCATTTGCTTCCCCTTCCTCCGTGAAATCAATGGCCTGCTAAGCCCAGGGTTTTCAGTTTAATCTTTGGGGGGACCATTCTGTGTGACAGTTGTTTGTGTTTCTCCCTGATGCACAGCCACCTTTCTTGATTTTAATTCCCTGTTCCTGTACCTGTACGCCATGTCGTCACTCGGCCCTCCCTCCCTCCCGCCCTCCCTCCTTCTCCTGGTCCATCAGATACTAGTTTCGCGCCTTTTTTCTGACCAGGCGCCATAGCTAGCACTGGGATCATGGAGCCCGCTCAGATCACCGCGGCAATTATGAGCACTATGAACACCACGCGCATTGTCCTGGAGTATATGCAGAGCCAGGACATGCCAAGGCGAAACGCGGACCAGCCGAGGAGGCGATTGCAGCGCGGCGAAGAGAGCGATGAGGAAATTGACATGGACATAGACCTCTCACAAGGCACAGGCCCCAGCAATGTGGAAATCATGGTGTCACTGGGGCAGGTTCATGCCGTGGAACGCCGATTCTGGGCCCGGGAAACAAGCACAGACTGGTGGGACTGCATCGTGCTGCAGGTGTGGGACGATTCCCAGTGGCTGCGAAACTTTCGCATGCGTAAGGGCACTTTCATGGAACTTTGTGACTTGCTTTCCCCTGCCCTGAAACGCCAGGATACCAGGATGAGAGCAGCCCTCACAGTTGAGAAGCGAGTGGCGATAGCCCTGTGGAAGCTTGCAACGCCAGACAGCTACTGGTCAGTCGGGAATCAATTTGGAGTGGGCAAATCTACGGCGGGGGCTGCTGTGATCCAAGTTGCCAGGGCAATGAAAGACCTGGTGATATCAAGGGTAGTGACTCTGGGCAACGTGCAGGCAATAGTGGATGGTTTTGCTGAAATGGGATTCCCAAACTGTGGCAGGGCCATAGACGGAACCCATATCCCTATCTTGGCACCGGAGCACCAAGCCACTGACTACATAAACCGCAAGGGGTACTTTTCAATGCTGCTGCAAGCCCTGGTGGATCACAAGGGACGTTTCACCAACATCAACGTGGGATGGCCGGGAAAGGTACATGATGCTCGCGTCTTCAGGCACTCTGGTCTGTTTCGAAAGCTGGAGGAAGGGACTTTCTTCCCGGACCAGAAAGTAACCGTTGGGGATGTTGAAATGCCTATCGTGATCCTTGGGGACCCAGCCTACCCCTTAATGCCCTGGCTCATGAAGCCGTACACAGGCAGCCTGGACAGTAGTCAGGACCTGTTCAACTACAGGCTGAGCAAGTGCCAAATGGTGGTGGAATGTGCATTTGGACGTTTAAAAGCGCGCTGGTGCAGCTTACTGACTCGCTCAGACCTTAGCGAAAAGAATATCCCCATTGTTATTGCTGCTTGCTGTGCGCTCCACAATATCTGTGAGAGTAAGGGGGAGACATTTATGGCGGGGTGGGAGGTTGAGGCAACTCGCCTGGCCGCTGATTACGCGCAGCCAGACACCAGGGCGGTTAGAAGAGCACAGCAGGGCGCGGTGCGCATCAGAGAAGCTTTGAAAACGAGTTTTGTGACTGGCCAGGCTACTGTGTGAAACTTCAGTTTGTTTCTCCTTGATGACCCCTCCACCCCCCCCCCCCCGCCCCAGTTCTCTCTACTTCCCTGTAAACCAACCACCCCACCCAACCCTCCCCTCCCCAATTCGAGCACCGCTTGCAGAGGCAATAAAGTCATTGTTTTTTCACATTCATGCATTCTTTATTAATTCCTCACAGAAGCAGGGGGATAATTGCCAAGGTAGCCTGGGATGGGTGGGGGAGGAGGGATGGAAAAGGACACACTGCATTTTAAAACTTTAACTCTTATTGAAGACCAGCCTTCTGATGCTTGGGCGATCATCTGGGGTGGAGTGACTGGGTGGCCAGAGGCCCCCCCACCGTGTTCTTGGGCGTCTCGGTGAGGAGGCTATGGAACTTGGGGAGAAGGGCTGTTGGTTAAACAGGGGCTGTAGCGGCGGTATCTGCTCCTGCTGCCTTTCCTGCAGCTCAACCATACGCTCGAGCATATCAGTTTGATGATCCAGCAGACGGAGCATTGACTCTTGCCGTCTGTCTGCAAGCTGACGCCACCTATCATCTTCAGCCCGCCACTTGCTCTTTTCATCCCGCCATTCAGCCCGCCACCTCTCCTCTCGTTCATATTGTGCTTTTCTCATGTCCGACATTGTCTGCCTCCACGCATTCTGCTGTGTTCTATCAGCATGGGAGGACATCTGCAGCTCCGTGAACATATCGTCCCGCATCCTCCGTTTTCTCTTTCTAATGTTCACTAGCCTCTGCGAAGGAGAAACATTTGCAGCTGGTGGAGGAGAAGGGAGAGGTGGTTAAAAAAGACACATTTTAGAGAACAATGGGTACACTCTTTCATTACAAGGTCGCATTTTTCCTCTGCCTGACGGTTTGGTATGAGAGATCACTCACGCAGTGCCCCAGGCAACATATTTCGGCTTGCAGGCAGCCATGGTAGGCCACAGTCTTTTGGCTTTTTTAACCTTCTTAACATGCGGGAAATGTTTCAAACAGCAGTGCATTTCCCATATCAAGGATGAATTGGGTTGGCCATTGAAAATGGGTTTTCAATGTAAAAGGAGGGGCTGCGGTTTCCCGGTTAACATGCGGCACAAATCCAAGTAAACCACCCCCCCCCCACACACACACACCCGATTCTCTGGGATGATCATTTCACCCCTCCCCCCACCGCGTGGTTAACAGCGGGGAACATTTCTGTTCAGAAGAGAAGGAACGGGCACTTCTGAATGTCCCCTTAATAAAATCACCCCATTTCAACCAGGTGACCGTGAATGATATCACTCTCCTGAGGATAACAAAGAGAGATAAGGAATGGATATTGTCTGCATGCCAGCAAACACCGGGACCATACGCTGCCATGCTTTGTTATGCAATGATTCCAGACCACGTGCTACTGGCCTGGAGTACATGAAGGAGAGCTTTCTGGAGATGTCCCTGGAGGATTTCCGCTCCATCCCCATACAAGTTAACAGACTTTTCCAGTAGATGTACTGGCCGCGATTGCCAGGGCAAATTAATCATTAAACACGCTTGCTTTTAAACCATGTGTAATGTTTACAAATATTTACAAAGGTACACTCACCAGAGGTCTCCTGTGTGCCCTGAGGGTCTTGGGTGAGTTCGGGGGTTACTGGTTCCAGGTCCAGGGTCACAAACATATCCTGGCTGTTGGGGAAACCGGTTTCTCCGCTTCCTTGCTGCTGTGAGCTACCTACAGTACCTCCATCCTCATCTTCCTCGTTCCCCGAACCGTCTTCCCTGTGTGTTTCTCCATTGACGGAGTCATAGCACACAGTTGGGGTAGTGGTGGCTGCACCCCCTAGAATGGCATGCAGCTCCGCGTAGAAGCGGCAAGTTTGCGGCTCTGCCCCGGACCTTCCGTTTGCTTCTCTGGCTTTGTGGTAGGCTTGCCGTAGCTCCTTAATTTTCACGCGGCACTGCTGTGTGTCCCTGTTATGGCCTCGGTCCTTCATGGCCTTTGAGACCTTTTCTAATTCTTTGCCATTTCTTTTACTGCTACGGAGTTCAGCTAGCACTGATTCATCTCCCCATATGGCGAGCAGATCCCGTACCTCCCGTTCGGTCCATGCTGGAGCTCTTTTGCGATCCTGGGACTCCATCACGGTTACCTGTGCTGATGAGCTCTGAGTGGTCACCTGTGCTCTTCACGCTGAGCAAACAGGAAATGAATTTCAAACGTTCGCAGGTCTTTTCCTGTCTACCTGGTCAGTGCATCTGAGTTGAGAGTGCTGTCCAGAGCGGTCACAGTGAAGCACTGTGGGATAGCTCCCGGAGGCCAATAACGTCGAATTCCGTCCACACTACCCCAATTCCGACCCGCAAAGGCCGATTTTATCGCTAATCCCCTCGTCGAAGGTGGTGTAAAGAAACCGGTTTAAAGGACCCTTTAAGTCGAAAGAAAGGGCTTCGTCGTGTGGACGTGTCCAGGCTTAATTCGATTTAAAGATGCTAAAGTCGACCTAAACCCGTAGTGTAGACCAGGCCTAGCACTCGATTGTGACTTCCATCTCAAAAGTTGTTACAGCTAACGGTCTGAGCCAAAGTTCACTGAAGTCTACAGGAATCCTTGCATTAATTTGAACAGACTTCGGGTCAGACCCTAAGTCCTTTTTCCTGAACATTATTTATTTACTACTACCAAACAAGATTGGTCTTTCTGACATGAACTCATAACTTTTTGTAAGGTATACATCTTTCAGAACAGTGAAGTTACAACTTTTATAACAAAGGGGGGGAAAAGCTAAAGTAAAGTCTTCATCTATTTTTTGCATTGTTGAATATTCTGATTTTTCAAATAAAAACTAGACCCTGGATTTCAGAAAAGCAGACTTTGACTCCCTCAGGGAACTGATGGGCAGGGTCCCCTGGGAGAATAATATGAGGGGGAAAGGAGTCCAGGAGAGCTGGCTGTATTTTAAAGAATCCTTATTGAGGTTGCAGGAACAAACCATCCCACTGTGTAGAAAGAATAGTGAATATGGCAGGCGATCAGCTTGGCTTAATAGTGAAATCCTTGCTGATCTTAAACACAAAAAAGAAGCTTACAAGAAGAGGAAGATTGGACAAATGACCAGGGAGGAGTATAAAAATATTGCTTAGGCATGCAGGAGTGAAATCAGGAAGGCCAAATCACACTTGGAGTTGCAGCTAGCAAGAGATGTTAAGAGTAACAAGAAGGGTTTCTTCAGGTATGTTAGCAACAAGAAGAAAGTCAAGAAAAGTGTGAGTCCCTTACTGAATGAGGGAGGCAACCTAGTAACGGAGGATGTGGAAAAAGCTAATGTACTCAGTGCTTTTTTTGCCTCTGTCTTCACGAACAAGGTCAGCTCCCAGACTGCTGCACTGGGCAGCACAGCATGGGGAGGAGGTGACCAGCCCTTGGTGGAGAAAGAAGTGGTTCGGTACTATTTAGAAAAGTTGGATGAGCACAAATCCTTGGGGCCGGGTGCGCTGCATCCAAGGGTGCTAAAGGAGTTGGCGGATGTGATTGCAGAGCCATTGGCCATTATCTCTGAAAACTCATGGTGATCGGGGGGAGGTCCCAGATGACTGGAAAAAGGCTAATGTAGTGCCCATCTTTAAAAAAGGGAAGAAGGAGGATCCGGGGAACTACAGGCCAGTCAGCCTCACCTCAGTCCCTGGAAAAATCATGGAGCAGATCCTCAAGGAATCCATTCTAAAGCACTTAGAGGAGGGGAGAGTGATCAGGAACAGTCAGCATGGATTCACCAAGGGCAAGTCATGCCTGACTAACCTAATTGCCTTCTATGAGGAGATAACTGGGTCTGTGGATGAGGGGAAAGCAGTGGATGTGTTATTCCTTGACTTTAGCAAAGCTTTTGATACGGTCTCCCACAGTATTCTTGCCGGCAAGTTAAAGTAGTATGGGCTGGATGAATGGACTATAAGGTGGACAGAAAACTGGCTAGATCGTTGGGCTCAGCGGGGAGTGATCAATGGCTCCATGTCTAGTTGGCAGCCGGTATCAAGCGAAGTGCCCCAAGGGTTGGTCCTGGGGCCGGTTTTGTTCAGTATCTTCATTAATGATCTGGAGGATGGTGTGGACTGCACTCTCAGCAAGTTTGCAGATGACACTAAACTGAGAGGAGTGGTAGATACACTGGAGGGTAGGGATAGGATACAGGGGGACCTAGACAAATTAGAGGATTGGGCCAAAAGAAACCTGATGAGGTTCAACAAGGACAACTGCAGAGTCCTGCACTTAGGACAGAAGAATCCCATGCACTGCTACAGACTAGGGACCGAATGGCTAGGCAGCAGTTCTGCAGAAAAGGACCTAGGGTTACAGTGGACGAGAAGCTGGATATGAGTCAACAGTGTGCCCTTGTTGCCAAGAAGGCTAACGGCATTTTGGGCTGTATAAGTAGGGGCATTGCCAGCAAATTGAGGGACGTGATCATTCCCCTCTATTCAACATTGGTGAGGCCTCATCTGGAGTACTGTGTCCAGTTTTGGGCCACACACTACAAGAAGGATGTGGAAAAATTAAAAAGTCCAGCAGAGGGCAACAAAAATGATTAGTGGGCTGGAACACATGACTTATGAGGAGAAGCTGAGGGAACTGGGATTGCTTAGTCTGCAGAAGAGAAGAATGAGGGGGGATCTGATAGCTGCTTTCAACTACCTGAAAGGGGGTTCCAAAGAGGATGGATCTAGACTGTTCTCAGTGGTACCTGATGACAGAGTAATGGTCTCAAGTTGCAGTGGGGGAGGTTTAGGTTGGATATTAGGAAAAACTTTTTCACTAGGAGGGTGGTGAAGCACTGGAATGGGTTACCTAGGGAGGTGGTGGAATCTCCTTCCTTAGAGGTTTTTAAGGTCAGGCTTGACAAAGCCATGGCTGGCATGATTTAGTTAGGAATTGGTCCTGCTTTGAGCAGGGGGTTGGACTAGATTACCTCCTGAGGTCCCTTCCTACCCTGATATTCTATGATTCTATGATAATGAAACCAGCCAAAATTTGTCTGGGAATTTTTCAAAAAAATTTAAGTGTATTTTTTCAAAAAGACATTTTTTTTAAAGATGAAATTTCAATAACTTTTTTGGTCATTGAAAGCTCTAGAGTTGGTCAAAACCCTGAAAATTTGACAAAATATTTTGTCAAAAATTAAATTTTTGATGAAACATTTTTTCAAACTCAAAGTTCAGAAAGTTTTGATGAGTTCTGGTTAATATGCTTGAGTTTACAGTAAAGTGCATACATTATTTATTTCACCTGGTCAAATACTGCAAAACAGTGCTTGCAATCATTCATTTAAATACCGAAATTCTATTTGAGTCAACCAGTTTATTTAGTCTTTGTTTGCTATCTGCAAACATTCATGGAGTTGATTTTTAATTTACACCTGTATTAACTGAATGGCTGTTATTTGCATAAATACATGTATTCACATTGCTATGAGCCATATTTTATTTGTTAATTCTTTTGTTTAAGATGTTTCAGCCACCTAAATCAGGAAAATAATGTGACTTTGATGACTAATCACACAACATGAATAATGAATAGCAAGTAGTGAAATGGAACAGCTTTTGTACAACCCATAGGCTGAAACGTGTTTGCCAAGTTCTGTCCTAGCAATAAGTTATGACTAATGGATTAAATCCTGGCCTTTGACTTCAATGCAGCCAGGATTTCACCCAGTTAATATAGAGCCTGATTTTTGTTTATACTAAGGCCCCTTTATACCATTCTGGCAACACAAAGAGGTCTAGAAGTAGGTGTGAATGTAATTTATACCCACTTTAAAAGCCCCCCCCCCCCGTACACTGCCAGAGTGGTGTATAGAGGCTTTAATATAAATGAGAATCAGCCCCATACATAGTGACAATATGATCAGAAAACAGGCTAAATCACAAATAACATTCTGTCCAAAGAATAATTTGGTGTATCTACTTACCATGAAAGCTAATAAAGAAGCTGCTCATTAGCCATTTTGCATGCCATTGCGTTAGCACATAGTTAAGACTTAGCGTAAGGGTAACTCATACCTGCTTGGGTGTGGCACTCTTTCCCTATCTAGTGGCACATAGACCAGTTAGAGACTGATGAGTCTGCTACAGCCTTCACTAAGTAATATGTGCCTTTTAGCTCATACACTATGCTTCAGAGGTCTCAGGTTCGATGCCACCTGCCCATGACCGGGGTCTGTCAGCGTTACATAAATGCCTCTTATGAGGTGATTAGTGTTCTCAAGGCCCATTAAAGATACTGGACAGAGTGTGTTGAGCACTTGGCAGGACTATGTCCTTAATTGCTTTGCTTATGTATTGTATCCCTTTCCCAACTCCCACTGAATGTGTTTGTCTTCTAAAACTGTGTAGTCTTTGGAGCAGGGTCTGTGTGTTCTTCTAACTGGAAAGCACCTAGCATAACCATACAATAAAGTGTTACGTTATCCTCAGTCCTTTTGGAAATTCACATTCATAATGCACTGGAGCAAACCCCAATTCTACCACAAGAGTCAATATTAATTTAAATATATACTGGCCAATTATATCCACAGAACTGGACCCAAGTACTGTAAAGGGGCTTTTTATAATTGGGCCAAAGGCATTGGATATAATTTTACAAGTCATTATACTTGTAAAACCAACCTACATTGGAGCAGGCCTTTAATAATTACACTTGAAACCATTTTTATTTTACCCCACAAATTTAAAATTGGGAAGTACATGTCATGGGGTGCACCACTCACTACTGGTCTGGCGCCTCCTCCTGCTCTCTCTATCTCTCCCTCTGGTCTGCAACACCTCTCACCTCCCAGGAACCACAGTGTCCTCTTTGTGAATTAGCTCTCCAGCCAGGTCACTCAGTGTTCCCCCCTTCTCCCTGGCAGTCCTAAGCAGTCTTCCCTCTCACTGACTCGATGCCACTCCCTCAAAGGCTGGTAGGGGAACCCGGGCCCAGCACCCCTGCATGTTGCCAGCTACCTGGCTTTATACAGGCCTTGCCTGTTCCTGCACAGCTGAGCTGGCTTTCAGTTAGTTCCCTGGTCCCTGGATCCTCCTCCAGGTGTAGCCTGTGGAGTTAATTGGCCTGCCTGGCCATCTTAGCCCTTCCAATCCTGTGTGGGGTGGACACCCCATCACAATGCAACAGAATATTATTTTTAAAAGTGAATAACTTAAGGAGAAGAGATAATATGGAATAATTTTTTACTACAGATAAATGACAGATTTCATAGGATGCATTTACATTTCAAGTAAGTCAATGTATGGTCAAATCCCAGCTGCAAAGCTGCAACTGCATCTTGCAGTTCTAATGATGCTGTAAAATGCTGATGCTTCACTTACTCATTCATATTTTGGAGTCACTGTTCACAGTTCTGTAGGTAAGGTTGATCTGAGCTTTATACTTAAAGTAAGGAACACTGTATTTTCCCCAAAATTACAGCATTTATTCTGAGTACTCAGTCAATTATTTGAGAGTTTGCAAGTAAATCTGTTAGTTTAGGAGTTAAAATTACTTTTGATCTGGGTCCTTGAAGAAAATTAGCACTCTGTGTCAGACACTATTTTGTTGTGAGTTATGTCAATTTAGGCATTATCCATCTGCACAAAAATTGGCTGAGTTGACTCAGTAGTTTCTGAAATGAAATTTTATACCTGGAGCCAGATCCTCAGTTAGCATAAATCAGCACCTTCATTCACTTCACTGGAGCTACATTACTTTACACTAGCTCAAGATCTGGGTAACAATATATAGTAGCAGGTAGGACTAATAAAGCAATCTTCAAATGTATTAATGAACCTCCCAAATGACAAAGACAGGACAGATAATGGGTTTCCCAAGTAGCATAACAGAAAGCATGGCTTCTGAGCCACAGTGACCAGCCTTAGGCCAGTTCCCTTTCCCAACTTTTAAGATGTCACTCAATACAATCGAGTACAAACATCTGACCTAGTAGACCAGATTGCCCTGCACCTCGTGTAGCCATTTACACCAGCACAAAGAATGGTAGAAGTTTACACCAAGTGTGCCAGGTGCAGGCCTGCAGAGTAAGAGCTCTTTTTTTCTTTACCCCTTTTTTTAAATCGACGAGCAAATGTTACAGTTTTGTGTGTGTTCTGTTTTGCAGAAACAAACTCTTTATCTGGCTAGTTTTTGTAAAACGAGCACAGTCAGCCATGGGTGCGGCTCAGAAGTCAGGTGCTCTTCTCCACCCCCCTCCCCCCCCAAACAAGAACAGTTTGCACACTATAGAGAAAAAACATATTTGATAAGGAAATAAATTGTGTGGTTACTTGCTCCCTAGGGTTTATTAGTAAGAACAATAAAAAAAATATTGAACAAAATGACGACATTTACCTTGGTGGAGTCCTTAAGGTATTGAAAAGGTCCATTTTCAATAAGGTTTGTTAATCTACTCTATTCCCTTCCTCATTTAAAGCGTAAACAAACAGGATACTTTGAATATGGTAGCTCTTCCCCATAGCAAACTATTTGTCATTTCTTATCAGTAGTTGGTGAGATTTCACTCATGGCATAGCACTACTTGGATATGTGGAATAACATGTTCTTCACTTTATCTCAAAAGGCTATTTTAATTGGAATAGATAAAGGAAAGGGAGGTGAAAGTGATGGTATGACACAGAAACTAGATACCTTCACTTTGAAACTGAATTTACACCTACCTAAGTGCAACTGTTCTAACGTTTTTTCATGAAGTGCCATCTCAAGGAATAAGCATAAATGAATAAACAGCAGAGTATTTATTTTGTACAGTGTGTGTGGGGGAAAGAAAATCAGAGTGGAGGCTACTGCATAATCCTGAAAGTGTCTCGTGCTTAACTTTAAACCCCACTGAAGTTAAGCTTGTGCTTAAGCACTTTCCTGAATCAATACCTTAAGCTAGCACGTTGTTTGTGGACTTATTGTGGCTTACTTCTCATATATTTATACGGTTGCAAAAAAGCGAACATCATTCTGGGATGTATTAGAGGGAGTGTTGTAAGCAAGACACAAGAAGTAATTCTTCCACTCGACACAGCCCTGGTAAGGCCTCAACTGGAGTATTGTGTCCAGTTCAGGGCCCCACACTTTGGGAAAGATGGGGATTAATTGGAGAAAGTCCAGAGGAGAGCAACAAAAATGATTAAAGGTCTAGAAAACAAGCTACGAGGAAAAATTTGAACAAATTGGGTTTGTTTAGTCTGGAGAAGAGAAGACTGAAGGGAAACATGAGAACCGTCCTTAAGTACATAAAAGGTTGTTATAAAGAGGAGAGTGATAAATTATTCTCCTTAACCATTGAGGACAAGACAAGAAGTCATGGGCTTAAATTGCAGCAAGCAAGGGAGATTTAGGTTAGACATTAGGAAAAGTTTCCTAACTGTAAGGGTAGTTAAGCACTGGAACAAAATTACCTATGGAGGTTGTGAAATCTCCATTGCTTGGGTTTTTAGAGCAGGTTAGACAAACAACCGTTAGGATGGTCTAGATAAACTTAGTCTTCCTCAGTACATGGGAATGGACTAGATGACCTATCAAGGTCCCTTCCAGTCCCACATTCTATGATTCTATTATTTTAAGTATTTCCCTGTCAGGTGAGGAAGTTTCTCCCCCTCCCCCATTTTAGGGATGGGGAACTGAGGATGAAGTAGGTTAAGTGTCTTGCCCAAGGTCACACAAGAAGTTTGTAACTGAGCTGGTGATTGAACCCACATTTCCAGTCCAGTGCCTTAGCCACAAAGCCATCATTCCTCCACTTTTGTATCCTCTCTTCCATTCTTTCTGGACCAGCAACACTCATGTAATTAATGTGACATATTCTTTGTCATCATAGCCAACAATAAAGGCATTAACAGTAAATTCCAAAACACTTACAGTGCATTGACAGCACCGGAAGAAGGGGATGTATATTTCAAATAACTTTTCTGTTTTCTTCTACTGCCTATAATGCATTTGACGCTCTATAAATAAACAAATGAATTTTTATGAGTTCTTACAATATTGCCCCATGCTCTTTGCTAGGCATCTGCTTCCTATTTCTACCTGATAATGCTGTCTTTGTTTAATAGATTATTCTTTGTTTCATAAATTCCTTAGGCTGGTTTCCCTGGCAAAAATTAAAAACAAAACATTTATGCCTCCCCAAAGGCACAATGAAACACTGGATAAAACAAACAATGTTCGCATTTTGTCATGCACTGTACAATACAGGCATACATCAACATACCCCCAAGCCTGGATTGTTTGGCAGATTTTGCTCTAAGTGTGAATGAACAGCAAACTAATATCCCCTCTGGTCTTTGTGCTGGATAATCATTCTAAGTCAAAACCTGCATTATCTGTGCCGGAGGTCAACTAATTTAGCCTAACTTTGGTCTTTTCTGTTTTTGTGACAGCACCATTTATTTGCTCCAGGTTAGAGTGGAAAAAATAACAAAAATAATTAAGTCAATAAAGAATTTCACCTTTATCATTGACTAAAAACCTAAGCAGTTTTTCTTGCCTTCTACAGATTTGTCCCATGTCAATCTATCCTTTTGTCAAATGAATATATAGTGAAACAGTTCCTGCACAATCACACTTCTATTAGTTACAATGAGAAATCATCTAGGAATAATGTTTCTTGTCCTTTCGCATTCTCAGTCATATTTATCTACTCGGCTTTCCTTCCCTTCCTACTTCACAGATTAGATTTATACTGATGATACTGTAAAAATTGTTTCAGACTCGGAGGGTCTAATTCTGATCCAGAGCGACTCCACTGAAGCCAGAGAAGTTACACCCATGGCAGATGAGGATCCAGCCTGAATGTTTAAAAGATATATATATGCCTATTCTGTGGCTAATCAGGTCTTCATCTCCACAGATACCAATCCAACCCTTTTCATCTGCACTGTATTTATTTATGGATTTATTTGAGTAAAGAGTATGGGATATCTATTTGCTTAAAAGAGTCAGTCAGTAAGTGACCATCTCATTTAGAAAACCCTTACAGATATGCAATTCTCAGACCTGGTCTACACTTAAAAATTAGATCAACCCAGCTACATCACTCAGGGCCATGGAAAATTTTGTGCCTGTAGCACTGTAGTTAGGATGACCTAACTTCTGGTGTAGATGTGGCTGGGTAATCATCCGAGCGCATAAATTTCAAATGAATATACTGGAAAGCCATATTTCTGCTCAAAAGATTCAAGAACCCATCAGTGAAAAGGGTCTAGTTCTTGAGCTAGTAATGGCAAACAAAACGAGGTGACGTTCTGTGTGTTTTGGAATTCTACAGCTACAACTTTGCCATGCAAACTGCAGAAACAAATAATTAGATATAATAGAAACCACCTTGTTTTGAAGCTATCCTTGATTCTAAAACCATGGGCAGAGGAATTGCATTTTTATCAGTCACACTTTCTATACAAAAATACACCAGACAGAAGTGTATATATTACATATATTTCTATTCAGATCCAACTGGATCACAGCTAGAGGTGAGAAAATAGTGAGGGGAAATTTGCCATGAATATTAATTTGAATTCAAAAGCAAATTTTGATTTCACTGAGTTTGCTAACCTTTCACATGTACTTTTGTGACCACTGGGGCACTTGGATTTTAAGCCCAAATATTTGCAGGAAGCAAATTTTCTGAAAAATAATTTATTTGAGAATTTCCCAGTTCATTCACAGCCATTTTGTGTACAGAAAAGAAAGGGGAAATTCATCAAATGAGTTATTCATTGTTAATTAAACACTCAGCTCTGATCACAACCACTATAAAAACACTAAATCATTCGGTCCATATCCCTGATAGCATTGGCTTGCTCCCTATAGTATATTTTCTAATACAATTTTTCAAGTTACTTTACCCAGCTACATTACAATAAACTACAAAAGAGGCAGTCAATTGGCAATATATTTTGGACAAAACTTTTTTCACAAAAAATTCAGATTCAGCACCACTGAAATGTTTATGAATTCATGTCAATTTTCCTGAATTGTTCGTGTTGAAAAAATACTCAAAAAGTCAAAATGAAACAAATTTTTATTTAGAAATTTTCTTTGATCTTAATCAGTAAAAGTATTTTAAAATGCTTGACATCCAAATGAGATGCTTTGTTTGAAAAAAATGTTTCATTACACCCCAAAACTATTCCCCTCCTCCAGTTTTTTTAGAATTCGTAACAAACAGAATAATTAGTTGCATGGCTCTAGCAACCAGTGCCCAATAGTCTTGCATAGCACCTTGCAAAAGCAAGAAAATATGGGGCTACAAGATAGCATCAGTTAGCAACCCCCACCCATAATGTGCCATGGAAGCACACTACATTCTAGATAAATATTTGCACTCAGATCTTGTTTTGACAGGATATTTGACTAACAGAACTGAATAGTAGAGGAAGGAAACCATTTAGTTTCTGACTAGTGTGTAGAGATGCTTAAGTATTGTAGAATAGACACTCTAGGTCAGACTTCAGCATTCCTTATTTGGATTTCATACTGCACATCATACTGGTCCTTGTCAGTTTTATAATTATAAATTATGTTGTTTATTCATATGATGTTCTGAAGAGAACAAACATGAAAAGTCCATGTGACCCCAGTCATTTCCTTTGGCTTTTCCCTCACTTACTTTAATAAATTCTGTAATCAGTGTTTGTGCAAGAATTTCAGCAATAATGATTACCGCTCAAGGCATTTCCTGGATTAATGATAGGCTGGAAAAGCTGATGGCCCATGGTTTTTGCCTCGATCCATTTAACCCCAAGCAGGTTTTAATTCTCCAGGAAGTGCCTGGATCTGGAGTTGTTACTGCTATTACAATTCACTGGGATGTTTTTAGTCAACAAATAATGAATAAATAAGCTTTCTATATTTTTCCTTTTGTTCCTCACAAGCACAGTGGGAAATATCGATTTGCTGCTGATGTTCTGAATGCTTCAGGGGAATTAGCAGCAGTTACCAGAAAGCTTAGTCAGAAATGTTAGTTTTGCAGTGAATTACATGTCAGATATAACAGAGTTAGTGCTGGTAGGAAAATAGGTTTGTTTTTTCCCACTGAAAATTTTGAAGTTTTGGTGAAAATAACCCCCCCAAACAAATTATTAATTACTACTATCAGCACAAAACTGGAAGATTTTAGACAAAACCTTTCAGATGAAAACTTTTGATTTAGAAATGTTGCTGTGGTGTCTCATGAGAATTCTAGCTGGGTTGCCTCAACCCCCATTCTCCTCTATGGGCTGGCACCCTGGCCAGAGTACATCTGCCATGATGCACCACAGTCTCCTCTATTGATGTGCCACCACAGTGCACCATGGGAGTCCCTGGCCATGGTGCATCATCAGCTGGGGAATCTGGCCAAAAGAGAGAATGGGGGCATGAAGCACCCAAACTAGGCTCTTATTAGGCACAATGGTGGCATTTTGGGATAAAATATTTTTGGTTTCAGCCAAAACCAGAAACTTTTTGGTTTTCAGGTGTTCCGTTTTTCAATGAAAAGTCAAGTTTTTGTGGACAGCAGACACTTTTGTGAAAAAAAAATATATAATTGAAAACCCAATTGTCTATAGAAAAACATTTTTGATGGGAAATTTTCAGCCAGCCCTAGTGAGAGTATATTCTGAGTTACTAACAAATCTCCTCAATTTGAGCGGAAAATGAATCAATTTTTTCACTTAGGCCTTAATTCAGCAAAATACTTACGCACATGACTAACTGAATTCCTCTGAAACACTCACAAGTTTAAAGTTTGGCATGTGCTCAAGTACCTTGCTGAACTGGGGTCCTAGATCTGTGATGATCCTGGACTGGAACCTCTGAACTGAACCTGCCATCAAATTTTGGAAAACTCAAAGTTAGATCTGTATCCAAACCTCAAGGTTCAGCTTTAATGTCTCTGTAATGGGATAAGAACTTGAACCCCCAAATCCAAAAACCCTTTAGGAAGGAAGGTTAAGACCCCAAATTCATATCTGAACTTTGTGTTCTTCTCCATTTAGAACTAATGGAATTACCGCATTCATGGAAAAAAACATGGTATGGCAGTTGTAACCATCATCATAAAGAACTGGTAACATTTCAGCATCTACATGTCAGTGTCAGTCAATAACTTCTTCCCACATGTCACTAGCAACTGCAGATTGTTTGTAGAGGGCCAACACAACCCTTATGCATAGTTCAACTCCAATTTAAGATTTATTTCTAGGACTTACGGAGGACTAAAATGTTGCTTAGACCTTGTGCTGGCCCTCTGTGGCACAGTTCTGGGGTTAACTCAGGGGTAGGCAACCTATTGCATGAGTGCCAAAGGCGGCACGCGAGCTGATTTTCAGAGGCACTCACACTGCCCGGGTCCTGGCCACAGGTCGGGGGGGGGGGTAGCTCTGCATTTTAATTTAATTTTAAATGAAGCTTCTTAAACATTTTAAAACCCTTATTTACTTTACATACAACAATAGTTTAGTTATATATTATAGACTTATAGAAAGAGACCTTCTAAAAACGTTAAAATGTATTACTGGCACGCCAAATCTTAAATCAGAGTGAATAAATGAAGACTCGGCACACCACTTTTGAAAGGTTGCCGACCCCTGGGTTAACTGCACGTCTGCCCTCCTTATGGTCTCCCCTCAAGGACTCCCTTTTGGGTCTTAGGCCTCTATCTGTCACCTCTCTCTGAGCAGGAACCTGCACGCCTTTTGTCTATAGACCAGAGTCTTAGGGTTGCAGTCCTTTTGCAATTCACTGTGCTTATCCCAGCAGCTCTGACTTTAATCCAGTGCCCATAGTTTTGCTTTCTCCCAGGGACTCTGATAGCATTTGCAAGTGACCAGCCAGCCTCCTCAAAGCATAATACATTTATTTAGGACAAAAGTATTATAACAGAGAAAACATATAAAACAATGAACAACCTAATACATGCTAAGCTTACTAGGTTTCATCCATCTTTCAAATGGAGAACGTAGTAAGTTTCAAGGTCCTTCAGATCATTCCAGCAGAGTTTTGCCCTCTTCGTTAAAGTCTCATGGTTCTTGGATCAAATGAGGGACAACCCCTAAGTCAATTCAGGCCGATACTTCACACAGTTTGGAGCCTTTGTTGCCCATGCCTCCTGAAGCAGACAAACTAATCCATGTCCCTTTCCCCAGAGGACAAAGCTTCAAAGGCAGGGTATCTCCATAACCAGCACTGGGACTTTATGTTAATTACCTCCTAGCGATTCTAGATTCCTCAGAAAACCCACTCAGTGATCCAGGAACACAAAGATGCATATAATACTATGTCTGTGAATATTCCCCATCCCCATGGCATCTGGCATATCTCAGTAGAACAGTTCCTGCAGTTTTCCATCCTTCTAAAGACTCACACTTGTCACACTTCTCTAGCAGAAAGGTGGGTAACAATACAAAGGGAGAGGGGAAATGGAGTCTTTCATAAAAATAAATCAGAGATTTCTCACTTCCACACTCTGTACTGGGTGAATTTCACCCAGCATTAAAAGGGGTCCTGTAGGACCACAGAATACCAGGAATTAAAAAGAATTTGCCATTTTATTCCAGAATTACATTCCCAGAAACAGAAGCAGCCGAGGTTACTAATGCACATACGTTACCAATGCCTAAAAAGCAGCTGTCTGAGAAATGACCTCTCGCTTCAAGCCCCACTGGGGAAGTTAAGACCAGCTGGGTCTCTCTTGGCAAGGCTTTCGCCATTGTGTGACTCTACCTTTGGCATTCGCTCCCCCTAGAAGACTCTCAGAACTCGAGTCCAGTGACCTTCCGAGCACAGTGCAAGACACATTTATTTTGCTTCACTTTGATGTCCTGATGTGGCAAATCCAAATTCTAAGGTGTCCAGGTGGCAAGGAAACAGGCATGATAGAAAATAGCAATATTTTACACTTTCAATACTACAAATGATGCCATTTTTGTGCACTGGTACAACTACAACCAGAGAAGCTGACCTATTCAAAGCACCTTATTTCATGGTTCCGATCAAATGCCCATGGCAGTCAAGGATTCCCCCCCCCCCCTTTGATTTCCAGGGGCTTTGGATCAGGCCCTAAAATCTGTTCCTTCATTGACAACATTATACTATAGCCCCTTTTCAGCAGAATACGTAAAAACATGCTTAACTTTAAACAAGTGCTTACTTCCTATTGAAGTAAATGAACTTAAGTATGTGCTAAAGTACTTGGCTTATAGCACCATAAAATACACTGTCACTCCAAGACACCATCTAGCAACTTGTGCCTACTGTAAACTGCACAGAAAAAACAAAACAAACACACACAAACCCAGCCCAGGAAACATGCAATCCTAAAGTTATTGTGACTAGATTAACTTTTCATTAGTAAACATTTCATTATCCATTCTCAGGATCTATTTTCTTTCTTCAGTGATTTCAGTATTTGATGCATTCTGTCAATTGGGCAAGATTTCAAAAATCCTTCCCCTCTCCATCTCCTGACCTATACCAACAGAGTTATAAACATAGAGACAACTGAAAAGAAAAGGCACATAGTCATGGCCCAGTTTATCCTCACACTGAAATTGCAGCTAAAATAGTTGCTCTCCTCCTGCTTCTCAGAAACAGTCTGAGGGAGTAATCACTGATCTGGTTGGTATTGGGGGAGATTACAATGTCCAATATTTAACACCTGAGATATTTGCAAGTAAATCCCCAACTGCAGTTTGTTCTTTCACGAAAAGAAAAAAAGTATTTTGGGCCTGTCTACATGGTGCATTAGTCTGCACTAGAAGGGCGTAAATTCCAGCATGCACCAGCATGTGCGCACTAACTGGCCTGTGTGGACTCTGCTGGTGTACACTCAAAGTTCCCTACAATTAACACAAAAAGTTCTGGGGTGGGGGGCAGTTAGCGTGCAACAAGCTGGTACACATTAGACTTTACATCCCAGCAAGTCTGGACTAAGGCACTAAGCCTTTGAGGCTAACAATATTGCCCTTTCCTTGATTACAGACTTAACAATTGCAAATAGATGGTCCAGTCACGAAGACTGAAAAAGGCAATATTCATATATTACTATACTTCACAGACTATATCAGCAATCAAAATTCTAAAATTCCTTTGTGACAAGAACTATAAGAGAGCAGATAATGACTATATGATTGTATCACTTACAGGATACAGAGTCCTATTTTGTCCCATAAGTGACAATCTACTTTCATTTTCAGCTACATTAAGGTAACAAACTCAACTGTTTTTATTTTACAAACTATCCTGCAGAATAAGGACTCCTGATGCATCATACACGGCCTCTTAGGTACTTTTAAAATAATTATATAGCTCCAGTTTTTAAGTATGCTTTGCATTTATTTATTCAAATTTGTCAGTTATGCCTATCTCAAGCTCTAGGGGCAATGCCAAATACATTTAAAACACAGATTTTCAAAATAAAATATATCGTAGCAAGGTATCCATAAGAGGACTGAACTCAGGGGTCTGAATAGACCAGACAGACCAAAGATTGGGAGGGAAGGAATATAACTTACAAGCAGAGTGATGCTCAGCAAATGTCATGTTAGTGCCACAATTTTTGCTGGTGGTGCTTTGTTATTTATTGGGTAGGTACTGTTGGGAAGGGATTAGATGAAAAGGCAGACAAAGGAAGGGAGAGGGGACATTGAAGGAAGAGGTATGAAAAAAGTTGAGGTCCTTAGCACTAACTTAATACAAATAAGAATTAATAATAATAATAAATAATAATAATAATAATAATGTAGCTGTTTCCATTGATTTTTGTATTCAGTAGGTTCTGAATATATAAGAAAAGAAGATCTGAATAGCCATGCAATTCACTACTGGTAACAATTACAGCAAAGTATATCTTCAGTACAGCACTCAACTGTGGTTCGTGGTTTGAAATTACCCATCAGACACAGTGGATTAAATGGAAGTAACATAATATTTGTAAAAAGAACAGGAGTACTTGTGGCACCTTTTTGTATCTTTTTGCAGATACAGACTAACACGGCTGCTACTCTGAAACCTGTCATAATACTTGTACTGCATCTGTACTGTTGGAAGATATTTTATTTCTGTGCAGCAGTTAATTGGCTTTTATATGATTTTTATTTTCTACTGTCTGGACAAGAACTGATTGGCACTGTAGTTGAATGAATAATATTTCAAAAAGTTGAGAGAATGTAGAAATCTGAGTTAATGGTTTCATGAATTCATAATGATATTAAGATGACTTCCATTTACATCATATAAGTATAAAGCAAAACAACTGCCTGGCATAGCATAACAATTTGTTATTCAAAACTAATTATTCTTCCACACCATCATCTGTTAAAGAAATGATTAGTGCAGCTGTATGCATTTGATTTGTGCATTAAAGAAATCTGGTGGGGAAGAAAAATTAAAAACGAAAACAAAACAAACCAGGAAAAGAAAAAAAGCTGCACTCAGAACAAAAACTTGATTTCTATTTTGTCCTCCTTCCCCATAAATACCCTCTTCCCTCCACATATTTTTTCTCCTTTAATTTGCCTAATTTCTGGATAGCCTAGGGTTGGGCAAACTATTTTGCATTTTCCAGCTTCCCAATGGTTGGTGGCAGTTACATCGTTCATGGCATCAATGACAAAGAATTCATTTTGCAAACATGTGTACAGTGGATTGGCACGTAACAAACAACTGCAAAAAGAAGAAAATACATTGGCGTTTAAATTTGGGAGATCAGATTAACTCCTGCTCCTCAGCATCTGGCTTCAAACAAACCCAGTATAAGATGAAGTCCAAGAGCCCTATGTCCTGCCAACAACACAGAGATCCAACATGAACAAAAACAGTACCGTCAGGTAAGTTCTCTAATGCTGTTTCTATGAAACAGTTCCAAATTACTTCATGCTTTTAAAAAAGAGTCAATTAAATTTGATATGTTTACTTGACTTCCAATGACATATGTTAAAAAACCCTGAACATTTGTAATTCTTGATGTAATATTTTCACAAACCAACCCAGCATGGGAAAATGGGGCTAACATTGAACTTCTGAACTACTGTGCCAGAGAGCTGCTGAATATCAGCAAGAACTATTGATTACAATTACAGTTGCAGGTCTGTGATTGCTCAGTGCTGCTCAGGATTTGCTCCTACATGATTATACCTATTTTCTGTGAGAAGGAATTTCTTAGCTTACTGGCTTTCAAAACTCTGAAGGCCAGAGCCTCAGCTGATGTAAATCAGTGTAGAGAATTCATACTGAGGATCTGGCCATAAAACTTTTGGCACTGCATTCCAAACATATTACTCGTGATGATCTCTCTGTCTACGTATCTTGGAACACTTTCTTCTTTTGGAGACCACAAATCAAATTGCTTAGGCTACACTTAAAACACTAGAGTGGCACAGCCGCAGCACTGCAAATGGGCCACTATAGCACTTCACTGTAGGCACTCAGTTCAGTGATGGGAGGGGTTCTTCTGTTCCTGTAGTTAATCCACTTCCCTGACAGTCAGTAGCTAGTCAACCTAGCTCAGTCTATGCAGGGGATTAGGTCAGGATAGCTCTCTCGCGCTCTCTCAAGGATGTGAATTTTTCACCCCTCGCCCTGAGAGACGTAGCTATCCCCACGTACGTTTTTGGTGTTGACCAGCCCTTAGAATCTCTGCTGTTTTGGTTACTAAGAAGTTATATGGTTTCACACACAAAGCAGCACGTATCACTGTTAAGATCATCTTCTATTCAGAGAAGACCATGGAATAGGTAAAGGTCCCTCACTCATATGACCATTTCCTCCCTTTGACACCCCAGAGGGAAATGCACTAACTCCCAAGTGCTGGAAGTTTGTCTTTTGCATAGTGTACATTCCCATTACTTACCAACAATACTTTATAAAGGTAATTTTAAAAATGGAATTAGAATTAGCATGAGAGTTTTTCTACCATTATGGTAAGATTCCTCCCCCACCCGCATTGGCAGTGATCTTCACTATCAGTCACTGGGGCAACCACTCTTTCTTCTCACCAGAACTGCTGTTGATGCTGCCTTTTCAATCAACACATACGAAGGGGAATTTATTTAGTGGTGAAGCCATAACACCCATAACGCTTCTTAAACTACATAGTGCATCATCTCACCAACACATTGGCTCAAAGACTTCCAAGATCGCTATCAAATCCAGGTCTCCTGCAGACTACACATTCTGCAGCTCAACAGTACTGGACCAGGGTGTCTGAGTCAAGGGTTTCGAGTAATGCTCCATAGCTCCAACAATTTTATTTTGCACTTCCTCTTCAAAAGCAGTTTTTACTATCTTCCCTCCTTGCCCAACCCCAGGAAAATTTTCCATTACTGAATTTATGTCCCAAACACGATCTAGGTATCCAATGTTGCTTTTAGTGTGCCTATGTGGGATACATTTTTCTTCTGCTGTGACTGCCTGCCAGACCCCTGATGTAATTATGGGACAGAAAACAATCACAATACAGTGTAGTCCTACATTTCCTATCTATTGATACATGCTTCTATGTACAGCAATAAGAGGGTGATAATCACCTTCAATTGTTAATGTTACATGCTTGTGCCAGAGTAGTTTTATATGAACGGTGTTAGAAAGTCAGGTATTTTATTGCCTCTTGTTGCAGTGAACAATGACATGTATGTATCTGAATTGTTGTTCTGAAATTCTGGGTAAGGGGCTGAATATAGAGAACCTTGGCCAAAGGACCTCATCGTATCTGATATGAACTGGCTGCTTCACTCTCATCAAATGCAATGTTAATGGCACTCAGGATGGGACTGGGCAATGTTTTGTCTTATTATTTAGATTAAAATAGCACCCACAAGCCCCAGTCAGAATTGGGACCCCAGGAAGCCACAGACCTTGCTCCAAAGAGTTTATGATCTAAAAGGAAACGGAACAGATAAAGGGAAAGGGAACCAAATGCACAACAGAAGCAAAGTTATCTGTGTGATGACAGCCATGTGTGTTAATCCCACTTCTTCCCACCCCCACCAATGAGAAAAATATACAAAGGGCGTGGCAGTGACAATATATGTACAAGTCATATATATTCTACATTGGCATCGCTGATGGAGTTCATTCTGTTCCAAAACACCCTAGCAGTTTGGAGATGTATTCCCTGTGCTTAAAGTGGCAAACACCAGTGGAACTGGTAAGTTCTTTCTTTTTTAGAAATATTAAGTACAGTCACTCTATACATATTTTTATAGACATAAAAAAATCAGGTAACCTGACTATACCAAACTATGTTCAGTATTGAGAATAAAATGGGCCAGGGAGCGTGGGGAGATAGGGCTGAGGGTGAGAGGTTTTCATGTGACAATATAGGGGCCAGAGTCCTGAAGGCACAAGATGGGGCAAAAGGGCTAGACTCAGAGAAGGAAGTTTCTAGCAAAAAGAAGCTGGACAATGCAGTGTCATGTTAGATTGTGCAAATGGAATGACATGAGGACAGCCTTGCTGCTGTATTTGTTGCCTTTTGTTCAAGGCAAACAGGATGCATGTATATATTGGGTGAATTTCACCTCTGCGCAGAGGGGCAGAACAAGGTCTACGCACCTAAGTCTTCATAGTAAGGCTTATGTGGACTTGTACTGACCTTCTGCACAGCAGTGAATTTCACTCCCTTTGAATAAAACTGGCTCAAAGGAATATCTGGAATTGAAAGACAAACTGAGCTATTGCAAAGTCCTAAACTCTACCTACTGCTTGGCGACAGTGGCAAGCACTTTCATCCACATTAGAAAATTACCTGAGCTGCACAGCGCTGGTATGTCATTCAGCACTGAAACTGTTAAGATATGCACAACAGCTTTGTGCATTTAGAAACCCTTCCTCACACAGCTTTATAGGAATATCATCAAATCAGTAGAAGAAATGGAGTTTTTTAAAAATGTTAAAAAGTAATTTCCACATCATTGGAAGATAATGCTTTCTTGACGTGGATTATTAATGCCCCAATATTTAATCATACAAATGTTATCACTGAAGAAAAGAAAAGAAAAATGACTCCTAGAATCCTGGTTTTTGTTTTTATTTTTTAAGTGAAAAGTTCATTTAAGTTTTCATGTTTTTGTGAAATTCTCTGGCAGCTTTTAGACACTGGTTTTCCTAAACAGAAAGAATTTATGCATTGTACCTACTTCCATTGCCTCTTTGACTCACTAGTACTCTAACACTTTTTTCCTTCTCAGAGACTTTGACTAAACTAAATCTAACATACAAGCATGAACATTAAATTAGCTATGATTTACTTCAGTAGGAAAAAAAAGTATATTATAGAAAATATGCACTTTCCATAGCATAAACCTCACCGCAAGAAAAATAAGAAGGACATATATCTATCTTTGCATGCAATATGTAGCATATGAGTAATATTCCCAAGAAATATACTTGTAAACATCAAACTATAATTAGAGAAAACTGAAACGTGAAAAAAGGGATGGTTTGGAAATAAACCAACAGGAAAGGATAGACTAATTGTGAAATAAGAAGCTTCTCCCTGGTCTCCTTAAAACTATATGCAAAAATACAATAAACCACAATGTCTACTCCTGAGGGAATTCTGTGCCACTGCGCACGTGAAAAATTTATGTCCCCAGCAGATTTCTTTGCTTCCCTGCAGAAAACTGACTTTCTGACAGGGAAGCAAAGCGAAGCCACAAGAGCGGTCATGCGACCCTCCCTAGCAATATGTTTTGGGTACCCAGGGCAGCTGGCAGAGAGGAAAATCACTGAGGCGGGGGCAGGACTAGGGGAGACCCAGTTAGTGACTCCTACCCTGGGCCAGGCTCAGATGTTAGTCCTGGCTGGGCTGGGGAGGATGGGACTTCCTTTTCCCCTGCACGGCATCTGGGGCCGGTTCAGATCTTTCCTCAGATTTCTCTCACAGCTGCAGGAAGCTCTGCAAACTCTCAATTTTTTGGCATAGAATGCCCTCAGCAGTAAATTTCATTCAGTCTTGTTCACTGTTCTGTGTGCATCCTGGTTCTAGAGTACAGTACAGAAACTAGAAAGATATATTTCAAGACCTGTAAAATAAAGATTTACGAGCAATTATTTGCCTCCTGTTCTTGGGTACCAATAGGCCATCTTAAGATAGTTCCTCCTCCTGCCCCTCTACTCCCCAGATTTTATGACCTCCAAACCATAAATTGCCATTGGCCCTTGTCTCCTAGCCACACCCACTATGCTGGGAGGAAGGGAAAGTGATATCATTTCCCCAAAGCAAGGTGTAATCATCCTCTGTCTGGATCCACTAGTTTCAGGACAGCTTTGCCCCAGGAGACCAACACAAACTGCATAGTGGATACAAAGAATGGATGGACTCAGAACTTATAGAAAGAGGAGATTAAAGAGAAAAAACCCTCATTATTTACTGTATTTGGAGTTTCTTATGAATGAATTCTCTTTGCAATGCCAAATAAAGCCGTAGGTATATGACATATTCTTCTATACCACTCCGACTTGTGGAATGCCCTTCCTGTCTACTTAGGGTAGATGCCTAGGGTAAACTGCCAAATGATAATGGCTAAGTGGAGGGCCAGTAAGCATTAATAATATGCATCGCTAATCCATGTAACCAGAAGTTCCTGTTACCCTTCTCCTCCTCCACCCATATCCCCCTCCCTTAATTTGTTACACTCAATTATTTCATCTCGTATTAGCTTGATCATAAGCTCTGCAGGGCAGGGGCTACCTCTTACTTTATGTATGTACTGTGTATAGCACTATGGAACCTCTGGCTACTGCTGTAAGAAAAATACTAAATTATAACACAATCTGCACTATAGGCGAGGTAAGATACTTATACATATAAAGCCTAGTCCAGAGCTTATTGAAGTCAATCACAGCCTTCCCACTGGAATTCAATGGGCTTTGGATCAGTCTCATGGTGAGTTTCTATCACAGTGATGGATGGGCAGTAGAACCTGAATAAGACAGAATACTACGTAGGTTGATGTTTTTATTGCAATTCCAAATACGACAGTATATACAACAAATTTATCATTCAGACTCCTTTCATATTGTTGCAGTGGAGAGGATAAAAGATCTTAGCGACAAAGGACTCCTGGAGCTACACAGCAGCATGTGCTTTTGCCAGAGTTGACGTCGATATTGGACTTTGTATTTACAAGCGATGGGTTAATATAATATAGGCCAGAACAGACCACTGAGATCATCTATTCTGACCTCCTGCATAAACACAGACCATGGGAGTTGCCTGAATTAATTCCTGTTTGAACTAAACCATATCTTTTAGAAAAATATCCAATCTTGATTTAATGATGGAGAATCCAACACAACCCTTAGTATGTTTTCCAGTGATTAATTGTCCTCACTGTTAAATATTTCTGCCTTATTTCAAATCTAAACCTGTCCAGCTTCAACTTCCAGCCATTGGATCTATTTATACCTTTGTGAGATAGACTGAAGAGCCCTCTTTCAAATTTCTATCACCCAGGGCCATCCCTAGACATTGTGGTGCCCTACGCAGCTCCCCTCTGCGGCCAGGTCTGTGGGAGGCAGGAGCAGGCTTGGGGGACAGGGGGGAACCACCTCCCAGCACAAGTCGGCAGAGTGGACCAGGTTGGAGCCAGGTCGCTCCACTTCCTGCCGCCCGGTTATTGCAGGGTGGGCCGACCCTGCACTCATGGGGCAGCGGGAAGTGGAGTGACCTGGCCCTAGCCTGCTCCACTCCCCTGACTCCCAGACTTGGGGGGCAGGAGGGAACTGCCCCCCAGCACTCACCGGCGGACCGGTGAGTGCAGGGCGTGCCCGACCCCTGCTGCAGTCCCCCAGGATGTAACTCAGGGGAAGGGATTGAGTGGGGGCAGGACTGGGACGGAGCAGGGGTGGAAAGATGTGGGATGGGGGTGGAGCAGGGACAGGGGCTTTGGGGAAGGGGTGGAGTGGGGGCAGGGCTGGGGCGGAGCAGGAGTGGGAAGAGGCGGGGCAGAGCAGAGATGGATTTTATGGGGGAGAGTGGAGTGGGTGCGGGGAAGGAGTGGGGGCAGCTTTCCTGGACGGCTTAGCCAGCCGGGGGATCAGCCTGGCCGCTGGAGTAGCACACAGCTGTGTAGGGCACCAGGAAATTTGGGGCAATTTGGTGCCCCAAATTTCCTGGTGCCCTACACAGCTGCATAGTTTGCATATGGGTAAGGATGGCCCTGCTATCACCCATGTAGGTGCTTAAAGACTGTGATCAAGTCACCCCTTAACCTTATCCTTGATAAGCTAAATAGATTGAGCCTCTGGAATCTCACTATAAGATCTGTTTTCCAATCCTTTAATCCTTCTCATGGCTCTTCTCTGACCCCTCTCCAATTTATTAATAACTTTCTTGAATTATGGACAAGAGAACTGCTCACGTACCACTAGCAATCTCAACAATGCCAAATACAAAGGTACTATACAACCTCTTTACTCCTACTCAAGATTCCCCTTGTTATACATCCAAGGATCGCATTATCCCTTTTGGCCTCAGAATTGAACTGGGAGCTCATGTTCAGCTGATTATCCACTATAACCTGCAAGTGTTTTTCAGTCATTGCTTCTGAGGATAGAGTCCTCCACCCTATAAGTATGACTTACATTCTTTGTCCCTAGATGCATGATTTTATTTATGGCTTCATTAAAAACACATTGTTTTCTTGCATCCAGTTTTCCAAACAATCCTGATTGCTCTATATCAGTGACCTGTCCACTTCATTATTTACCATTCCCCCATCTTTGTATCATCTGCAATTTCACCAGTGATGAAATGATGTTTTCTTCAAGGTAACTGATGAAAAAGTTAAATTGTGTAGGGCCAAGAGCAATTTCTGTGGACCCAATTAGTAACATCTGCTTGATGATGATTCCCTGTTTACAATTACATTTTGAGATCTATCAATTAGCCAGTTTTTAACCTATTTAATGTGTGTGTTGAATTTGTACCATTCTGGTTTCTTAAATCAAATGGTTGTGCAATACCAAGTCAAGTGCCTTACAGAAATCTGTTATATCAACACTATTACTTTTATCTACCAAACTTGTAATCTCATTGAAAAGAGATATTGAAGTTAGTTTGACAAGATTTTTTGTTATAAACCCATGTTGATTGGCATTAATTATGCTACCTTACTTAAATTCTTTAAGCCATTCCATTATTTTCCCTGGGGTGAACTAGTTCAATTAAAATAACACACATCCGCCTGTGTGGCACCTCTCAAAGCTTCCCCAGCTAGTCCTTTGAGAAAGAACTTTCTGAAGATTCACTTAGGCTCTGCCCACTGACACACCACCACTACTTTCCATGTCCAGCAGTAGCAGGAATTCTTTAGGGAAGGGAAGTGGCTTAGTGGCCCTCTTACCCCTCTCAGACACAGGTTTTATGGCTTGTTCCCTCTGACTGCAGGTCTCTGTGTGAGGCCAAGGGGTCATCTCCCCCCCACTCCCCACAACATACACTTCCTTTCTAGATATAGGCCTTGGATACTCTGGAGAGGCTGGGTGGCCTTCTTCACCCTATGCCCACCAGTACTGGGTCTTGGGGGCAGTCTGAGTGGCCCTTTTCTCTATCTGGTTGTAGGTTTCAGGTTTTGGAGAGGCCAAGAAATTCTTTCTCCCTGACATTGCAGATCTTGCTTAGCTAAAATGTACATATTTATTTCCTTTACACTCTTCTCATCCCGCTTGTCCTTTATGTTTTTTTCCCCTCTGAATTCCCCCACAACTTGTTGACCTCTGACTGGTACATGGGGCCTCAAACTGTACACAGCATTTCATGTGTGCCCCCTCAGGGCCATACAGAGAGTGACTCTGTAGCAGTAACTCCTTAGAAAATAAAGTGCTAATGACAGTCAAACATTTTTCCCCATGTGGCTCTCTCTGACACCTAAAACCAATAACAAAAAACAAAAAAAAAATCCAGCCTTTTATACAGTTGGAAATTATTTTCAGTTTTAATCTATATGTAACAGTGCAGTGCCAAATATAAAGCAAATTTTAAAAACTCAGCAAAAGCAATACCCATTCTACAAAAGGGTGCTTTATTCTCCTTTTAGTTCATGGGGTGAATTTACACCCAGTTCCTATTTTAGTTATGGAAGTTACCTGTAACAATCTGCCTCATATCAAGGGGAGAAAGGATCCATTATGTTAGTAAAAATGCTGACAGGAAGTGACAAATCAAACATTTTTAAGAGTGACATAGAAAAGTACTTAACTGCACACTAAAGGAGGTTCAGATGAAATTCCTCAGTCATTTCTCTTTCTATCCAGCCAAGTTGCCACGAAGTGGATAGGTATTAAATATTCCCAAATAAATCTTTAGAGAACCTCAGACTCTTAATTTCTTGACTGCATGTGTAATAAATACCAGAAGCTTGAAGTAATACAATAACTAAAGGGACTGAATCACTTTTTGGCCACATGAAAGAGAGATCATTTAAAAGCTGTATACCTCCCAAGAGACTGACAGCTGAGGTAACCACCTCAAATGACAGATTTATCTGAGAACAATCCACATAAAGAATGGCAGGATCCCAAAACTTTTCTGCAAACCATCACTCATTAGAGGACACACTGGTAACAGATTCCACTTAACAACTCTAAGACTTGTCTTTACTTCAATTCTCAGCATGGAAACCAACCTTTAACCGAATTGATCTAGAAAGCTTAACTACCAATAAAATAATAATAGGAAAACTGATTAAATAAATTAGGATCTCCTGTTATGTATTGCATATCATACAGTATGGGACTGGTATTGCACCACTGATGTCCACTGATTTGCTATTGACTTCAATGGGAGCAGGATCAAGGCCTATAAAGACCAATTGAGAGGGTGTATGTCTTCAGTATCAGGAGTCAGTAAAATAAAACAGAGGATATGCAGTGTTATGCATCTGTACATTCGGTACAAGTTTCCCAGTGTGATCAAAAGAGCATCAGGGTAATAAAAATAAATAGCATACTCTATGATATTAATCAATATGGTATCCTGACCAGGTAACCGAAGTCTAATAATATTGGGGCAGGGGCAGGGAATTATGGGGTAGGGTAGAGACCTGGCTCCCTGTTTTTATGGACATCATTGGCACCCAGAGAAAATTCCTGTCAAAACTCCTGTAGATTACATTGCTGCAGAACCAAACATTTTTATTAATACCCTCCTATCAATTGCCGGTGCAAGTCTTAAAGATTTGTACTTACATTTATGTAGTTTGACAAGTAACTACTATGAGCAATACTGAAATTTATTTATTTTTCTACTGGCACAAATTACATCCCAAAAAATGCAGAGTGAGCATTTAAAAATTTTGCTATAAATGGCACAGGGTAAAACATTCTACATATAAAGAACAGGAGTACATGTGGCACCTTAGAGACTAACAAATTTATTTGAGCATAAGCTTTTGTGGGCTACAGCCCAGACAGAATGGAACATATAGTAAGAAGATATATATACATACAGAGAACATGAAAAAGTGGAAATAGCCATACCAACTGTAAGAGGCTAATTAACTAAGATGAGCTATTATCAACAGTAGAAAAAAAACTTTTGTAGTGATAATCAAGATGGCCCATTTTGGACAGTTGACAAGAAGGTGTGCGGCTACTTAACATGGGGAAATAGATTCAATATGTGTAATGACCCATGTATCATAGCACAATGGTATTTGGGTTTTTTAATCTTTAAACAACGACAAAAACATAAAAACTCCACATGGGCACAGCTGGGTCCCAAATAACCACCTTTACTAGTGATGTACAAACAGGCAAGGCCTATCGACCCTGCTCTAGTTTGTTTGGAACAGCTTGTAAAACACAGAACGCAGTGAGCACCGCTAGAGGGCTCAACTATTTAAAGGGATAATACTCTTTTCCTACACACTACAACCAGGCGGACCAATTAAGCCATTTCTTTAAAATTGGCAAAGCATTGGATACACAATAGCTTTTCTTCAGAATAAATGCACTGTTTACCTGCTCTCTCCACCCTGGGATCTAGAAATAGATTGTTAAAAAAATGCAGTAAAAAGCCTGTTTGTTTTTAAGTGGCAGATCCTTTCCTAAAATACTCACATTATTAACAACACTTTGCCCTTACATATTATCTATGATAAAAGGCTCTCTAAGCTGTTACAAAGACTAGAATGAAATTCACCCCTGTGGAGAGAGCAAACACAGGGCTCAGAATTGCTTAAATCCCACTTAATCCCACAAAATAAGGTTTAACTGAAATTATATGATAGACTACATGCTGTCCTATTGCTCAGAGAAGAAGTTCACCTATTGGCAAATTACTGTAAGCCTCTGTGACATTCTGTTCAGGATGCTCAGATCTGTAAGCCACTGTGTTACACCTCTGCCTCAGCATGTGAGAGCTTTACTGGAGATTAGTCTATGTCAGATCCCTGCCACATCAGTCTGTCGACCTCACCAGCAAACTCCTCAAGACTCTGCCAGTCTAAACCTGGCCTTGGAGGTAACAATCAGTGAACCCCAGTTCCAGAGTTCCCTAAAGACATCTCTCTGCAATGGTCAGTCCTTCTCACTAGGACACACACAGAAATTATTAAATTCACTGCCTCCGAAGAGTGCATACACCAGTGTGCTAGGTTAGGTGAAGACCCACATAAGACACAGCCCTGAGATAATTATTAATAAATGTATTCTTTTATTACAAAACTAACAGAGATTTAAGTGATATTAAACAGAAAAAGAGACAAGTATGGTTACAAACAGAACAAAAATAGAACATGCTTTCTAGTGTTTAAAATTTAATAGATTACAATCTTAATCTCAGGCAATTTCTCATCTGCAGTCAGTTCCCAGACACTTTAATTCACATGGCTGAAGGATCTACCTTTCCCAGATTTCAAGAGCTCTGGCCACTTTTGTCCCATAAGTGATGGTAACTAGAATGGAAAATATAAGGGGGTAGCAAAAAGACAAAGTCCATTGTCTCTGACTCAAGAGCCAGGAGGACATCATGGGACCCCCAGTGAGCTCACTAAGCTCCCTTCTCTGTTACTTGCTAGCTTGATGGCTCTGTTTACCTTATATGTGAATGTACTTTCATTGTCCTCCACCTATAATCAAGCTGGGCAGACTGGTGAATCCACATTCCTTTGTCTAGGCAGGCTGGATTTATGCTCTGCCTCCCAAATACATTTTAAGAACATATTTGTAGTACACACTATAACTTTTTGTACACAACCCATACACGCATTGTGCAATGATTTTCCAGACCAGCGTGTCACCAATTTACACATGAAATCTGACAAGACACCTTTTAGATACATATTATGGCAACAGTGTGTTAGGGGTAGTGAGTGTGTCAGATCTGATATGAGTTACAATATAGTGAGCCCTCTGTCAGTGGGCAATGAGGGGCTCTTAGGGTCACAACCTCATAAGAAGCCATTGAGAAAGGAAGTATCTCCATCACAGATAGGGAGAGTGAGGCATAGGCAAGGCCTATGTGTCTGAAAATGTCTATTAATTTTGGATGCCTAAATTTTGAGGTGTGTAGATTTCTCAAGGGGGGCACGCCCAATAGGAGGTGAATAAAAGTAATGGACATTCAAAAGAAATTTAGAAATATGTGACTTTCCCCAGACTGGGGCTAAATTCTCAACTGCAGCCAGTAAGTGCTGGCTGTTTGAGGTGCAGGGGAAAAGGGAAAGAGGTATGGGGGAAATCTCTGATGGAATATGGAGTTGTAGGGAGCTATGGGAGTAAGTAGGGATGTTGGGGGCACAAAGAAGTGGGGTTTATGTGGACAGCCTGAAAAGAAGCAGGGCTTGAGCTAAGATGTGCTGGGTAGGGAGTGAGCAGAGGGGAGAGGATCTCTGTGCCAATAAGTGACCTGTGACATAAATTTCCTGTTTGAAGAGGAATTTTCTGTGTTGCATCTACATAATATTGTATAAAATAAAATTTCCCTTTATTCAAATGGTGTTATTTAGCTTTCTATCCTTGAATCTAAGCAAGACTAAAACTCCAGCTCTATTATTCAGACTTTGAATCCAATTCTGTGCTTAGTTAAACCCATGAGGTTGCAAGGGTGTAACCGAGAGCAGAATCGAGCCTTTGACCTCTCAGACTGTTAGATCCTACAGAAAAAATGTATTAGTGCACAGTTCGGAAAGATCTGTCTGTCAAGAAAACACACCCATGTGTATGTATCTCTTGGAAACAAACTTCTTTTCTCTCAATATGGCCTATGCTGTTGTCTCTTTAGCAAGAGTTATAAAGTCTTCTATGGAATTTGAGAAATATTTAACCACAAAGAATGTTCAGCGACAGTCTTATCCAGAAATGTAAACAGTCTAAGGGGTTGGTTGTTGTCCATGGCCTGCAATTAATTAAGGAGCAATTCTGTACCACCTACAAAGGAAGAAATTGGAGAGGAAATAAAGACACTAGACTATACATTCCGTGGGCCAGATGCTCAGCTGACGTAAATTCTGTGTTGCTCTGCTGGCTTCACAGGAGACATGCTGATTTGCACCGGCTGAGGAGCTGTGTCCCAGACTTCTACATTTTACAGATTTGCTCTCCTTAAGACAACTCCACTTAGAAACCTTTGCAGGCAGAGTCATGGATTGTTTTCTCAACGTGAAGCATTTCAGGAGTTGATTGTACTTGTCATGAGACAATACCATCCTCCTACAAAACACAAGGTGCAGCCAAATGTTTCCAATTCCCAAAAATGGGGTAAGTTTGACTTAACCAAATCCTTCAGGATAGCCTCGTCTCTTCATGCCAAAAGCTTTTCATGCAGTGTTTTCTTTTCATATTCTATTATGCTGGAAGAAGATGAAGGCAGAGTTGGCATATTTATTATAATAGACACATATTCTGAATTGAAGGCATTATCCAAGAAAATGCTTTCCTCCACTTGAGGAGTTTTAATGCTCTGCTGCCTTTTTTGCAGCGATACCATTTTAAAATAAAAACTCAAATCCATTCCCTAAGAAAGCAGCACTCCATGGCGTTTCTCCAAGTGTGAAGGATTTTTCCTTTCCCAGAGACTCTCCGCCAATGTGAACTCTTGCAGTAGCTTCATAGTGACATCAGCTAAACACAGCCACAACCGCCACAGCAAAGCTGAGTCACTGACTATGGCAAAACAAGCATCGTTCAGCAGGACTCTTCAAACCTGCTCAGGTTTCACCCAGCGGGTCCACGTTTTGCTTTGACGGGTATATTGAGGATTCAATCCAGATTTAGATTTTCAATGGACACATTTCCACGGCGACCTGGGTTCTACGTGAAAGCACACTGTTCTGGGACACTTTCACATAAAATTAGGAGATGGTGACATTGGTGGAGAAGGAAAAAAAGCCCTCCTGTTACAACTCACCATATACATTGTGATGCAGGATATTTCCACATGGGTCTTGGCTTCCTTGTCTCTTCTACAACCACACTTGTCACTAGGGCTGAGGGATTCCCCCACTCTGCTCCCTCCATCAATTCTACCCCTGGGCCCAAGGGAATTTCCTCAGTGGTTCTCCCGGTCTCTGGAGCTGCCTGTCCATTTCCCTTTGGGCTCTTTTTACTCCTATTAGTGGGATTCCTTTTTGTGTTCTCTCGAGTAGGAACAGGGCATTCCAAAGGGAGAGGTGCTCAGAAAGACTGGGCGTAGCCCCTGGGAGGAGAGCAGGCCTCAGCATTCCACCCATGCTGAAGCACCCCCTACTGCAGAGATGAGCAAACTATGGCCTGCGGGACCGTCCTGCCCGGCCCTTGAGCTCCCGGACAGGGAGACTAGCCCCCATCCCTCCCCCAGTGTCCCCCATCCCCCGCAGCCACACAGGCAGCGCTCTGGGAGGAGGGGCTGCACACTCCTGCAGAGCAGAGCTGCAGTGTATCTGTCTCCAGCCGGGCGGCACAGCTGCCAGACATGCTGCTCTGAGCGGCATGGTAAAGGGGCCGGAGGGTTGGATAAGGGGCAGGAGTCCCAGGGGTTAGTCATGGGACAGGGAGCAGTTGGATCGGGCAGAGGTTCTGGGGGGCAGTCAGGGGATGGGGAGATTGGATAAGCGTGGGAGTCCCGGGGGCCTGTCAGGGGGCGGGGGTGTGGATAGGGGTCAGGGCAGTCAGGGGACAGGGAGCAGGGGGGCTGGATAGGGGGTGGGGTACTGGTGGCGGTTGGGGCAGGGGTCCCAGGAGAGGGCAGTTAGGGGACAAGGAGCAGGGCGGGCGTTGGATGGGTCAGAAGTTCTGAGGGGGGCAGTCAGGGGGCGGGAAGTGGGAGGGGTCGGATAGGGGGTGGGGGCCAGGTTGTTTGGGGAGGCACAGCCTTCCCTACCCGGCCCTCCATACAGTTTTGCAACTCCAATGTGGACCTCGGGCCAAAAAGTTTGCCCACCCCTGCCCTACTGCCTGAACAGTGCAAGTCTTAGGGAGGGTGGAAGGGAACCTCAGTACAAATGAGGAGGGAGAAAGGGGCAGGAAGTTGCAAGTAAAGACTGACCGTCATTGATCAGACTGAGAGCTGGGGGCGGGATTCTTCATGCCAACACATCCCATTGGAAATATGATCAATTCCAGAACTGGATGGCAACCAGACCAGCTTTGTAAGGAATTGGAGCTCCACATCCTAGCCAAACAAGGTAACATTCACATTTGCTGATGTTTGTTGTTTCCCCAGCGGGTTATATGCAGCTTCACCTTGTGTAGGTGCAGGGGCCCTCTTTATCCCTTACACTCCTGCTACACGGCCAGACAATGTATTCCTGCTGCCCACTGAGTGGAAGCTGAGGGCAGTGGGACTGACAGTATGTTCAGGGGTACTTCATAACCCAAAGCGGGGCTGGCCAGCAGGATGGGGAGCTTGTAACAATGTACCCCTATGTCCACATCCTACACACTGTTGTAATAATCTTTGAACAGTGCATGCCTTGTGAGGCATCATTTGAAAACTCATAATTTGCTGGTCATTATTGTCCTGATAAAACGTGTGTGGCAATATTGTATGTGAAGTCACAAGATTCCACTGTATGGTGTTATTAACATCTGTTCCAAACTGAGGTTGGGAAACAGGGCTGTCTCAAACAAAGGAATAGGTGCTCTGCTTAATTTGCATTTAAGCAGTAAACAGAGTCATCAAGCAGTAAGGGAAACAAAGGATGCTCGAACAGGTGAGGAAAAAGGAGTAGGGAACATCCTTCTATATTGCCTCTGCCTCCTGAATCTCAGCTGGAAATGTTTTTCAGAAGGGAGACTGATACTATAAGAAGGAGGAACAACCACCCCAATGCACCGCCTCTCTCTTGCTGCCCATCATATTCATCGCACCAGAAGCAACAAAGGAATCATTTGTTCAACTGGAGAAGGGGTCCTGACCTGAAGTTCGGTCAGTAAGACTGCTGAAAGCAAAGCATCTTTGCTTTAATCAGATATAGTTTGTCAAGTTAGGCACCAAGAGCATTTTAACTTTCTTTTTTTGTAAACATTTCTGACTTTTATGCCTCATTATTTGCACTCCCTTAAAATCTCTCTCGCTTTGTAGTTAATAAACTTGTTTTATTGTTTTATCTAATCCAGTGTGTTTAAGTGGAAGTGTCTGGGAAACTCCATTTGGGGTGGCAAGTTGTGTGCATACTATTTCTGTTAAAGCAATAATGGACTTTATATAAACTTGTATGGTGCAGGAGAGGGTTGGGCAGTACAGGACACACATTCCTGGGGGGGGAATGTAAGATAGGCAGTATGTTGGGGTCACCCTGCAGTATACCCAAGGCTGGTAAGAGCCAAGGTGTAGCTGCAGCACACACACAGACATAGCTGGGAGTGACCTGCATGCTGGAGGCAGTTTGGGAGCAGTCCAGACTGAAAGCTACAGCATCAAAACATTGCAAAGGGCACCCCAGGTTAGAGGGCAGGGGTGACACAGCTGCTCATTAGTCTGGAGTGTACACTGGTATGTCACAGAGCTAATTGGCGACTACCTCTTCCCATCCCTCAGGGTTGCCAACCTAACCAGTCAAAAATCGTGTCAGGCTCAAAAGTCATGTGATCAGCTTAAAAATCATGAGATCTTTAAAAAACAATACTCGTGTTTTTATTTATATCTTCTGGTTTTTGGGCCTTTAGGGTTCACATTTTCAAGCTGCTCTCTGCAACCCTAAGGGCCAGAAGCTTACTCTTTTGCAATGAAAGCTGAGATTCAAATGCAGTTACACGACTCCAAAAGATGGAGCTTTTTGAAAAACATCAAATATTGTGAGTCTCACAATAAAATCATTAAGAGTTGGCAACACTATTCCCTTCGCCTCTGGAAGCATATGCAGATGGAGCCCATGCTGTGTATTTCTATAGTAGGTGTAAAACATGCCATTCGATGACCTCATCCAGGGCCACGTGAGGCAGAATGCTTCAGAGCAACTTCACACAGCACCACAATCGCACTCTATCCATCCCTTGGCACTACTTGCTGCAAAAGCCAATATTTTGCCCAGACTGTGTAACTTCTCACCAGCGACTGTTTGCAAAAAGCTGACTGAGGAATCAATTTGCAGCATTCAAGTTTTACAAAACCCAGGAGCAATTTTACATATTCTTGAGTGCCATCTACTAGCACCTTTACTATTTACATATATACAGATATAGAGCACTCCTATAACACCACATAAAACGGTCAGGCAAGCTCCCCTTTCGGATGACGTGAAACTCCCATTTCCAGTTTTGTAGGGAGGTGAGATACTGGACCTTAAATCCATTACTGGTATAGGACTGACGCTTCTTATCCTAACACTTGCACCAGTGTAATTTTGAGGTCAAGAAAGGAAATATTTCTCCAGCAGGTTGATTTTTAAAGGTTATGGAGGTTGCCTGAAGCTGCTCAGAAGTTTGGAATGTTAGTAGCAGTCCTGCTATGCATGGATTAGAAGAGAGAGGGCAAACAATTTAAAGCAGTCACTAGACACCGTTTATCACATGGTTTCATAGTTTGTCACATCAATATCACCTCCACATCTGTGGTAAGATATCATGCATGATATACACCCAGAATCTATATCTGTGTAGCGATGGATACATCCTGTGATTGCATGTATCCACTGATAATTCTGTGATTATCTGAATTTTGGGGGAGCAGATTGTGGCCCATCCTGCATATCTGCCCAAGGAGTCAGAGAGTGGAAGGTGTCACCCTACTCCCCTCAGCCTGCTACCCACATAAAAGCTAGCAGCTCCAGGGGCAGGAGGAAGCAGCCTCCACTCCAGAGCCACTTCTCCTCCATCCATTCAGGTGGGGATGCAGAATAGGCAGAGCCTGGGCTCGGGGCTGACGAGAGCGGGGGGGAAGCCGGTACAAATTACCGGGGCCCAGTGGTCCGGAAGGGGGCCCGGGGCCCGGCTTCTTTGTTTTTGTGCAAATGTTTACTCTCTATTGTTTGTCATCAGCCTTGGCAACTTCCATGTTTAGAAAGGGTTTGGAGCAGTTTCAAGTGGCAAAGGAAACATTTCAAGGAGCTGGCAGCATGGGCCTAGCCAAAAGACAGGCAAGTTTCTGAGACTCTTCTGTCTTTGAAGAGAACAAATAGGCAACATGTCAGCAAAGCAAAAATGCTTGGCTTTTGAGGAAATGGACTTTGGTGCCTTGAATTTCTATAAGTTCATACCTTTAAAGTTGTCACTCATTCAAGTATGAAAGTGATGTGAAGAAATCCCAGAGAGATTTGTTTGGATAAGACTAGGGTGACCAGGTGTCCAGTTTTTGACTGGGTGAAGTGACCCTGGTGGCTCCAGTCAGCACCGCCAACCGGGCTGTTAAAAGTCCGATCGGCAGTGCTGTGGAGCTAAGGCAGGCTAGTTCCTACCTGTCCTGGCTCCATGCTGCACCCAGGAAGCAGCCAGCAGGTTTGGCTCCTAGGCGGGGGAAGCCACAAGCACCGGCTCTGCACTCCCATTGGCCGGGAACCACAGCCAATGGGAGCTGCAGGGGCGGTGCCTGCGGGTAAGAGCAGCGCGCCTGCCACGCCTCCGCCTAGGAGCCAGACCTGCTGGCCGCTTCCAGGGCACAGTGTGGAGTCAGGATAGGCAGGAAGCCTGCCTTAGCCCTCCTGCTGTGCCACTGACCAGGAGCTGCCAGAGGTAAGCCCGTGTACCAACCCTAAGCCCCAACCCCCCCCCCCCTCCCCTGAGCCCCCTAAACCCAGAGCCCCCTTCTGCACCTCAAACTCCTCATCCACAGCCCCACCCCAGAGCCCACACCCCCAGTTAGAGCCCTTACCCCCTCCTGCACCCCCAAACTCCTACCCCGGCCCAGTGAAAGTGAGTGAAGGTGGGGGAGAGTGAGCAAATGAGGGAAGGGGAATGTAGTGAGCAGGGGGCAGGGCCTCAGGGAAGGGGCAGTGTAGGGGGCAGGGCCTCAGGGAACAGGTGTGGCTAGAGTGTTTGGTTTTGTGCGATTAGAAAGTTAGCAACCCTAGACCAGACTCTGGTTTCAGTTACACTGGTTTAAGTCATAAACTGCCCCATAGAAGTCCATGCTCCTCTCTGAACTGAAGGTCCCTGAACTCAGAGATGGTCTCAGAGGCAGCAACTTTTATGGGAAATAAATCAATGCAGTTACTCTGGTGTAATAGAGAAGAATATGTCCCTCTGCCATTTTAATGCCTTAAAAGACAAAACTGCTTAAGTTTGCAAAAACTGACCATGAGATTAAGTATTTATTTGTGCTGTGGGGTTCTGGTCCATGAATAGGGCTCCTACATGCTATGATAATCCAAATAAATAATAATAATAATCTTGATGAATAAGGGTTTTTCTATGCGAGGCAGGGGAAACACAAACTTCCAACTACTGTTTGCCTGGGGAAGTATATTTAACAAACAACACACATTTCTTTCTGAGCAAATACTGCTAACTGTGCCTAGCCATGAAGGATCAAATGCCTCAGTTCTGTCATTCTAAAGGGAGTTCAACTCATTAAATTCAGCTCGTGTGCTCTCTCTAGAAATGACCATGGGATTAATTCACTGTACACTTAGTCGACATTATCTTCTGTCTCTATGTAAATTAGCTGTACCTATAACAGACATTTCATTTCTGCAATTCACAAACACAAGACAAATGGCTATAATAATATTTCTGCATAATTACCCCGAATTTCCATGATATCTTTATTTATTTATTATAAATTAACCATAAGGCTTGGGAGAACCAATTTTGATTGTGGTAGAATAGAACAGACATATTAATGAGGTTCTCATTGCTGAAAAGAAAACTGTTAAAAATTAGACAAATTGTTTTACATCCAGTAATATAAAATGCAGATTATTAAATATTGCTTTTGAAAGATCCTATTTAATTTTTATAATTCCAAGCCTATGGCAGGTGCCAGTTGGCATTTTACAGTAAAATAGGAGAAAAATGTAGACAGAGGTGTAAATTCTACTTTTCAGTTATACCCATGTGGGTTATCTGTAGTGCTCAGCAAAAAAATTTATTCAAAATTTTTTCAGGCAAAAATGTAGTCTGTGACACTAAAATTTCATGCATTTGTGTTGGTTTTGACAAATTATTTCAGTTAAAAACCTTTTAAAAATCCATTACAAACCCTTACATTTCCTATTGACATTTTTGAAATGAAATGATTTTGTTTCTAAATGTGCTTTAATTTTATTTTAATAAACAAATAAAACACTTTAAATGCTCAAAATTGGACTCAAATTTCACCCAAAACATTTTTTTGTTTTTTGGAATGGCCAACAAACTGAAAAGTCCAATATTCAGACAGCTCTAACTACATGGGCATTAAACATGGATAGAATTTAGCCTGCATGATTTATTTCAAGAGAGTTTTGTGTCATTATTTAACCTTGAACAACAGTGAGTGCTGGCTCTTTGGAACATCAGAGCCAGAGTGTGAATTTGCACAAAGTCCCTTCAATGAACCAAGCTGCGATCTTGCCAAAGTACACAGTGAGGTCCCAATCCTGCAATTAGATGCACACAGGCAGACACTTGTCACCATGCCGTGCCTCACCATGTGGTGTGCCGTTGATTCAAGTCCTCAAAGTCCCTCGAAGTCAATGGGGCTATGCGCATGCTGAAAGTTAAGCATGTGCTGGCACTGTTTGTTAGATCACACAAGCACAGGGGTCTCAAACACGTGGCCTGCGGGGTTATTTTCTGCGGCCCATGAGTTTCTCGCGGCCCCCCTGTCCTCCCCCAGCGTTTACCTAGAGCGGCTCCGGCCCGACGCACACTGCGGGCAGGGCAGGCTCCCTGCATGCCTGCCCTGCCCACCCTGCCCCCGTGCCGCTCTGGGAAGCCGACAGAACCTGGGGAAGGAGGGGCGCAGGGGCGTGTGGCTGTTGCTTCAGGCACTGCCCCTAGCAGTTTCCATAGGCCGCAGTTCCCCATTCCCGGGGAAGGGGTTGGAATGGGGACAGGGAAGGGGTGGGAAGAAGCGGGGCAGGAGCGGGTCCTCATGGAAGGGGTGGAGTGGGGGTGGGACCGAGGGCAGCGTGGGGGAGGTGTCAGTAAATGCAGCCCTCAGGCCAATGTACTAGTCCTCATGTGGCCCTCGTGGTCATTTGAGTTTGAGACCCCTGCACTAGCATGTAGTAGAACTAAGTTCAAAAAATTCAATCCACTGAAGACAATGGCTCTCTGAAGTGACACTTGAATGAAAAACTCTCAACCTAGATTTTTTTTTATCTTTTGGAGCAAAGGCTAAAAAATAAAATAAACAAAAAATTTAAAAAAAAACAAAACAGTCCATCTTGAAATTAATAGTTTCAGGGATTTTTAAAAAGATAATAAATATTTGAATTTAAAATGAAAATTTCCACAATTTTGTAAAGGAGGGTAGTGCAAAACAACTAAATCAGTGGCTCTCAAACTTTTTTACAGGTGACCCCTTTCACATAGCAAGTCTCTGAGTGCGACCCCCCCTTATAAATTAAAAACACTTTTTAAATATATTTAACACCATTATAAATGCTGAAGGCAAAGTGGGGTTTGGGGTGGAGATTGACAGCTCAAGACCCCCCATATAATAACCTTGCGACCCCCTGAGGGGTCCCGACCCCCAGTTTGAGAACCCCTGAGCTAAATTATTGGGAAAATTTAACTGGCACACTCCAACAGTGCAAATTGGTTTAAACTCATTGTAATTGGCTGGTTAAATCAGGTTTCTGGCTGCTTTTGCATTACTAGGAGTGCTATAAAACAGCCAGTGGCGAATGTGTCCCCATATGTATGGTACAGTGCTGAGCACACTGTCAGCTAAAGGATCCATTAAGCAAATACAGTAACTTCCTTCATTTAGTCTTTTTTTTACCATCTACATGTAGGGCCTAACCCAAAGTCCACTAAAGCCAGTGAGAGTTTTTCCCAGTGCCTTCAATGGGCTATAGATCAGGCCCTAATGCATACGGTTATAATTGCACTGACAGCCCAGAGCACAATGGCTAAGAAGGACTGACAAGAGAGGCCATCATCACTCCAAAGGACAGAACAGCCCACTGGGTCAATAACCCATATTTCAGTAATTCTTTAATATTCACTAACTTAATAGGAGTTAACAGCTCTACAGTATGTTGTGTTTGTTTTTTAAAAAAGACTTTGCAAGTCCACCTCTGTCACAAGATTTAGAAATGCAGGGTCTTAAATCAGCATATGATTCTACCATAAGCACTGCAATCGTTAGAGACACAAAGAAGCATAAAGGATGGACTGACAGTCTTACCCCTGTACCTTCCTTGTCATCACCTCATTTTTTAAAACCTAACTTCTATGTCTTTTGAAGCTACCCAGAGCATGGGGACACAAGCTAATTACATAGTTTTTAAGAAAAAATGAACATGAATTCCGGTGTATTTATAGAGGCTGCTCTGCAGTTGTCTTTTTACCCTCGTAACAAAGCAGTTTTCAACTTTTTTTGAGTGAATATTAAGACCCATTGGCCCAAGAGGTAAATATTCACCCAGGTCTAAATTCACTAAATTTTGATGATATCCATTGAAACAAGATACACATACATGGATTGTTACGTACATTCTTAGGGCTTAATCGCCACTGAGCCCTCAGAGAGAGAGAGAGGGCAGAGACTGCAAGGGTTCTCTTGCTCCCTCATGTAATCTGTCCCAAACAGGCTCCACACGGCCACCGCCCTTACCTGAAGCAAATGGGCAGGGCACGGACACAGCTGTAGCTCGGACACCATCACCAGCTTGGTGAGGTGAGCCAGCTCAAGGCAGGGAAGTAAGTCTGTAGAGGGCCCTAGTAAGTAACTGCACTAGTTTTGTGGGCAAGATTAAAACTCCATTATATAATAGCACTGAGACTGCACACAGACAGCTGCATCATGACAAAATCAACCCCCAAAGCTTCATCTTGGTATATACAGCTGTACCTGACTCAACCGTAACTTCTTTTTAAAGAGCAGCACAATTCCAGCATATGTACCCAGCCTCAATGCTGATGGTAGCCACTGCTTCTCTCCTTTCAAATTCATCCCCATCAGCTGCTTAATCTAAATGTTAACTCCCATTAATTACTTAATTTAGCGAATTTAGGATCTCTCTCAAACACACGCACACAAACAAACAACACCCCTACCTTAAAGACATATAATTGAACCTAGCAACTGGAAGACCCTCTCTAAAATGGTCTTTAACACTCATTCCTGGATTATAGCGCTTTCCCCCCCCCCCCCCCATTTTCTGTGTTTCCTGTTTGCACTGCCTGCTCTGCTGATAGATCTAGAACTCTAGGTGCATAGCAAAGATTTTTAGGCTCTTATGTTCTAGATTTCTCTCCCCATCGTCGTCATTTTATATATAAATAATGTGAGCCTCAAGAATTTGCACATTACCGTGGGTTTATGGTGAGGCTAAGGTGCAAATTCCTCAGATGCAACACCCTTTCACAAGAAACTATAGGATTTCCTCGTGTTGGCATTTCTTAGATGAATGTGGACAGTGGAGGCATCTGTGACATATTGTGCAGCTGATGCATCTATTTACTTTGTGAATGAATCAAGAAAAATAAAAATCTCTGTTACGCATTTCTTATGTCTGAAAAATATGTTACAATAATGAGGACCCTTACAAGCCTAGCTGTTTTAACCAAAGCTAAAATCTTTGATATTTACAGTACTCCCTTGTTTGTCCCCAAATTTACTAACTAAATAATATTGCACTATCCAAAGTATTTCAGGCAATTGGCAAGTTTGAAAAGGGCCACTGCTGCATGACAGTCCTGCTATAAATACAATATTTTTGTGAGGTATCTTTTTATGCACTGTAATTTAACACAATCAATATGGATCCTCTGAAGAATTAGCCATGTGCCTAATAGAAAAGAGTGAATCCTGTTGGAGAGAACATCCACCATTGTGATTTATTCTTACAGCTCTTTCTTTGAAGCCTCAAAACAACTACTTATAAAGCATGAGGAACCTCCTAAACAGAAGAGAATGGGATAAAAATTAGTTCTGTTCACAGGTATCAGAGTTCCATTTGGCTCTACACACAGACACCAAGACTACTAGATAATACTGATGCTCAAAAGAAATCTTCTGAAGTAGAAAGTTAATCCAGAAGATGATCATACAAGAGTCTGATGTTTCAAATGTGCATATGAAGAAAAACAAAAAAGGGTTGGTAACACAACTAATTTGTTGCAATGGATAAGAGGAAACTCTATATTATATAACACTGAAGTAACATTAAGAAACCTGTTGAGATTGCTATTTAAAATGTGATAAAGTTTGCTAGGCACAATTTATTGGCCTTATGCTAGGAGATTTCTACCTCCTTCACCCTGAAAATTTCTTAAGATAAACGACTTGATTATGAATGTGGATGATGTTGCCCCTAAATGAGACAATAAGATTGTGAAATTATTTCTCAAATCTGACAGTGATTTTAGTCAATCCAGGCTGATAACTGTGCACTTACTCCTTTATGTAACTCATGAGTTCAAAACCTGGCAGTAACCCACATCTGCCATGCTTCTCTTTTTATTTAAACTGCCATGAATTGCACTACACCGATGTTTATGTGCTTTGATTCAGAACCAATAAAAGCACAAAACTATTATCAATAGATCAGGCATTACCTAGAGTTTAAGTTATTTCCGATGGGAAACAGTTCCCTACATAACTCATAGCAAACATTTTACAAAATCATTAATCCACAGCATTACAGTTCTGAATCAGGAAATGAAAAGTGCTAATAGTTTTGTTGTGCAAGACATGATTCCAAGAGGTTGAAAATGGATGTATATGACAAGGGAGAACGCTGGGAAAGAAGGAAGAACTGTGGCATCCTTAGCCTTAAGATGGGCTATTAATAATAATAATTTCAATACACTGTGGCATCTAAACAAATGAAGTAGAGCAACGGGCCTAGCGGGAAATTAGAGATAGGTTGAAATACCTTCTGTAAATAGATAGCCCAATTTACCTGCTACTGAAAGTGTTTGGAGGAGATAGAAAGCCTTGCATCAATGTTACCAATCAAATAATGGATTGATTTAACAGTGGTCTCTGAAACAAATGTTTCCAAAGACTGCTCAAAGTCATAAGGAGATTCCATAGATGACGATCAAGCAGGATGAAAATTGTCCACCAAATATTTTTTCCCCATGGAATATGGATTTTTTATTACATTTTCAAATGAAAATTGATTTTTTTTCCACAAACATTTCCAGGTTTTTGATCATCTAAATATTTATAATTTTTTAATGTAAAGCTGAAAAAGTTTTAAAAACATTTTAGGCAAAACAACTCATTTACATAAAAAAGAATTGCAGGGGGAAAAATTGTTGCTGGTGGGATCTGGATGCCACTGGTCTTTTTCATTTCAGTATTTGCTTCTCACTGTTAAGTCTTGTTAAGTGTGGGGCATAGCTTTTATTGTTTTCTGGAATTCATGTGCACATGCACTGTATGCACAATGGCTTCAGTATAAATATACAATCCTAACTCTTCACTTAAGATTTTGATATTGATGATATATTCTAATCTCAATGCTGGAATTATTTTCTACATCTCGGTAAGACGGCACAAATCTAGTACAAATGTTGTAAATACATAAAAGAGGCTCTATATACGGTATTCACCACCTTTACTTGTGCTCAGCAAGCAACTGCAGAAAGGAGCAGCTTTTGAGATGTTTAAGCAAATGAGCATGTACATTTTTAATATCATAAGCAGGAAACCATTTAACATGGAACTAGTGAGAGGTGAGATGAAAAGGGAACTGAGGCATGTCCAGAGGTTAAAGTTGCAAGTGTCAGGAACTATGGGCCTGGGTTCCCTCAACTGAACCTGCATCTAGCTGACTCAGCCCTCAGGCCAGTTAATGAGCCCAGCTGGGCTGCAACAGAATCACCTGATTGGGTGGCTGAACCAATTGGCTCCAAGGAGACTACAGATCTGCAGGCTGCTTAACACTCATGCCTACAGTTGTGATCTCTCCTGTGCCTGCCTTGTTCAGTGCAACTCCTGGCCTTGTTCCTAGCCCTGCTTGGGCCCTGACTCCAGTTCCAACCACTAGGCCTAACTGCCCCAGCGCCAACAAGTAGGCCCAGCTGCTCCGACCCAGTCCATGACAATGAGCACTCATTCATTTTCCTTTCTGTGGTATACATTCACACTTCATTGAATCATCTAGGGCCAGATTCCAATACCCTTACTCACCATAAGCAGCACCTTATTAATGCACAAATAAGGCAAATGATGGGATTCTTTGTGGAGTAAGGTGTTACTTAGCCTCAGGAAGGGTGTGAGAATCTGGCTTTCATTTGGCAGATAGTGTTTGTTAGTTTGCTCACCCAGATAGCACATCAAAAGTGTCTTGGTGAGGCATTAAGTCCTCACACACTGGGTAAAGAGGTCTGAGAAATTTCAGGAGAATGTGAATGAGGTTCCTAGAAGATGGTAATTCCTTTCATCTGTTACCAATCAATCCTTTTTTCTTGGACTCTCTACCATCACATATTAAAACCTCTCTCTGCATCAGTTTCCTCCTTTCTCTTTGCGCTCACTGACTTGTACAAAAAAGTATATTTCTGTATCATGGCCTTATCCAAAGACGCAGTAAATGGTAATGTGTTGGTAACAATATACCCCAGTCGTCTTTTTACTAATGCCATTTTCTTTTCTTTCTTATTTTGCTACCGACAGTCACTGACTTCAAATCTAAGGTTCAGGGGTCATACAGATGGTACACTGGACCAGTCATAGAAACTGTAACAGTAGGTGGAAGGTGAGCTAACTGGCAGGTTCTGCCCTTGTGTTACTAGAATGAGAGAATAGGAATAGTTAGCTAGCATCTTCAGAGTGAATTCTGAGAAATGTGTAGGCTACACTGTTTTGTTGGTGGTGGTTTGTTTTTAACCTTTAGGGGATGCTGATTCCAGCGCTACTCAAAACCTTAGAAAATCGTTCCTCCAGCCCCTAATGCTCTTGAAACATAAGATAAGCCGTGGAGGAAAGAGAAGCTGCAAACAGGGCTGGGGGAAAACATATATAACAATCTGAAATGAAAAAGCTACACACATTCATCTCCTTGAAAACTTTTTTTTAAAACAACAACCTACAAAATTAAGCTGTCTACAGCATCTTTAATTTACCTGTTATCCTTGGGGCACATTCATATCCCCAGTTCAAATAATTTTAATAGACAGACATACTCATTTCTTTGCTAAACGATTCACCCACCGTGGCTCAGGTAGACACAAGTAATGAAATTCAATCTGCTTGGTACCCTGCAGCCCCAGTGTTTCCACCAACAACAACTTTCATAACATCTCTTAAAAAAAAAAAAGCATTGATGGAAAACCTTCCCTCTTATGAAACTGTTTATATTGTTAATATGTTTTAAGTCCATTGTTATTGGAGCCCTAAGCATTTATTTTAGCACTCAGAAATTCAAAACCATGGTGATAAAAAAATCTGAACCCCTATAATTACAGTCAGCAGCACTTTGGTCTGCAACACACAGTCAAAAAAAGCAACCACTTCACATAACAATGCAGGGGGAAGACTATTGTCATATATATTTTCCTTACTACAGAAAGGCTCCTTTCTCAATGGCAGTACTTAATTTCTGCCAGGGCTTGCCATGGCACCTCTAAGCTTGGCAATTCATAGCCCTAGCACCTCTGGGCTTGCCGCATCAGTTATGAAAGTAAAAAACAATTGTTTGAGTCCCAGCACCTAATTGCTTGAGCCCTGGCACCTCTTTCATTACAAATTAAGCACTGCTCAAGGCATAAAGATTTTCAAGACACCATTCAAGACAGAAATTATTCCTGTAGGACTAAAGAAATGAACAAAATGTGTCCTACTTATACATTCTAAAGTAACATCCTGTGAATTTCATTTAAAGTTTAGGGGGAATAACCCCCAATCCCAGAGATTCTATGGCTTCACTATTTTCAAGTTTATTTGCTCTCATGCAAACATGCAGCCAATTTTTTTAACTTGTTTGAGTCATTGCCATTTAATACATAATGTAAATCAAACACAAACATCTCCTTTATATATTCCACACAGAGAGAATTAATGCCCTATAACAATGGCTCCCAGTACCTCTAGACAAAGGCAGGAAAGGGGATACCGTGCAGTGGAGGTTTGCTGTTCTTAATGATAACATAATTACTTTGTCTTTCCCCTAAGGACTCTGGCTTAGTGCCATGAACGACACCAATGGTTTCTCAAGGTGGCTCTGGAAAGCAACTGGTCATCTCTGGGAGAACACAGACACATTGGGGATAGTAAATAAAACATGAAACCCATACACACTTGAGGACCCTTGTAAAATTCCAATTACTGCTGGCTTGTTACTTAAAAAGCCCTGAGAGGTAAGATATATTGCTCTCTGAAAGGCCCAGGGTAATGGAATTACAGCACCTTTCACGATTAAACATATTAGGTTTATTTGGCCTACATATCTGAAACTGTTCAAAGAGTTATTGTCTCACAAAATTCACATCACAGAATACTAGTTACATTCGTCTCTTTCTTGTAAGGAATTCTTCTCAGGGTCATTTTTAAACTCTCAGAGATTGATTTTAATACACCACACCAAATACTATTGTACTGCAGAAAATCATATTTAAATACTATTTTCTTAAAATATATGTATCAAGGTAAGTCTCTCGCAGACACACACTATAGATGGATATAAAGAAGGCAGAGTAAAAGGAAACTAGAAACATGACAAGCCCAATACTTTCTTTTTAATTGGCCACTTTGCTATTACAACAAAATTTCATCATCTCATTATTTTCATAGTTTACTTCTATCCATATTTTACCTTCAGCTCAAATTATGCTTCTTTCTTAAGAACCAGAATGTGCCTCTTTCAGACTGTGTATTCGTTATGGATGAAATCCACTCCTGTGCAGAAGGCCTAGTTAAGCTCTCAAAATAGGGGTACGGGACCAGATTTCAAGAGCTATTAGGTTCCTAGTGAGATTTACAAAGTGGCTAAACAGATGGAAGTTAGGCCTCTAAATTGCTTAGGTACTTCTGAAAATCTCACTAGCCACCTGTGTGCATTCTCATGCACCAAAATGCGATGGGTCCTTTGCACAGAGGTGAATTCCAACCAGCAGCAGCATTTTTAGATGACATCGACAGTCTGTACTGAAGAATGCAGATTTTTGGTATCACAGAAGTAAAGCTTCCCAGTTCCTTCTGAATATTCCATTCTGTGTCTCATCAACTTTTTCTTTAGACATTCCCTGCAATTACCCGCGATACCAACACATACCACAAAGTGAGTTTCCGTATAAGAAAACTTCAGCCAAATGAATAATATTCACTCCTTGAACTGCAATGAGGAAAATACACTCTATGCAAATGTGTACACATCTACCAATGGATGACAAGTCAAACTACATCATATCAACTCAATAGCTAAGAGAAAAGTTGCTCTTGAAACTAAATTTAACCAAGGCAAGGCTAGAAAGAATCTGAACAGGTACAAAGCAAGCATGTGTGTCCCACCTTCTAATGTACACATTAGTTACTTGTAGGGTCCTACTGCCACGGTATCTGAATGCCTCAATCTGTATGTTTTTATCCTCAACACCCCTGTGAGGCAGGGAAGTTCTATGATCCCTATTTTACAGAGGACACTGACAGGCTAAGGACTAGATTTTCACAGATCTTTAGGTGCATGAAGATACAGATAGGCACCTAATGGCATTTCCAAAAGCATGTAAGCAGGGGATGCGCCTAACTCCTACTGAAATTCAATGCTTTTGAAAATCCCATTAGACACCTAGCTGCATCTTTAGGTACCTATCTTTGCAAATACACCCTAGGGGGCTCACCCAAGAGGTCTGTGGCAAAGCAGGAAGTTGAACCTCAGTCTCCTGAGTTCCAGACTAGGGCCCTAGCCACTAGACCACCCTTATCTCCAAGAGGAAAGCCTCCAGCATGTTCTCCATATAGATTACTGCTCTAGAAACCTGAGGGTGTCTGATAATGTAAGCAACCCCTGGTGAGGGTATTGCACATCACAGTGGGCAAAGCACATATTGGTAAAGCTGCGAATGATACATCCTACTCATTTCAAATATTATATACAGAGCCAGGGACTCTGGTTCAGAAAAGAGAAAAGGGGCAGCATGGGATGAATGGAACAGAGCCAGTAACAGATGAGAACATTCATAAAAATTGAATTCAAAGATGGAGGAAGGTGTCCAAATATATCGCATATTATTGTTTTAAAATACATGTTGAATGTAACTCTGAGGAGAAAGTTTGACCAAGGCCAGTTGGAAAGCAATCAGTCTGCTGGATGATCACGTGGCCTGCTACAGTCACCCAAAATACAGCCAGCCTAGCAGCAAATGACGTAGTGAGATATCCAGACAGCCAAAGATAAAGGCAACACTTTTAGTTGGCAGGAATTGCACCCTTTTGGATGCTGACAACACTGCATACTTACATTAAATGGATGGCAGTGTCCACAGCGGCTGGCTACGTACTCTGGAAAGGTTTCCACCCAAATTTAAATTAGACTTCGCCTGCTCTGAACCTGGTAGTTAAAGTTCTACGGCAGGGTTGTGAAAAGCCCTTAGCCTCAGCCACTGAAAGCAGTGGGAGTTTAGCCATTTGCTTCAGTGGGAGCAGTGTTAGGCCAATGGTGAGCTCTTTTGAAAAATCACATCCTTAGCATCTTTCATGCTTTTTGGTGCTGCCTGTTTTAGCTTCCACAAACGATCGCTATTCTGAAAGCGCGCCTGAGTGTTGTTGGGCCAGATCCAGGCATAGGCCAAGCCTGCTTTGCACCACCCTAACAGGACAGCTAGAGATTGCCCCTGTGTAAGAACCAGTAAGTGGGATAAAGCTTGCTCTGTCACCCTGCTTCCCAGACAAGAGCATGGCTGGAGCACACTGCACTGGAGTCCTGCCGGCATAATGGGCCTTTGTGACCTGTTCCAAGCCATTGCAACTGAAAGCAGCCCTAAAGCTTTTCTCACGTGCACTAGGGGTTTACCCGGCTCCTAGCAGCCTCCAGAATCAGGTGTGGGATGTGGAGGATCTAGCCCATTGACTGTAGAGAAACTTTATCATTCTTTGTGCTGTCACAGTGCCTGTCTCAATGAGGACATTCACTTTAGGAAATGGAGATTTTAGTTCCACTGTATATATAGGCATGAACTCAATACTACACATTTCATTTTAGATATATTTTGCTTTGCTTTTACACCATCTTTTAGTGTGCATATGTAACCCACACACCTCCTGGTGTGGTGTTCTGTCCCATCTAGTGGCACCGAGACCACTTAGAACGAGAGAAAGAGAGAGTTAAATGAGTCTGCCCTACAGTGTTAGCTAACAGCCCGTTGGCTATTAGCTCATGCAGTAGAGGCTCATGCACTAAGTTCCAAAAGTCCTCAGTTTGATCCTGCCCACCGACAACCAGGGCTCTGTTGACGTTACACACAGGCACTTTAAAATACTTGGCTTATTAATGTGTGCCACTGTGCAGAGGGTTGGATCATTCCAGGGCTGGCCATTTCTTTTGCTCTCCTGCCATTAGCAGCTAGCGTGACCAGATGTCCCGATTTTATAGGGACAGTCCCGATTTTGGGGTCTTTTTCTTATATAGGCTCCTATTACCCCCTGTGACAATGCTGCCCGTGGGAGCCAGCTGAGGTCACTCAATCAGGGTGAACTGCAAACAAAATGGGACAGACAAACCCCAAACGCTGGTGGATATTCCAATACTTAGATTTACCAAGGCAGCACAAAACAGCTTCTATAGTACCTCACTGGTTACTTAGAAGTCCAAACAACGCAGTTCCCTTAAAGTACCCAGCCTCAGGCTTCCATCCAGACAAACCTGTCAGATATGATGATGATTACTGAAAATCTTATCTCATCATATAAAAGAAAAGGTTCTTCCAATCCCAAAGGATCAGCCACATAACCAGGTCCAATTATAACTTAGATCTTCCCCAAAATACACGCTTATAGCCAATTCTTATTAACTACGCTAAAATGTATTAAGAAAAGAAAAGAGAGAGAGTGTTGATTAAAAGATCAATATACAGACAGACGAATTCAATTCTTGAGGATCAGATACATAGCAGAGGTGAGCTTGTAGTTGCCAAAAGTCCTTTTAGATATAGTCCATAGGTTATAGTCCAATGTCCATATTCAGGGTGGCTTCAGTCAATGACTGGAGATCTCAATCCTTATGGCTTAAGGTTTCCCCATCTTGAAACCCAGAGCAGATTTGAGACCAAGTAGGATCATGTACCAGGGTTCTTATACATTTCTAGCAGCCTTTCTGCCTGAGAAAACAATAGGCCTAACTCTCCTTCTTCCAAACATCCTGGCAATTAGCACAGGGTAATTTATCCATTAAACAGTTCTGATACAGGTTACCACAACCTTCAAAGAGACATATAGACAATAACACTATTCCACTCAAGTATCATCATAAATGTTAATAGTCCTTTTTTGATCTTGTTTGCTTACATCACAAAACCTAAGCAAACATGTCGGGGGAGGGATAGCTCAGTGGTTTGAGCATTGGCCTGCTAACTTACAGTTGAGAGTTCAATCCTTGAGGAGGCCACTTAGGGATCTGGGGCAAAATCAGTACTTGGTCCTGCTAGTGAAGGCAGGGGGCTGGACTCAATGACCTTTTGGGGTCCCTTCCAGTTCTAGGAGATAGGATATCTCCTATTATAATTATTATCTACCCTTCTATCTCTAACAATGCAGACTTACATTTCAAAGCTCTCTTAATTTACATATCTTCCTAACCAGTCTCTATAGTTCAGCCATGGGTCAGGTCAGTCTGTGAGTTAATTAACTCTTTCTGGCCCTGTCACCTTTCAATGAGATATTATATTATACTCATAACATCACACACCCCACCCCGTCTCGATTTTTCACACTGGATGTCTGGTCACCCTACTGGCAGCGTTATTGACCATCAGCTCCTGCTCACATTCTTGGACAATTTTCAGCTATAGTAGGGAAGGCAAGTGAGGGGAAAGAGGAGAAGTGATCATGACACTTGCATTCTAGTTCTTACTGCCTTCAAAATTACAAAGAAGCAGGATCAGATTCTCTGTTGCATTCTGCTTCTTCATTCTCTGCCCTAGCACAGCCTACAGCAGCCTGGGAATTGCTCTAATTTGTGCCACCTGGCAATAATCCCTAAATGACGATCAGCCAACTGAGTGTAGCCAGAGCACAATGAGCTCTGGCTACTCCTCCCCTTCATGACTGTCCAAATAAGTAACAGTCAGCCTGGATGTGTCAAGAACAAATCATGTCAAACCAACCTGATAGCTTTCTTTGACAGGGTACCAAGCCTTGTGGATAGGGCGGAAGCAGTAGACATGGTATATCTTGACTTTATTAAAGCTTTTGATACTGTCTCGCATGACCTTCTCATAAACAAACTAGGGACATGCAACCTAGATGGAACTACTATAAGGTGGGTGTAAAACTGGTTGGAAAACCATTCCCAGAGAGTAGTTATCAGTGGTTCACAGTCATGCTGGAAGGCCATAATGTGTGGGTTTCGGTTCTGTTCAATATCTTCATCAATGATTTAGATAATGGCATAGAGAGTACACCTATAAAGTTTGTGGATGATACCTTGGAGGGGTTGCAAGTGCTTTGGAGGGGTTGCAAGTGGTTTGGAGGATAGGATTAAAATTCAAAATTATCTGAACAAACTGGAGAAATGGTCTGAAAAAAATAGGATGAAATTCAATAAGGACAAATGCAAAGTATTCCATTTTGGAAGGAACAATCAGTTGCACACATACAAAATGGGAAATGACTGCCTAGGAAGGAGTACTGCGGAAAGGGGTCTGGGGGTATTAGGGGACCACAAGCTAAATATGAGTGAAGAATGTAACACTGTTGCAAAAAAAGCAAACATCATTTTGGGATGTATTAGCAGGAGTGTTGTAAGCATGACACGAGAAGTAATTCTTCTGCTCTACTCTGTGCTGATTAGGCCTCAGCTGGAGTATTGTGTCCAGTACCGTGCACCACATTTCAGGAAAGATGTGGACAAATTGGAGAAAGTCCAGAGAAGAGCAACAAAAATGATTAAAGGTCTAGAAAACATGCCCTTTGAGGGAAGACTGAAAAAAATGGTCTTGTTTAGTCTGGGGAAGAGAAGACAGAGGGGATGTGATAGCATTTTTGAAGTACAAAAAGGGTTGTTACAAGGAGGTGGGAGAATAATTATTCTCTTTAAACTCTGAGGATAGGACAAGAAGCAATGGGCTTAAATTGTAGCAAAGGAGGTTTAGGTTGGAAATTAGGAAAAATTTCTTGTCAGAGTGGTTAAACACTGGAACAAATTGCATAGGGAGGTTGTGGAATCTCCATCATTGGAGATTTTTAAGAACAGGTTAGACAAACACCAGTCAGGAATGGTCTAGATAATACTGAGAGCTGCCATGCATGCAGGGGACTGGACTAGATTGCCATTCGAGGTCCCTTCCAGTCCAATGATTATAGGATGCTATTGTGATACCCACATTGTTATATGCTTCTGAAACTTGGCAAATGCTAGAAACCCACAACAGGAAACTAAATGCATTCCATCAGAGATGCTTGCAAAGAACACTCAGTATCCACTGGTAACCGACCCTGCTGTGTTACAAAGGACTGGCCAGCAGAGAGTAGACACAAGAGAGTAGAGTGGTTTGGACGTATTGTACGGATGCCAAAAAACTGTATTCCTAGACAAGTCCTTGATTAGATACCACCCGGTGGAAGAGGGAAAGGGGAGGACAACAGATGACATATTTAAAAAAAAAAATCAAGAAAGATGCCTCTGTCATTGAAACAGACTATAACAGAGCAAGAAACGTGGCATTAGACAGATGGAGGTGGAAAGACTGGTTCATCTCATGGGTCAAAAGGCACAAGAGCATCTAATAAAAAGAAATTAAAATAATCTGCTCCTCCTCAACTCCGGTGCTGTGGAGAGGGTTTGTGTCAAAGTTAGCTATATTTTATACTCCCTGGGCACTCCTCTACATTGGGGTATCTGCAGTAGGAGAACTAAGGCAAGAGTCTATGGAGAGGTGCAGGAAAAATAGCACTATGCACTAACTGAAACCATAGGAACAGCCAATAGTTACAGTATATGGCATTTTTGCATTGAAAAATATGTTTCCTTTTCTCCTTTTTCCCTGCTAACTGCATCCAGTTCTCTCTTAAATCATCAGCATAAATTTTTGAACACCACTTAGACCAACGTGCCTGCCCTCCTTGAAGTCCTCCTCTAATTTTATAGTATCTCAATCTAATTTCCTCTCTATAAATATGTCAACCTCTCTGTTAAACGCATTGATGATATTTTCTTCAATGACCTTACTTGGCAACTCATCTCAAAATCCTAACTAGTCTGAGAAATAACTGTTTAAAATCACAGCCCCATGGAGTTATATTGATCTATACCAGTTGAAGATCTGGCATGCAGATTTTACTTATTTTTATGATAAATTGTATTCCTTAGTTTTCATAATTAAGGGCTCAACCTTGGAGTACTCCTCTAATCACTGAGAATTTTTAGTGAGCAAAGATTGCAGAATTAGGCCCAAAATAGTTAATGTAAATGCTAAGTATGATCTGGTATTCAGTGAAGCAAATTGGTTACAATATTAGACTTCATATTTGCAGAACCCTTTTTGTAGTATTCACTCACTTAACTGCTGCTTCTATACATTAGCACTAGAAATGTTAGGTTTGTATGTTTATAAAACTTTCATGAAGGTTTTGTTGCAGACTTTATTTTATATAATCTACTACGCTTCCCTCGACCCCACCCTCTTTAGCTATGAATAGAGTCCTGCGCAGATACAAAATTTGTATCTGCATTCAATCCCCAATCCGCAAAAATGATCTACAGATAGCCACAGATTGGCAGGGCTCTAGCTATAAAGGCCAAATCCATCTTTTCTTCCTGATTTTTAACACCTTCTCCACCAGCCCTTCTATTGCACCTTTTCTATCCCAGCATTATCCTAAAGGTGCTTGATAGTATTTCATAACTGGCCAAAAATTGTATACAATGCATGTTGTTTTCATCTCAAGATCTTGCCTTACAAATATTTACCTTGTGCAGTTTTCTACAGATGGACATCAACTATTTGTGTTCTTAGCCTCTGTTTGCCAGAAGCTGGGAATGGGCAACAGGAGATGGATCACTTGATGAATACCTGTTCTGTTCATTCCATCTAAAGCACACTGCATTGGCCACTGTTGAAAGACAGGATACTGGGCTAGATGGACCCTTGGTCTGACCCAGAATGGTAGTTCTTATGTTCGAACTATTGTTAAATTTTTAGGAATGACAATAAATTCATTCATAATTGGGAGGAGGGGGAAGAGGTCAAAATGGAGACATGCACATGGTCTGAAAGATGCTGGTTCCACAAACTGAATGCAAAGTTGCTATACAGACTGTCAAAAAAAAATTCCATAAAACATTCACAGCAAGGGTGTTTGCTACCTGAGCTACATTTATTCAAAAACCAACACTCTACTGGCAGAAAAAGTAGGCAAATGGAAATGACTGGAAAAATAGTAATAAAACTTGACAGCAACAGCTTTTAAGATGTTTTATCCCTCCCTCCTGCGTACATAACTTTTGGAGGAAGAGGAAACAGAAAATGTGGCAAGAAGAGGAGACCGTTAACACTTTTTTTTTTTTTTTTGGTTACCATCACAGTAATTTACAGCACTAGATCAGTGTTAAATGTTTTGTGCAGGATACAGTCTAAAGAAAATCCGTTTTCCTCCTCCCCGCTAGTTGTAAAGTGCTTGAGTAATTAATTTATACTTTCTGAGCTGAGTAGTTACTTGTATTTTATCTATCTTAACAAGAAATCCTTCCGGAATGCACTAATTAGCATTTGATATGGGAACTGCAGAAGGTCTAACATACTGCTGAAGAAAGAATGGATCATGAATATAAACTAAGGAGACACAACGTACGCAGAGATAAGTAAAAAAAAATCCAGGAGAGAAGTGGCAGCAGCATAGACAAGAATTTAAAGAAACAATGGGATAGAAAGCAAAACATTAACAGACTCTTTGAAGGTGGGCGAGTAGTAATAATATTTTGCACTTTCAGAAAGTTTTTCACCTCAGGCTATCAAAGTATTTGCACCACTCCAAAATTGGTGTCATTCTGATTGCTTTGCAAATGGGAAAACTGAGGTACAGAGAATTGCCCAAGATCACGTAGTAAGTTAATGACTGAGCTAGAAATAGGGCCCCTGACTACCAGACTCCTAAAGCACATTTCTTCTCCAGTGGTTGAGGCCAGTGTAATACCGTGGAATTATCTGCTGACTAGGATTTTGGTTTCACACTCACAAAAACAGATGATATCCCTCTATAATACACGTGTATGTCTACTACTGCCCTCTAGTGAGCAAAAAGACCTACAAAGGATTAAAAACCCTATGACTTACAACAGCCAAAAGACCTTATTTAGCTGAAGCATTCCAGGCCTGTGTTTATGGAACCAAAGGTACTGGGTTCTACACTAATACCGCATGGTTCTCTACGAATGAGTCCACAGATGCATTATACAGTGTCAGGATATTTTGAGAGTTCTGATACATTTCCTGGTGGATAACTGGAAATGCTGTATGTGTGCAGTGTTGTTGTAGCCGTGTTGGTCCCAGGATATTAGAGAGACAAGGTGGGTGAGATAATGTCTTTTATTAGACCAGCCTCTGTTGGTGAGAGAAACAAACTTTTGAGCTTCCACAGAAGAAGAGCTCTGTGTAAGCTCAAAAGCTTGTCTCTCTGACCAACAGAAGTTGGTCCAATAAAAGTTATTACCTCACCCACCTTATCTCTCTAATGCTGTATGGTAGTCAATAAACCTCTTTGTTCTTTACAATGATCTTTAGTTTACTAACCAAAATCTCACAGTAACATGGAACTAGTATACCAATAAATTAGCATACAGAGTTAAATGACAACCACATGGATAAAAACTCCCATCAATTACATGCAATAAATCATCTCCTAAAAGATGCCAGCTAACAAATCACAGATGTAATGCAATGTTATATCTTATATTATTATATATGTTTGCAGTTGGTTTGTCTGCATGCTACAGTTAGTACTTTAGGCCAATCGATACCACTGTGGTCTTACCACAGACAATTAAGACAGGAATGCTTTTGAAATAGGATACAAAATGGCTCAGCTATGAAACTACAGAGAGCTAGGACCATGCACTTCCACCCTGTGGCCAAATACTATTCATCATGGAAAAGGGACACTGTGTTCTAAAACCAAAATTTCAGACTAAAAGAAAGATGAACAACTGAAGCGTGAAAAAAAGAACAAGCATCAAACCAAAAACAGAGTGTTTCTGACCAGCAAATTACAAAATAGGCCACATTATTTCCACCAATAGTACTTACCGAGATTACATTTGAGGCTGCAGTGATTCAGGACGTGAAAAGTAAACTACAGATAAAACCAAACCGAGACCTAAAAAATGTAAGTAGTGAAGCCAAAATTTTAACCAAAGGCATCAGGAAACCAACCATCACTGAATTCTGTTATTTGGAGGCAGTTAATAGGAAGAACAGAAAGATCACCAAGTGCTTTCAACTTCTGAAGGCTTATTTCCATCATCTTCACACGCTGTCCTGCAACTGATAGAAACATTTGTTTCTGTGAAGCCTCCTTTAAATTTCTGGGCTCTTGGAAAAAGCCACGAGAATATATTTGTATCAGGACTTGCTTGTAAGCAGGGCTTTGGAGTGGAGCCCGGAGCTGGAGTGCGGACCAGCTCCGGAGCAGCGGAGCTGCAGGTTTTTGCCTGGAGCTGGAGTGGAGCCGGAGCACAGCTCCAAAGCCCTGCTTGTAAGCATGAGGATTTTTTTAATGTATCCTTCACTGGCTCAGGGATGTAAGTAAATAAATATTATTCCCAGAAAAAAAAGTAAATCAGTTGACATTAAGGTTACATAGCAGTAATTTTAAGGGAAAAACACCTTTAAACACACTGAAGTAGAAAACAAACAAACAAACATGCAGATTGTGAAGATGGGAAATTTTAGTTAAGAATAAACTCGGAAAAAAAATGCATACTACACATTCATATATACACCCAAGTCTGACCAGCTTCTATCCCCCAGTCTTAATACAACGCACAATTCATCATTAACCTTCACCTTGTATAATCATTTACACAGTGCAAGGTGGATATAAAATGTTACCAAATGAGAATGATAGGATTTTACACTAACTGTGTCAGAGTAAATAAATATTCAGAGTACTGGTGATTCAGGCCTCTGGTATCCAGTCTCCATCCCACATTCCTAATTTAGGATTTCTCACCCTCCCCCCATGTTAGACAATGGGTATTTATAAGTCACTGCAGTATTTTGTTATTTGGTTCATCAGGGCTACCTGTGATGAGTGGAGATCTTGAACTGTGTGTAACTTGCTATGTAAAATGATTGGGATTTTGGTAACAATGTTCACAACTTCTTTAAATACATAGGCAAACCATATAGAGAATTGAGATGTTCCCAGCCACTAAGAAATGTGGCATTTAAGATGCCAACTAGCTGTAATACTTTTTCTAGACATGACTCTACATTATGTAGGTGGCAGACTAAAGGTTAAATTTATCTGGTGTTTCCTTAACAATATTTCCATATTTTTCAATTTTTTTGTTAAAAATTCTATAAATTTTCAGTTTTCTAGGTCTATTGCTTCTTTTAAAAAATTCTTTTTAAGTCGTTAATACAAATTTTAAAAACTTTAACTTGACCTTCAAGTTTATCATCTGGGAATTTCCTTAGTTTCTGTGGCGCTGTCAAAGGAAAGTACTGGCATTCCTGCCATATGAAACCATTTTGTCTCCACTAGTGGTGTAGTGGTTAAAAGAAGTGGATAAATTAGCCTAATTCCCAAATGAAAAGTGGGTAAACTCAGCTGTGTTAATCAGCATATATCAATCTTTTTCTCGCAGGACACCAAAATTTCTTCAGTGCTAGATAAAGCAGACAGCCATCTTAAAATCTTTCAGCCCAGCAGATTCAACTCCACTAGGTCTACGAATACAAAGCCTCCTTAAAAAGTTCTTTAACTAAGCTGATTCTAAGGATTTCAAAGGAGTCCCCATTGGGGCGTTAGATGTTCCAGAAGAGTCCCTGGGTGGTGTAGAAGTGCCCAGGAGGAAGTATAGCCTTCTGTAGGTGGTGTAGGGGAGGGATTATATCTAAGAGTTGTGATGTGGTGTTGGTGAATCATTTGCATATTTGCTGGAAGAGATATGGAAGGACAGTCCTCGTTCTGCTTTCAATAAATCCAGTGATTTCTAAACTCCACAAGAGTCTATGGGCCACATCCTCACCTCAGTGGAACTAGGCCAATTTACACCAGCTGAGAATCTGGCCCTATCTATGGGAGGCTTAGAAATTCCTGAGAAATCCATATAGGGCTTAGGTTCCATAAAAATCCATGTGGGAATCAGAATCTCTGCAGAAGTGAGTGTATTTGTGGCACTGCTTTATTCACTGATTTCAGTGGCAGCTAATTTGGAATCAGCTAATCTGTCTCCCAGTTTTTTAAATTGACCCTTCAAAACAAGATTATCTGATTGGTGCAGTCAGCATACTTTATTTTGATTTCTGGGAAAAGGCAAAGATTAGCTGACAGTTCTGGCAGATTATTCTAATTTACAAGTCTACCTAACAAATTCAAGTTTCCATTCTATACCCACATGCAAAATTCAATTTTCTTTCAAGCACTGGCTAAGTTCTTTGCCAGTCTAGCTCAAGAGTCACCAAAAATATAGGACATATGTATTTTATTACTCAAAACACATTGCTATGCTCATGAGTCACAACCTATCCTAATTAAAACAAAAAACAGAAACAAAAGAAACCCACACAAAAAACCTAGTTCCCAGGCAGTAACATTGGTCCTAACCATGACGAATGACATTCCCAGTTGTGGACAGTGTAGCTTTATAATAGGTCTTTAGAAATATATGTTACTATCAGCTACTATCATGGGAAACATGAAACAGCTGGCCTTCTGTGCCTTGCCTAACACTGGTCTTAAGAAAAGTCTTAGGTTATTGACACAAACATGGGGTCTGTGCAACTGCTTCAACTCCATGAGCCAAATTCAGCACTGCTGACCTCAATGAAGGTGCATCATTTATATCTGAACAAAAAAGGCTGTGAACAAAGACTACTGGTTTTCATATTTCTACTGCAAAATCTTGAGAGGAATACTAATTTATTTAAGGGCCAAGCATCACCTTAAGGTATCCATCCACCTCCCCATTGAACGTAATATTCAGGGTCTGCTAGGATGTTCCTTACTTTGGTTAGAAAGTTCTCTGTTGACATAATAGCCATATTGCCCATGTCATGCAAATTAACTGTTTCCCCCATCAGCCACATCCAGGCTTCAAATTCAGCCAATTCTATTGAAACGTGTTTAAATAAAATCACCTGAGGAAGCAGTTAGCCATACTGGCCTCCTGAGAGTTATGGTCAACCCCTCCACAGGCAGCTGACAACCATACAGCTATGGTACCAGATACGTACATATGTACGTACTTGTGTGTGTGTGCATTGAGACTTCTCTCAAGACAGCAACAAGGACGAAAGGAGAATGATGTTCTGGTGGGAAAGGCCACAAGACTCTTTATGGAAGGTTGTGGAGAGGTTCAAACCTAAATTTGTAAGACTCTTCGTTCTCCAGGGGACTTTGAAAGATTGAAGGCAGAGCCTGGGGTTGGCGAAACATCACTTTGTGGCGGAGCAAGGATTGCTGCTGAAGTTTTAGTTTCAGCCTGCGAGAACAATTGGCCTTAGGCTACAAGTAATTTTGATAATAGATGAAGTTTTATTACTAGGATTCACATTCAGGCTTTCTTCAGAAAGGATTTGTACCAGGGACAAAATGCCAAATGGCTCTAAAGTTCATTCAGGACCATAAAAATGCATTTGTATTCAGATCCAAGGATAAAGCATAACCCTAATACTAAAGTCATTGATCTATTACAACTCCTTTGAGTGAAATGGAAGAAATGCAGTGGCTGGGTTTTAAACCGAGATCCTGTAGTTGTGCACAGAAAGGGAGTTGGGTTTATGTCCCTTGTTTATTAACAGAAATCTTTTAACAGTAGGGTCTGATTTCTAATGGCCTTGCACCTTGTATGATCATTTACATCTGTTCAAAGAGGCTACCATTGAGATCAGGTAGTGTGTTACTCCACTTTACACAGATGTACCTGGCTACACATGGTGGAAAAACATTGGAGTTTCAGACCCATAATATCTGGGATGTGTTGGCAAGAAGACAGAGATGAACAGGGAAAAAAAACGTATTATACTGATGAACATTATCAAAAGAATACATGATAGTGTAGGGTGGTGTGTCAGTTTTACTCGCATGAATTTTTGGATGGCTCATTGGCTGGAAGTGACTTATACAGTTCATCCCAAACTAACAAATAATTAATGCTTTTTCTTTCTCCACTTTGCGCTCTACTTTCCCAATCTTTAATCTGCACAGTGGCCAGTACGTCTTGTACAGGCACTTTCACGCTTCCCCCAGAGGGTCACAGCTAGATGCCCATGTGGGTTCTGATCTTTCAGAAAAATGTTAAAAAGAAAAGAAAAAGACAATGAGATTGTAAATCCAAAGTACTGGGAGGTGGGCCCAGCACTTAAAATGACTTTCAAAATCACTTTTTAAAGTCAGAAGTTAATGATGTGCCTTTAAAAATGTGCATATTACTCTGCTGCTATGTACTAAGCATTCACTTCTGTAGGTGTTATGTTTACTTAGCCACTTTAAGTGTTTATCTATGGTGCCAATGTATAGATTTTTATACAGAACAAGACCTTTGGCCTACTGCTGTTGTTCAGGATATTATTCTAAGTTTGAAAACACAAGGTCCCACTCTGATTAAGTCAATTAAATCAGCATTTGCAATAAAAACAAAGGAAAAATGCAAGTACTTGGGTTCTCAGATTGGCAGGAAAGGGAGAGGTTACTGTGCCCATTCACATCGTGTATATAGTTTATTTTGGACAGGTGCCATAATGTCTGTTTCAACCCAGGATCTAGATCTGATCTCCGTTCCCCTCTTATCAGAGTGGGAACAGGTGGTTCAGCATGTTACCTGGATGACATGTGAAGAAAACCATGGCCCAGATTAATGAGCGTTCTCTACCTGTACTGCAGATATTTTACAAGAAACAAAGAAATATAACATTAAAAACCATCATGAGAATATTTGGTGCCAAATCATGAAAAAAAAAATGATGTTACGTTTGATTTGATGAAAAATGAATCAGAAATGTGAGCTGTATTCATACTGATTTGCAGCAGTGGAGTCTGCATTCATTACTGTAATGAGCACTGCATAAAGCTTATAATCAACGTTTATTACAGATGTCAAAAGGAACCCAGAGGCAAAGAGGAAATACGTGCTCTTGCCAGCCCTGATCAAAAACATCATAAAACTTCTAGCCCAAAAACGACAAGAAAGATGCAGTATTTCTTTTGCTTCCTACTACTTCCTTGCATGGCAATATATTCTAGCGTATTTATAAAGTTCTTGCATTAATAGGTGTAGACAACATTTAAAAAATTAGCATCACATGCAGCAACTACTGTAAATACTTTTTTGTATTAATACCTGCTTTGTCTTCTAGGAATACTAGAACAATTGATTTTTATCAGTATGGTCAAAGCGAAGATTTTGTTTAGGTGGATAATCAAATCAGGCAAATAGCCAGCTATGTCTGATTCCTTCTCTGCATAGTAAGTCATTTCAACATCAGTAATGAGTGGGGTAAGGGAAAGGGTTGTATATGAACGATGCCTAATCTGAAATGCGGTTGAAACACCAGAAAAAAATATTGTCCAGTCTCTGAAATTAAAGTAAGGCAAACTACAGTAGAAGTCTACCTATTCTGCCAAATTAAACAGGTAACAATCCTTGCTTCTTTTAGAAAGACAAAAGAAGATTGGAGATTTATTTGATTTCATGCACATGTGTATCAGTGAGAAGGAGAGAACAATGTTTCTGGGCCATTTTTATATAATGATTCAATATTCTCAACAAAACATCTATGCTGTAAATAAAAAAGAGGCCTTACCTTCTGGTAACCTGGAAGCAGCATGAATAGAATTGGGGTCTCCTTCTTCAGGTTGGTAACGATAAAGCGTCTGTGACTGCTTTTGGGATGCCTGACTACGGTCTTCTTTCAGAGCAATGGGAGGGGATGTTGTGGGACTAAATTTGACCTTGGGGAAAGTATTTCCTCCATGCTTTTCATGGGAAGGTCTGTGACCATGTGACACGGTTACATTTGTCTCTTTCAGAGCTGGAGATATACCGCCCCCCTGCTCTTTATAATCTTTTCTCATGTGTTTTCTTGGTTTAGGGCGAGCATATCCTTCTTGTTCATGTCTCCCTCTCTCCCCTTGTTTCCCCTTTGATTTTCTCTCTGATTCTACCGCTTGCGTGGGCATCTCCATCGTAGCAGTTGTTTGCTCCTCAGGAGCACTGCTAGTCACAGTTACTTTTTCACTCAGAACCTGCACTGTGGGTGGCATTGTGGTGCTTAGGTCTCTCTTTTCCTCTTCTTGTTCCATTGTACTGTTAAGTTCAGGGCGGGGAATCAGAGTGTGCATGTTGACTGCTACAGCAGCTTCTTCAGCGTGTGTAACAGGTTGAGTCAACGGTGGGGAAGTAACGCTGATTGTACGGTACTCATAATCCTCACTTTGTTCTTGGCCAATGCTGTCTTCTTCTGTATGGGCTGCAGAGTTCCTGTGTTTTGTAGGAGGTTCCACCTGAGTGGCGTCTCCTTCGGGTGCCTCTTGGTCATAGCTGTATGGATCATCATAGTGCCTCTCCGGTTCGTTCTCTTCAGTATCCGTTGGGCTCTGAGGATTTAATGTGGATGGACCACAGTCTGGGAGCTGGTAGCACATCAGTTCACCTCCAGAATTTGGGCAATGGCAAACCTTGCATGGAGGAATATGGAACGTATGGCCTGCTACATACTTCTGACCTTCGTGGAGGCAGCCTATTCTTCCACACTGAGAGCAGCCATCAGCTGGTAGTACAGCATCAATACAGTTTGGGGGCAACTCAGGGCAAAGCATAAACTGGCAGCTGATCTTGCCTCCTCCCTTGGGACATGAGCATTCAGTGCTTCCAAAGTCCACAAAATAAGATTGCCCTTCGGGTACTTTGCCATTCATAAATCCCACGTTGACACAGTCGTAGTACTGGTAGCCTTCACAAGTACAACCATGTTGCAAACAAGAGGCACAGCATTCACCAGGCTCAAGCACCTCTTCAATACAGTTCTCCAGTTGCTTGCACTCCACTCCTGTACAATCCTTCTGGGCAAGTGAGATGCCAGTCCAAATGAGCACCAAAAGGACAGTGCACAAACAGCTCAAATGAGGGACTTTGTGCCTATCCATAGTCTTTCTAAACAAATAAGGCACCAATCCAGTTTTGCTCATCCTATTTTTTCTGGAAGAATTGTAGGTTCAGCTCCCAGTCTGCAATATTTTCCTGAATTCTCCTTTTCTCCTAGATCCTAGGTTTATGAAAGAAAACTCTGTTAAATGCTATACTCAGCACATATCCTGTTAAACATTAGAAATCCTTAAAAGTTGGGATACAATCCAACATCTGGAAACCCAAGTATAAAATTAATCATAATGTCTTCCAAGCATTGCAGGCACTAGGCTTCAAGTTGCATGTTTTTCTTTCTCTCTCTCTCTCTCAAGAAAAATCCAAGATTGCCTTTTTTTTTTTTGTATCTATTCATAAAAAACAGAGTAACATTAAAAAAAATAGCCCTTTATACTTCAGTGGGCTTTGTTAAGTCATCTCTTCTGGCTAAACAAAGGTAAGATACTTTGGGCAGTTAATAAGCAAATACACAGCTCTTCGTTCGGAGATGTGTTTCAGATATAGAATCTTTATGTTTTAATTACAAAGGATCAAATCCTGGAGATGTAATTCAGGCAAAACTTTGCCTGATTAGGGACTTTTGGATTTGTCCCTGTATGTGTTAACCCTTAATGTGAGGGTTTTTTTCCATTAACTAAATACAATGACATTTTGCTGACAATGATATTTTTTTTGCCTCTGTAATGCTTATAAATCTCAAGACATAAAACTTGCATTACATGTCACTGCAGTTATGTGTAAACATCACATTATCGATTGTGCATACATGAAGCCCTGTTCTACCTATCATATTAGGGGCCAGATCCTCAGCTGGTGTAAATAGCCACCCACCACTGAATTCAGTGAATCTGTGCCAATTTACACCACCTGAGGATCTGCTACAATGTGTAGCAATGCAGTTTATTTGTAACAGCGCCCAAGTGGCTTTGGCTCAGCTCCTCAATGGTTTGAAATCAATGAACATTAGGTACCTAAATACCTTTGAGGATCTGGACTCTTGTGACTTTAAAACCAAACATTCTAGAGTAATCAGCATGTAAAGCATTGGAATCTAAGACATTAATACCTATTAATGATTAGTAAAATAAACATGTGCACATTGGAAATTTTTAATAATTTTGACACTGTGTGCTGTAGAATGATTAATTTCAAAGTCAATGCAAATCAACTGCTGTCAAATCACAAAACACACAAACAAATTATTTATGGTTAACATGGAAAGTAACAATGCAGAATAAATCTGACTTTAGTTTGATAGAAATAGTGGTTCGAAATGTTTTTTTATTTTAAAAGTTGTCTGATGGGGTGGAAGTTTTCACTCACAGCATCACCAGGAACAATAAAGCAAGCAGAAAACAGGAATTCTGCCAAAAAAAAAATTTTTTTCAAAAGATTACTTGTCCCACTTATACCGGGTTTCCAGCAAGTCAGCTCAGAGGTACTACTGGAAATTGGCCAAAATGTGGGGAAAGTGTGCCTGTCCTGATAAGATATGAACCTTTTATTATATTTAGAGTTTTCTGTAGTTCTATATTACAATTTGAATTGCTAGACTACATTACTCATTAATATGATGATAATTCTGAGTCAAATTAGTGAAAACTCCAGTACTATGATATGAATTCAGTAATGGTTCAAAGGATGTTACAGTGATTCAATGAAAAATACAAATACAAAGAAAGTGGACCATTGTGTTATAAGAGATCCATTTACTGAGAACCACTTTCAACCTTGGACACATAGGAATAAGTAGTAAAGTATTCGCTATGCAGTTCCTGAATGAATTCAAACTGGGTTCATAAGATTTAACCATTTCATTGTTTATATATAAAGCCTGCTCTGCTCTTTCGGCAGCTCTTCCAGGTAATATGAATTTGTAACTGATTATCTGGTTTAGACTGCGGAGTAATACGTGGAAGGAGAATTAAAGATAAGCCCCTACTGAGAAGCTTTAAGGACAGGACTCTAGTTATCAGATTCTTACAGTGGAATATCCAGGTTATAACACCTCAGCACATTTAAGTCATCAGGCCAAATTTTCTGCTGGTGGCCAATATACTCACTCCACAATGGTCCATTTTTCCCTCTCTAATGTAAGGTTAACTTTATAGATGGTCTCAAGCNCCACAATGGTCCATTTTTCCCTCTCTAATGTAAGGTTAACTTTATAGATGGTCTCAAGCACACTGCTGAATTTTGGGGCAGCTGGGAGTCAAGTCATAACTTCTCAACTTGGGCCAATCTATTGAAGGCAGGGTTTCTACGTTCAAATGTTTTTTGGTCCAGAGAAGGCAAATCATGCAATGCCATATTGGTACCAATGTGAGCATGGGATGTCCTATCACGCTACAGTAAGGCTGATAAGTTGGGAGGTTAATAAAGGAAGAGAGAGCCTCTCACCTCTAGGTTATCAGTTTGAAAACCAGTGCAGCTGTGTAGTAACCAAGAGTTGTTACCATCTACACTGACCTACCTGAAACTGGAATTTCCACTGGAAGGGTTTCCCTTTCCAGTTCCCTTCAGGGGGCGGGGAGGAGGGGTAAGGAAGAGTGTCCTACATTCCTTATTCCCTCCAAACCCAATACAAACAATAAGCACTAACGGGCACTTTTGTTCATAATCTCAGTAAAGCAATCAAGCACTAAATCTTACAGCTAGTCTCTCCAAGTCAAGATTGAAGCAGATTGGTGAGAGCAGTGTCAAGCGATACACACTGCAGTCACCTGTCCTTCAGAGTATCTAAAACACTTTACTCACTAAGGGTGTCAGTCTGACCCCCGTAACAGCACTAAAATTTACCTCAGCTTCCACAATAAAGTATCCCTCAGGCTGCATTAAAAGATGTATTGTGCTTATATATTTTCACTCTTATATTAAAATGACTAATGATACTTGTGTAGCAACCACATATTTATAGTTGTTGCACCAACATATTAAACATGACAAATGGAGCTGGATAGCTCAGTGAATATCACACAGTGAGACTTGCCAGTGCAGTATAATGTTCGCCATATGCTATCCATTGTTTCCTGCCTCTCAAATGTAGCATATGAGCAGGCTCAATTCTCAGGCATAACTTGACCTTCCAAAGAGAGGCCACAAAGTTTGTTTTTTGAAGTGAGTAGCACAAAACTAGCTGTACTTTATATCCAGCACGCCTAATAAATTCTTTAGTGGTGCATTATCTATTAGTGGATCTAGGAACTGCAGCTTCTCAATCCCTTCCTGCATGGTCATCTTCGCTGACCTGGCTCCTTTCATTAGCTTTCAAAAACACTCCAGTTTCCCTGAAAAGAAAACCTCTTGACTCCACTTGTCTCCATCTCCAACCTCCCCTTGCTGTCTACTTTATCCTCTTTCACTTTATCTCCTTTGATCCTACCTGGAATCCCTGCAGTTCCATTTTAGCCTAATATGATCTTCTGTCTCCTTTGCTATCTGCTGTCTGTGACACAGCTGTTCTCTCTTTGCCTTGGTCTTTCCTGGCTTTAGTGCTTTCTTGGTTCTCTTCCTCCCTCTCCAGCCACTTGAGATGATATTTCAATTTCCCTTCCCATTAATGATTCCTTTTCCCCCTCAGTTGGGTCCCTCAGAGTTCTGTCCCTAGTTCTCTTCTCCATTTATACCTTATCTCTTGAGCACAACCTCTTATCTCTTATCCAGTCACAGCATTGTGTCCATGATCACTCTGACTCCTCCCCCTGCAGTCACTTTCACATCTCTAACTGATTTCTCATCCCACACACTCATATCAAGCTGGTTAAAGCCAAATTTATCTGCCCCCTTGAATTCCTCTGTTGGTAACCACTTTATCTTCCCAGTCACCCAGGCCCAGTCTCTCTCTTTGATGCCTCTGTGTCTTTCTGGAGAGAGAATACTTTCAGATGAAATATCTCATTTCACTCTTTTAAGCTGCTAAATCCTCTTTATATTTTCCCTTTGTTGACTAACTATCGGTTTCCGCCCACCCCAAATAAGCTTCCTTGGGATCCATACCAGATAGGTCTCTACTTCTGCACCGGAGGGGGGAGAGGGGGAGCGAGAGAGCACCCAAGCATTGAATGAAACACATAGTCATGTCTGTTTTGTTCAGCCGGGCAAAATGTGTCTTACACTTGTTCCAAAGAAAGGGTGCATATCCTGTATAATCCTAAGGTGTTTGTGTATAACTGCTTTGGGAACTCAGCCCTTCGTGGAGACAAACTGTGTTGTGGAGACAGCAACTAGTTTAAATACATCTTATGCTGTTATTGTAGATAGGGTGACAGGATGTCCTGATTTTATAGGGACAGTCCCACACCCTGATTTTTCACACTTACTATCTGGTCACTCTAATTATAGAAGGATGTCATGACTGACTGGAGAAGTTGCATCATGTCAGTGGGTGTGAGGCTTTTGGAATTTTTACAACTACTTTATGATTTCAATAATTTATTCTCCACAACTGTGATTGTATTTACATTCACTTAAATGCCCCTTTTTGTGGCCAGTGCACTAGAGAGGGGCCTTAGTGTCATTGTGAGAGAATCAGGCCCATTTAGATCTTTCACTGTGTCTTATTAACTTCATTGACATTTGCTGCAGAGTTGTGTGAAGTTCAAATACAGTCATTGGAGGGATTTTCGTTCATATGTGTGGGGTTCAATTTGTTCTGACATCCAATCCAAACTCTGAGCAGCAAAACCACCCAAATCTCACCCACAGGCTTGTACACCGACCGCTTCATGACCCAGAGAGCTTGGGTATTGTTTGTTTGTTTAAATATATCTTTTTGTGAAATTTATTAATTTACAGATCCAAATTCTGCACTCATTTTTATTACATGTAGACCCATTGGCGGCAATGGGATTGCACTGGGCAAAAGGCAGAACAGAACCTGGGTTGCCATGCTAATGCGCACAGTGTACCACATAAAGGAGATCCCAGTTAATATGGACACCAAAGGCCTGATTCTCCTTTTACACTGGTAAGAATTGGAGTAACTCCACTATGAGAGAGATTGAAACCTCAAGGGTTGAGTTGCCCATCAAAAGCAACCTAGCCTCACAACATAGGGCAATGCCCACAATAAGCCAACATTCCAAAGGTGGCCATTTTCGCAAAAAGAATGAGCTCATGTGAGCAGCAGGGATGTAATCTCTCTCAGTGACTAATCCCCCCACCATCCCAACTAAAACAATGGACTATTCATGAGGTCTCGGATTTTAAAATGACATTCAAGTATATTACCAATTTAAGCACTAAAAGAATAACTTAGATTCATTTCCATTATTTTAAAATCAACCTTAAAGAAAATATTTCTTTTGGCAGGAGAATGTTATTTATACTAGTAACATTTTTTCTCCTCAAATTCATAACAAAGGAAGAATGAAGACATTCTATGGAATACTGGGAGGGTGGGGGGGAAAGGAGGCAAGTGCACATATGGGATATACAGGCATTAGACATTGGAGAGAAGGACAGAAGAGCCTTTTGAGTTAGTGAATGAGATGGACAGATATCCAAGATAGGACATTCGAGGCTAATGTCAGTATGCAGTAGAAACTATAACTAGAGTTTGTCAAAACACAGAATTTCCATCATGTGGGAAAATCTGAGTTCAGAAAGTTTCCTCCTGAATGAGGACAAAGTCAAAATCTCAGAATTTTTCATTCCATTAAATATTCTAAACGTATTTCATTTCAACAAGGCAAAAGTGTTTCATTCTGACAATAATACAAACAAGTTGAAAATGTCTTGTCAAAAATTTGTAGATCAGCTCCAGCTGTAACCCTGAGCCAGTCAGTTTATTTCAGGTGCCCACAAATGACATGAGGCCCATTCCTTAAAAGGCTTCCTTATACGAGTAATTTTTACTTATGCATGTAGTCCCATGGACTGAATATGGCTACACACAAAAGGATTACTCGGGTGCATACGGTGCTGCAGGATCAAGGGCTTGCTTTTAAATGTTTTTATTGGAAAGAAGTATAGCCAATGTATAGATACAGTATAAAAAAATGGTATGATATACATGCACTAAAGGGGAAATTCACCCCTATGAAGTGGGCCAGCACAAAGCTTATGCATCCCTTAATTCCCACTTGAACCCTACTTTGAGGATTTAAGAGCTGTTTAATTGGCAGACAGCCCTTTTCATCCTAAAGGAACTTATGAAATTATCTATTTCTATGGCAGGTTTGGAAATAATTGTCCTTCCCTCATGTGCTCTGTTGACTGGGCGGCATATAAAAACTTGTAGTGCCATAGCCCATGGTCTGTGAATAAACAGAGCATCCAACCATGATATTAAATTTTTTTGAAGATCATTCAAAAAGGTGCAGTAATCTGGAAAGCACACACTATACAAGAAGTCTAAATGTGTTTTCATATGCTATATTCTTTTATACCTCTTACTCGTTAGCTTCAACTGCTGGCAGTCAAATTGGTAGCTGTCAGAATCACAAACAGCAGGAGAAAATGAGGAGGGAAAGATCAGTCTAAGAATACTACCCCTTAAATGCAAGAGAGGATGAAAAAATAACACTGGTCTACAATTTCTGAGAAGTCGTCTGCTTCAGAGATAAAATATGCTATTTATTATGTATTTTGATGTGCTGAATTCAAATATGACAATTAAAACAACTGATTGGCTACTGTTTCTAAGATATTTAAGTTTTTACATTTTATGTCTATGTATATTGTGTAGATAATAGAGTTTTAATCATAAATTGTAAGCCTAGGTCTTTTCATGTGTTTATGGTTGCTTTACATGATAACATTTCACCTGTCCTGTTTATGTAACACTTTAAAAATCAGCAAAAGGGTTATATAAATAAAATTGATTATGAAACAAAAGGCAAAAAACTATTATGTACATAGTTTAGTCCTATTCAGTGTCTACTTGGCGCTTCTTGGCTTGTCTCTTGTATTCATTAAATGGAGCATCTCTTGTCACTGTCCAGCAATAGTCTGCAAGCATTGATGGGCTCCATTTGCCCTGATAGCGTTTCTCCATTGTTGCAATGTCCTGGTGAAATCGCTCACCGTGCTCATCGCTCACTGCTCTGCAGTTCGGTGGAAAAAAATCTAGATGAGAGTGCAAAAAATGTATCTTTAGTGACATGTTGCAACCAAGGCATTTGTATGCCTTGAGGAGGTTTTCCACCAACAACCTGTTGTTGTCTGCTTTGTTGTTTCTGAGAAAATTTATTGCCACTAATTGGAAGGCTTTCCATGCCGTCTTTTCCTTGCCACGCAGTGCATGGTCAAATGCATCATCTCGAAGAAGTTCACGAATCTGAAGACCAATAAAGACACCTTCCTTTATCTTAGCTTCACTCAACCTTGGAAATTTTCCACTGAGGTACTTGAAAGCTGCTTGTGTTTTGTCAATGGCCTTAACAAAGTTCTTCATCAGACCCAGCTTGATGTGTAAGGGTGGTAACAAAATCTTCCTTGATTCAACAAGTGGTGGATGCTGAACACTTTTCCTCCCAGGCTCCAATGACTGTCGGAGTGGCCAATCTTTCTTGATGTAGTGGGAATCTCTTGCACGACTATCCCATTCGCAGAGAAAACAGCAGTACTTTGTGTATCCACTCTGCAGACCAAGCAAGAGAGCAACAACCTTCAAATTGCCACAAAGCTGCCACTGATGTTGGTCATAGTTTATGCACCTCAAAAGTTGTTTCATGTTGTCATAGGTTTCCTTCATATGGACTGGATGACCAACTGGAATTGATGGCAAAACATTGCCATTATGCAGTAAAACAGCTTTAAGACTCGTCTTCGATGAATCAATGAACAGTCTCCACTCATCTGGAGCGTGAACAATGTTGAGGGCTGCCATCACACCATCGATGTGGTTGCAGGCAACAAGATCACCTTCCATGAAGAAGAATGGGACGAGATCCTTTTGACGGTCACGGAACATGGAAACCCTAACATCACCTGCCAGGAGATTCCACCGCTGTAGTCTGGAGCCCAACAGCTCTGCCTTACTCTTGGGTAGTTCCAAATCCCTGACAAGGTCATTCAGTTCAACTTGTGTTATGAGGTGTGGTTCAGAGGAGGAGGATGGGAGAAAATGTGGGTCCTGTGATATTGATGGTTCAGGACCAGAAGTTTCATCCTCTTCCTCGTCTGACTCAAGTGAGAATGATTCTGGTGCATCAGGAACCGGCAGTCCTTCTCCGTGGGGTACTGGACGTATAGCTGATGGAATGTTTGGATAATGCACAGTCCACTTTTTCTTCTTTGACACACCTTTCCCAACTGGAGGCACCATGCAGAAGTAACAATTGCTGGTATGATCTGTTGGCTCTCTCCAAATCATTGGCACTGCAAAAGGCATAGATTTCCTTTTCCTGTTCAACCACTGGCGAAGATTTGTTGCACAAGTGTTGCAGCATATGTGTGGGGCTCACCTCTTGTCCTGATCTCCAATTTTGCAGTAAAAAAAAGGTAATAGGCTTTCTTAACCATAGTGGTTATACTGCGCTTTTGTGATGCAAAAGTCACTTCACCACAAACAGCAGAAGTTATCTGCACTGTTCACACAAGTACGAGGCATCTCTGCTCACTTTGGCTAAACAGAAATGTGTCCCTTTGCAAAATCAAACACTGACAAATAAGAAAGCACGACACTGTATGATTTCTAGAGCTGATATAGGGCAATTTGTTCAGCAGAGTGATGTAAGCTTCGTTATGATTGCATTATCCATGATTTCTAGGAATACCATGATGCAATTCATATCATGTATGACGCAATACCAGCTTCAGATTGCATCATTCATTGTTTTGCCTAAAAAGCAAGTACTGTCCAAACCCAGTCATAGATTTATTCATAGATCCAGTCAAAGATGCATTTTAGTCATTTCTGGTTTAAATTGAGATCCCTTCCCTTTATAGCTCACTTATCCTCCGCCATTCCAAAGTCAAGGGTCGTATATACTGACCCAATAGCATATCTTGAAAACTAGAGCCAATCAACAATTTTAAGCCTCATTTTCGTTCTCAGTGACCCAGAATTAGTAAAGTTTGACTACATTTATTTCAGAAGCATTTTGGCTGTAGAGCGGGGGGGGGGTGGGTTCTTTTTTCTTTTTTTTTTTTTTTTTTTTGCTGGAGGAGAACAACCCAGTTGCTCCTGAGTAGACTGTGCCAGCTAATGGATTAGTTCTTTCTTTCATACCCTCACCCTCCAGAAACTTGTGATCTCACCAAAAGCTGCAAGAGAGATTCGTGACTACTCCACCCCATCTCTCCCCAGGGGTAACCAAAAGGCTACTCAGAATATGAATGAATGACAGGAGAAATGTTTGTTGTAGTTCTCTTATATAACATACAGTATACAAAACACTAGCCCTTTCCTTCTGGAACTACTGAAACTTGAGATGGACCTGATCCATGAACTTTGGGGGAGGTGTGAATCCCCAACAAAAACCTGGATCCAAATTTTGTAGCTTTGTTCTGTCTCTTATTGAAAGTAACATGCCTTGTAGTTAGCAATTACACGGTCATCGACTCATGAGTTTATCACAAGTCTTGTGATATTTTACATTATTCTCAAAGCCCCGTCTCCTGGGGGCCTGTGATTAGGTGAGAGACTCAGCTCTCTTTTTAAAAAGACATATGTTTCTAGCCCTGGTGGTTACACAGAAAAGCTTGAAATTGTGACTCAGCTAAAACCTAACGGCTCCGAAATTAGCATCCCAAAATCTTTTTTTTTTTTAAAGCAAAAATCTCATGATTTTTAAGCCATTTACAATTGTTTGGGGCCTGACTCATGATTTTTAAATGCATGGGCTTGGTAATACTGCAGTTAACACACACGGGAAGAACATTTGAGAGCCTTATGGAGCTTCGAATGATATGTTTATACTGAAATCTGGAGGTAAGACTGCAGCATGTGTAGATATACCCAAGCTAGACTGAGTAACAATAGCAGTGAAGCTACAGTAGGGTTACCATACGTCCTCTTTTTCTCGGACATGTCCGACTTTTCGGCACTCAAACCCCCGTCCGGGGGGAACTGCCAAAAAGCCGAACATGTCCGGGAAAATGGCGGCTCTGCTCCTCCCCTGACTCTTCGGCTCTGTTTAAGAGCCGAGCTGCCCGAGCGCTATGGGCTTCAGGCAGCCCCCTTGCCTCCGGACCCTAGCCGCCGGCCGGGCACTTCCCCTCCCGGGCTCCGGCAGCGCAGGGTCCGGAGGCACGGGGGCTGCCCGAAGCCGGTAGCGCTCGGGCAGCCTGGCTCTTAAACAGAGCCGAAGAGGAGCAGAGCCGCCATTTTCACGGACATGTTCGGCTTTTTGGCAATTCCCCCC
>NC_048304.1:35356780-35378716 GCF_013100865.1 Trachemys scripta elegans
GGGGGCTGCCCGGCAAACCATGAAGCCGGTAACGCTGGGGCAGCCCTTTCCGCGTGGCTGGGAGTGGGAGGGAGGAGGGGGCGGAGTTAGGGCCGGGTTGGGGCGGGGAAGGGGCGGAGTTGGGGCGGGGCTCGGGTGGGAAATGGACGGGGCCAGGACCCTGTGGAGGGTCCTCTTTTTTTATTTATTAGGTATGGTAACCCTAAGCTACAGCAGTATGTACCCAGGATCCTGGGCAGGTGGGGCCTGTTGCCATGGCTTCTCTGCTATTAGTACTTGAGTTAGGCCAGGGGTTGGCAAACTTTTTGGCCTGAGGGCCACATCGGGTTCTGAAACTGTATGGAGGGCCAGTGTAGTGTATTAAATTGCTCCCCGTAATAATGTGCTACTTACAGTGTACTACTTACGGCTGCAAGTCCTGCTGCTCTGAGCGGCATGGTAGGGGGGGCGGGGAGTGGGGGGATTGGAGTGCGGGGGGTTGGATGGGTCGGGGGTATTAGGGAGGCAGTGGGGGGGGGGATAATACTTACAGCTGCCAGTCATGGTGCTCTGTAAGTAGCACATTCCTACGGGGATCAATTTAATACACTACATCCCAGTGGCTCTTGCAGCTGTGTTGCCCGGCAGGAGCTCACAGCCCCACCTCTGAGAGCTCTGGCAGCACGGCGAGGCTGTGGGGAAGGGGGGACAGCAGGGGAGGGGCTAGGGGCTGGACTCCCCAGCCGGGAGCTCAAGGGCCAGGCAGGATGGTCCCATGGGCCACCATAGTTTGCCCACCTCTGAGTTAGGCGGATCGAGGCTAGCTTGGGTATGGCTACACACGCTGAAGTCTCACCTCACGATTGAAGTGTAAACATAACTTAGGTCACAGGAGATATTAAAAGTGGGAGAAAAGTTAAGGTGCAAGACATGCAAAGCAGAACTGAGAGCAGATTCCAAGAAAGAGAACCAATCAGACAACACACCATCTACTGTAATTATTTACCCACTTTGTACCGATGTTATGATGCTGAATTAATGTTTTGATATGCTCATAGAAATGTGTGGCAAGATCAGCATTACTATCTGCCTGTCAGCCAAATGTGGGCCAATTTATTTCAGAGGAAGGTGGGTCCCTCAAACCAAGTTTTTGGAAACCTGTAGCTTAGTATACAACTAATCAACCAAATGCTAAACTATAGAATTTTTCACTTGACCAGAGCTCATACTATGATGCTTCTCCAGGAAGTGCAGCTTTGGAAGCAGTGTTTGCAGTCATGAAGTGATAAGCAGCCCAGCCCCAAATATACCGTAGGTCGGGGAGGGGGAGGTGTTTGGAGGAGAGGAGGTGGCGGGGTTGTGAGCCACAGCTCAGGTGTAATGTTTCAGTACTTCCCCTCTCTGCAACTCAACCCAAACTAATGAAATGAGTATTTGCCTCACATATACAGAAATTCACCTGTCACTGGGGGATCGTGGAAAATCCCCAGCACAGCAAATCCAAAAAGGGACTCAGGGGGATGATGGGCAGCTGCAAAAAGAAAGATCTACATATGAATGTGTACATGTGTGATGGGTGTGAGGGGACAAATGCTCACCCTACCCGCAGTGCAGACGGAGGAGCTGGGCTCTGCCTCAACTCCCTGGCACCCAGCACACCAGGGTGATTGTGGGTCTAAAGGGTGCAGCTGAACCACACTAATGCCAATGCTATGGGGACCTCTCCAACTATACAGCTGGGGGGAGAGTGGAGGCTGCACTGGATTTTCCTCACAGAAGCATGAAAGCACATGAGCTTTGACTCAGGAAAACCTCCCTGTTCAGGATAGCACTAAAACACATGTGTGACGTTGCAGTCTATATGATTTTATAAAAATTTGATAATGAGTGAATACAATGTAACTGGAATATGCTTCATGGAAAAGGTCTCTTGTAAGGTATCATTACAAAGCTTATAATCTACTGAGTGTGGTCATCCTATTTGTATAAAGGTATCACTCTTGTATCTGAAACTAGAAATATGAAATACAATAGGCCCTCAGAGTTATAATTATGCAAAGTGTGGGCCATTAATGGTGGTTTGGAATCTTAATGGCTCCCATCAACCAGGACAATTGACTGGATGGCTCTGTTTGCAGGCAAGCCTTTCTGTGAGTCAGGCTGGGAGGAATGAAGGCTTGGGGTCTTAGAGTAACATGTGATCATGTCACATGAACTGAAATCCATCTTTAACCTGGTGCTTTTCCAGTGGGGGGGAAGGTTGGAAACCCAGAGGGACAAAGGATTCCCGCCTTATGCAAAAGATATATAAAGGGGTGGAACAGAACAAAGAGAAAAGGAACCATCATGAAGAATCCCCTAGCTACCAGCTGAGCTGGAACAAGAGCTGTACCAGGGGAAAGAATTGTGCCCAGGCCTGGAAGGTGTCCAGCCTGAGGAAAAAAACTTACTGAAGCATCTCTATTCAGTTTGATTAGACATAGATTTGCGCATTTTATTTTATTTTGCTTGGTGACTTACTTTATTATGTCTGTTACTACTTGGAACCACTTAAATCCTACTTTCTGTATTTAATAAAATCACGTTTTACTTATTGATTAACTCAGAGTATGTATTAATACCTGGGGGAGCAAACAACTGTGCATATCTCTCTATCTGTGTTATAGAGGGCAAACAATTTATGAGTTTACCTTCTATAAGCTTTATACAGGGTAAAACGGATTTATCTGGGTTTAGACCCCATTGGGATTTGGACATCTGAGTGTTAAAGACAGGAACACTTCGGTTAGCTGCTTTCAGGTAAACCTGCAGCTTTGGGGCAAGTAATTCAGACCCAGGGTCTTTGTTGGAGCAGACGGGAGTGTCTGGCTCAGCAAGACAGGATGCTGGGGCCCCGAGCTGGCAGGGAAAGCAGGGGTAGAAGCAGTCTTGGCACATCGGGTGGCAGCTCCCAAGAGGGTTTCTGTGACCCAACCCGTCACAACATGCCTTTCTGAAATGGGGCTATTGTGCTTTACAAAACCAATGAAACACAAGGTGCCTAACAAGATGACCAAGATTCAAATTTCCACAATGCATCCCGAATACAACCCACTGTATACATTATATCAGTGGTCCCCAAACTGTGGGGTGCGGAGGAACATTTGGGGGCAGGGAGGAAGCACCACCCAGCCCTGCTCCACCACCAGCTCTGCTCCAGCCCCAGTTTCCTGCCATGGCTCCACTTCTGGCCTCACCGCCAGGTGAAGCCCCAGCCTCGGCCCCTGGCTCCAGCCCCGTCCCAGCCTCAGGCCCCAACCACGGCCAGGCTGTGGCTCTGTTCCCAACTCCGCTCCTGGCCACAGATCCACCCCCAGCTGCAGCCCCTCCTCAACCCCTGGCTTCCAGTCCAGCCCTGTCTCCAATCGCACTGGGGGGGCATAGACAGTGTAAGAGGGGGCACAAGGTAAAAAGTTTGGGGACCACTGTATTATATCCTGGAACATAATTGCATACAACCTGGCCAGGTACTTAGTCAGCTCTGTTATGTAGGAAATCTGCTTCATTATTAATCTTTTAAATTAAAATAAATTGGTTACATTTATAAGAAAGAAATTATCCAGTCCAGAAAGTTGAAAACCAGCGTATTTGCACCTAAAAATCCCTCTAATTCCACAACACACACAAATCTGGAAGAAATAAAAACAAATTTGACAAGATGCAGCCAACACAGCCAACACAGCCAACACAAACTTCTCTGTGCTCACAACATCCCAGTACAGTTTCCACAAGCAAACAGAACTACTGTGCTTTCACAGTGCACATGAAATGCAAGAGAAGCTCCTCACCACAGACTCCGACTGCACAACACATGTGCAGAATATTCTACTATATGTAGGTAGTGCAAATTTGGCAACACTTATTACACACATGCCATAACAAGCATGCAAAATTAGTTCAACACCATGCATGTAGGGGTGTATGCAACCAAGATGATACTCACATAGCACTGTGAGGAATGTAGTATAAAAATGGATATAGATTAACTAAAATAGGTTAGAACACACTCAGAAAACTGTGGGCCAAATTTTCCAGAGTTTTGCCTGAGAAAGAATGGCAGGAGGACTGGACCATATAGGAAAATTTGTTGGTAGGCAAAATTAAATTATTCAATTTGGTCAGGACACAGGTGCTTGTACCCTGTTCATGTAGGAAGTGTTTTGGGATCTTGCACTTCTAAAGTTCTTTGTGGTGCTCATCCTTTGCTCCCCTCTCAATCTTCCATCTTCCTCTGATACATTCAAGTCTTTGTCTCCTTCCCTCTCTCTTCCTTCAGCTGGCATACAAAGAGTTTCTATTCACTCTCTCCAACAGAAATTTGAGAGAAAAAGCAGCAGTGATCTCATGGACTGTGGCATACAAGTTTTGAGAATTTCCCCCGCAAGCAATTAAATTACTACAGTGCTAATTAAAACTCACTCTTTCGAAAATACTTAGATGAAAGGATTTAAAAATGGCAACAGTACAATACTCCTAAGGCATTTTGAACCTAACAGCCCTTGGCATGTGGGGATCTATGATGCAGGAGACCACCTCCATTCACTAGGGAATGTGTTGTTTTAAAATTGTATATAAGCATCAGTTGGAAACCTGTCTAGTTACTTTCTAGCTATATTGGGAAGTCCTGCTGGAACAGTTTTTTCTTTATTGAGGGAAAATAACCTAAGTGAAAGGGAAAAATATGGTAAGTGTTCAACTGAGTTCTGGGGTCCCCTGTCTCATGGATTATATAGGAAGTGTTTCAACATCGTTGACAACTGTACCTGCTGGGTAAAAACTGAAGCGGAACAGCTATGTATGCTATCGCAGATTTATGCTCCCCTCCCCAGGCAAAAATGCTTCAAAGTCAGCTAATGTAGTAGGTCTCTCTCGGCTCATCTCATCTTCAAGTTAGAATCCAGAGTTTTGTATATTCTAATTGCATTAGATCCCCAAAGTAACAGACACGATTTGGTTTCATTCTGACAATGGACTCCTAAAGAGTGATGAGTCATTTGTGTCAAAATATATCTTGCCACTATAGTCTAATATTTATTGGGGTAAATAAATCAGTCAAACTTGTCTAGACAGTCATTTTCATGATTAATGTTGAATTTCCATTGCAATCCGTTGTAACATGTTAACTGCACAGTAAGTTTTATTTTATCCACATCAATCTCTTTCTTGTTTTGGTTTTCTCCATGACTTTCCATACTTGTGAGAGAGACAGATTTCAGTAAACAGAGCTAGGCACACAGAACTCTGTGAATGTACCTCTGTCGATCTGCAACACATGTGCCTGCAGACTGCAATCTTGGGTTCTTCTGGGAATACATTGCCAATCACGAGTTTTTCTCCCATATTGTATGGTGGTTTTCTAATGTAACAAACACCCACTAGAATCTAAGATCAAACTCTTTCTTTCTCAACAGGATCCAAACCTAGTTCTCCAGAGACTAAACGCTGCTTTCAAGAATCAACTGTAGCAGCAAACTGATGTCTTTCTTCAGCTGCACTCTCCTACACATAGCTGAGAAAATATAACTTTCTTCTCTCTCAGCTGTCAGAATGTGCTTGGCTAAAAGTTTGTGCAGAGCCAAAACGTGGGTATGGCAATATGTCATACTTACAAAGATCACACCAGAACATGAGCTTCTTAGTTCCATAAGTAGAGGGGAGTCCATGCCTGCGGATTGGCTGGGAGAACAATGAAAGAAGGTATCAGAGGAGTAGCCGTGTTAGTCTGAATCTGTAAAAAGCAACAGAGGGTCCTGTGGCACCTTTGAGACTAACAGAAGTATAGGGAGCATAAGCTTTCGTGGGTAAGAACCTCACTTCTTCAGATGCAAGTAATGGAAATCTCTAGAGGCAGGTATAAATCACTGTGGAGATAACGAGGTTAGTTCAATCAGGGAGGGTGAGGTGCTCTGCCAGCAGTTGAGCTGTGAACACCAAGAGGAGAAACTGCTTCTGTAGTTGGATAGCCATTCACAGTCTTTGTTTAATCCTGATCTGATGGTGTCAAATTTGCAAATGAACTTGAGCTCAGCAGTTTCTCTTTGGAGTCCGGTCCTGAAGTTTTTTTGCAGTAAGATGGCTACCTTTACATCTGCTATTGTGTGGCCAGGGAGGTTGAAGTGTTTTCCTACAGGTTTTTGTATATTGCCATTCCTGATATCTGATTTGTGTCCATTTATCCTCTTGCGTAGTGACTGTCCAGTTTGGCCAATGTACATAGCAGAGGGGCATTGCTGGCATATGATGGCATATATAACATTGGTGGACGTGCAGGTGAATGAGCCGGTGATGTTGTAGCTGATCTGGTTAGGTCCTGTGATGGTGTTGCTGGTGTAGATATATGGGCAGAGTTGGCATCGAGGTTTGTTGCATGGGTTGGTTCCTGAGTTAGAGTTGTTATGGTGTGGTGCATGGTTGCTGGTGAGAATATGCTTAAGGTTGGCAGGTTGTCTGTGGGCGAGGACTGGCCTGCCTCCCAAGGTCTGTGAAAGTGAGGGATCATTGTCCAGGATGGGTTGTAGATCACTGATGATACGTTGGAGAGTGACATGACAGTCTGGACCTATACATAGAATGCTTCCGCCGACGTGCACAGGCAGAAATTGTGGAAAAACAACATCGCTTGCCTCATAACCTAAGTCGTGCAGAACGCAATGCCATCCACAGCCTCAGAAACCACCCTGACATTATCATCAAAGAGGCTGATAAAGGAGGTGCTGTTGTCATCATGAACAGGTCTGACTACCAGAAGGAGGCTGCCAGACAGCTCTCCAATACCAAATTCTACAGGCCACTTTCCTCAGATCCCACTGAGGAATACACTAAGAAACTGCATCATCTGCTCAGGACACTCCCTACACTAACACAGGAACAAATCAACATACCCTTAGAGCCCTGACCGGGGTTATTCTATCTACTACCTAAGATCCACAAACCTGGAAATCCTGGACGCCCCATCATCTCGGGCATTGGCACTCTCACTGAAGGACTGTCTGGATATGTGGACTCCCTACTCAGACCCTACGCCACCAGCACTCCCAGCTATCTCCGTGACACCACAGATTTCCTGAGAAAACTACAATGCATTGGTGACCTCCCAGAAAACACCATCCTAGCCACCATGGATGTAGAGGCTCTCTACACAAACATCCCACATACAGATGAAATACAAGCTGTCAGGAACAGTATCCCTGATGATGACACAGCACAACTTATTGCTGAGCTCTGTGACTTTATCCTCACGCACAATTATTTCAAATTTGGTGACAATATATACCTCCAGACCAGTGGCACCGCTATGGGCACCCGCATGGCCCCACAATATGCCAACATTTTTATGGCTGACCTGGAACAACGCTTCCTCAGCTCTCGTCCACTCATGCCCCTTCTCTACCTACGCTATATTGATGACATCTTCATCATCTGGACCCATGGGAAGGAGACCCTGGAAGAATTCCACCATGATTTCAACAGCTTCCACCCCACCATCAACCTCAGCCTGGACCAATCTACACGGGAGGTCCACTTCCTAGACACCACCGTACAAATAAGCGATGGCCACATTAATACCACCCTATACCGAAAACCCACCGACCGCTATGCCTACCTTCATGCCTCCAGCTTCCACCCTGGTCACACCACACGATCCATCGTCTACAGCCAAGCCCTGAGGTACAATCGCATCTGCTCCAACCCCTCAGACAGAGACCAACACCTACAAGATCTTCACCAAGCATTCTCAAAATTACGATACCCACACAAGGAAATAAAGAAACAAATCAACAGAGCCAGACGTGTACCCAGAAGCCTCCTGCTACAAGACAGACCCAGAAGAGAAACCAACAGAACTCCACTGGCCATCACCTACAGTCCTCAGCTTAAACCTCTCCAATGCATCATCAGTGATCTACAACCCATCCTGGACAATGATCCCTCACTTTCACAGACCTTGGGAGGCAGGCCAGTCCTCGCCCACAGACAACCTGCCAACCTTAAGCATATTCTCACCAGCAACCACGCACCGCACCATAACAACTCTAACTCAGGAACCAACCCATGCAACAAACCTCGATGCCAACTCTGCCCACATATCTACACCAGCAACACCATCACTGGACCTAACCAGATCAGCTACAACATCACCGGCTCATTCACCTGCACGTCCACCAATGTTATATATGCCATCATATGCCAGCAATGCCCCTCTGCTATGTACATTGGCCAAACTGGACAGTCACTACGCAAGAGGATAAATGGACACAAGTCAGATATCAGCAATGGCAATATACAAAAACCTGTAGGAGAACACTTCAACCTCCCTGGCCACACAACAGCAGATGTAAAGGTATCCATCTTACAGCAAAAAAACTTCAGGACCGGACTCCAAAGAGAAACTGCTGAGCTCCAGTTCATTTGCAAATTTGACACCATCAGATCAGGATTAAACAAAGACTGTGAATGGCTATCCAACTACAGAAGCAGTTTCTCCTCCCTTGGTGTTCACAGCTCAACTGCTAGCAGAGCACCTCACCCTCCCTGATTGAACTAACCTCGTTATCTCCACAGTGATTTATACCTGCCTCTAGAGATTTCCATTACTTGCATCTGAAGAAGTGAGGTTCTTACCCATGAAAGCTTATGCTCCCAGTACTTCTGTTAGTCTCAAAGGTGCCACAGGACCCTCTGTTGCTTTTTAATGAAAGAAGGGAAAGCCAGCTTCACAGCCTAATCTCCCTTCCATTAAACCAGCACTGTGGGGTTGGGAGTAGGTGGGCCAGCAGGTCTTTGCTGGCTTCTGAGACAAGGCAATTTAAGTTACTGCAACAGAGTTCACAGTAATTTGTGCTACTTTCCTTTCCATAGTGTGGAACCCTTCTCCCTTTAGAGGTTGGTTATGACAGGTAGGGAGCTGCAGTCAAGCAAGGCCCTAGTATGAAGTCTTCTGTGAGAGCCATGCTCTCAAGGGGCTGCATGGATCCTGTCCCTGCTGGGAGAATTCAAGGGAACCTCTGCAAGGAGTAATACCCATGAAAGGATGACTGGGTCCTCATTCAAGAAAACTTCCACTGAAGTCAATGAAAGTTTGTCTGAGTATCTACTGCAATTCTTGTTCCATCATTTGCTTAATTATTATCCCAAAGTGATATTCTCCAATCACCTGCATGGCACAGACACAGCATCAGTATATAGTGAGCTACCACCATCGCCTCCACAAGAAGAGAGACCACACACCCAGTGTGTGAGGGTGTTAGGTATAAAGCTTAGGGGCTAGATTCTGATATCCTTACATATGTTGGGTGGTACCTTACTCTACAAGTGCTCTCATTGACTTCCACGGGACCATTCACTGAATGAGTTACTATTCAGCATGGCATCAGAATCCGGACCAGAATCAAAGTCCACTTGATCTGATCAGGAGAATTGCTACAGTGAGACAAGAGTACATGACGTGAGTACTGCTTGCTGATGTGATATGGGGCAGAAGCAAGGTAGGGAAAGAGAATCGGCAACCATGAGCCTCAGAGGATGTCTTAGGAACAATCTGGACAACATGGGATAAATACTATTGCACATTAATTCTTCTTAGAGCACTGGTAACTTCCAGTGCACATGACAGGAACACAACAGAAACTGTAAAAAGCACAGGGTAATGTGTGAACTGATCATGTTGTCACAGTCACAAAAATAAATCTGTCACAATGTCACATCAGTGAAGGTAGCCATGAAGACAGTCCTCTAAAAGACATGTTTTGAAGACCCATAGTGTTTGTCAGACCCTCAGAGAATGGACTGGCCACAGAATTTCCACAGGTTTTTCTGCCTTGTTTCATCTCCCTTTTCGCTTTCTTCCTCTGCTATTTGCTCCACTTGACAGACCTTATAGCACAGGGGTAGGCAACCTTTCAGAAGTGGTGTGCTGAGTCTTAATTTATTCACTCTAATGTAAGGTTTTGCGTGCCGGTAATACATTTTAACGTTTTTAGAAGGTCTCTTTCTATAAGTCTATATTATATAACTAAACTATTGTATGTAAAGTAAACAAGGTTTTCAAAATGTTTAAGAAGCGTCATTTAAAATTAAATTAAAATGCTGATCTTACGCCACCAGCCCTGCTCAGCTCGCTGACAGCCTGGGGTTCTGTTCACCTAGGCCGGCAGCGGGCTGAGCAGGGCCTGTGGCCGGGACCCCAGACCTGGGGGTGGGGGATGTTTCAGGGGTCAAAACAGAGGGAAGGGGGAGGGGGCTCTGGGCAGAAGGCTGGGGGGGGGGGGGGGTTCAGGGAGCGGGGCGGGGGGCGGAGGTGTGTGGGGGGGTGTAGGGCAGAAGGCTGGGTGTGGGGGGGTTCAAGGGTCAGGGAAGAGGGCTGGCGGTGTGAGGGGGTGCAGGGCAGAAGGCTGGGTGTGTGGGGGGTTCAAGGTTCAGGTCAAAGGGCTGTGGGCTGTGGGGGGTGCAGGGCAGAAGGTCGGGTGTGTGTTGGGGTGTGGGGGGTTCAGGGCAGAGGGCTGAGGGTGTGTGGGGGTTCAGGGCAGGCGGCTGGGTGTGTGTTGGAGTGTGGGGGGTTCAAGGCAGAGGGCTGGGGGGTGTGGGAGGTGCAGGGCAGAAGGCTGGGTGTGTGGGGGGGTTCAAGAGTCAGGACAGAGGGCTGGGGATATGGAGGATGCAGGGCAGAAGGCTGAGTGTGTGTGGGGGGGTTCAGGGCAGAGGGCTGGGGCTGTGGGGGTGCAGGGCAGAAGTCTGGGTGTGTGTTGGGGTGTGGGGGGTGCAGGGCAGAAGGCTGAGTGTGTGGGGGGTGCAGGGCAGAGGGCTGGGGTGGGGGGGATGCAGGGCAGAAGGCTGGGGTGCTCGGCTTGTGGGGGTGCTCCCAGCCCCCTGCCCTGAGCGGCTCATGGCAGGGGGCTGGAAGGGATATGCCCTGTTCCACCCCCTTCCCCCAGGCTCCGTCCCTACCTCTCTCTGCCTCCTCTAAGGAGCTGTGTGCACGCTGCCGCTCTTCCCCCTCCCCCTCGCTAGGGCCATCAGCTGATTGGCACAGGGAAGGAGAGGGCAGGAAAGCACCACCCTGGGGGAAGAAGCGGGGGAGGGGGGAAGCTTGGCTGCAGCAGAACCAAGCTTCTGCCTCCTGCCCCCGCAGGGGAGAGCGGTGGGGGGGGGGCTGAGTGGGGCTGGGGGCCGGGACCGCGGCAGGGAGCTGCATGCCAATCAAAATCAGCTTGCGTGCCATGTTTGGCACGCGTGCCGTAGGTTGCCGACCCCTGCTATAGCACTTAATTCCAAGAGTATACTATGGTGCAATTGTTCATTACTTGCTCCATCAGGGTTTGGCACATCTCTTCCCCTCCACATGGATGTACAAGGAAGGGGGCCAGGAAGCTCTAAATACCACCCCCTTCACCCAGTCTAATTAATACAAAAAGATTTATGCACCATGGCTGTAGAAAAAAACAACAAAATATGATGAACAAGTTTAGACAATTGCTCTAGTGTAGCACACACACAAAAAAGTGAATCTAATGCTGTACAAATTTGCTAGAAGATGACAACAACGTGTAATACAGATCAGGCCAAATCCTACAGAACCTATCAGACAAGACTCCCATTGACTTCATAAATGTAGATAAATGAAGCATATTCCAAACTTGTGCACCAGCTAAATAGCTCATCACTCTCTCATTCATTATTATATCTTCCCATTACTCAACATTCTGTTGTAATTCACCTTCCAATTCTTCAGGCTATTGCACATGGCAGTTGATTGGCTTTTTCCAGGGCCTTCCAGAGGTGCTTTGCATTGGCTTGCTCTCTTACCTGTTGCTTTATTTATCTTTCCATTTGGTATAAGGCATGTTTCCAAGTTTTCAGATGCAGATTTCGGAGATGGCTGCAGGGCTCTATTAGATTGCCTCAACAAGTTAGGTGCCAATATAAATGGTATTTTAACTTTTAGCTCTGCATATTTAACAGGAGCAAATTTGCAATAGCATACAAAATTGTTCCATTTTCCAAAGCCTTTCTCCATCCAGCCTTGCAATCTTCTTCACCTCATCTCCCTGGTTTGGGCAAGCACCCTCTTCTCAATCATTACGATTGCTGTCTTTCCTTTATTTACATGGCATTTTAAAGCAATTTTCATTTTTTCTGGATATTCTTGGCTCCACACAACATACTGGATGCACGCTTGTCACAGGGCAGGTTTTTCCACTGGTTTCAAAAAAAGAGCCTGTCACTGCAATTTTCTTAGGATTCAGGTACTCTCTTGATCCTGGAAGCAATCTGGGTTGGGTTTTGTGATCTAATTTCAATACAGGCTTTTCCTACAAGGGAAGGGGGGAGAGTAGCTGGCATTATTGAAGAAACAGCCTCATGGCCATATTCCCTTCTAGTAGAAAAGCACACAGAAGCGGGATCAGAGGAGAGGAGCATTCTGGGAGATTTTTCTGCATGGTCTTCCCTCTAGTGAGAGAAAGCAGGGGGGATGTAGATTTGCAGGCTGAGTCTTCTCAAACCTCAGTCATCTCTGGTTCTGTGTGTGGAAAGGGGAGTCCCTTCAGCAAAGAATGAGAGGCCATTGACCACACTGGTAGTGTAGATTCTGTAGGAGCTGCCTTCCCTTCGACTGGACTGTTCCTTAAGACCACACAGAGCAAGCCTGGATGGGCTCTAAAGGGAGGTTATGGAACTCCCTAGCTGTATAATCTCTGGCTCTCCATATGGAAAGCTGAACACAACACATGAGATGGAGTTGGATAGTCTCCTCCCTTGCTACACCCTCTTGCATCCTCAGCTCTCTCCTCAAATCTCCATGGCCATCCACTTCAGACCAGGAAGGGCAAGATGGGCTACAGTCCTGACACACACACACACACACCCCGCATGGAAAGGGTAAGATGATCCAGCCTTGCCACCTAGCATCCACAGCCTCCTTAATCTAGGTGTCAGTTTGTCGTCTTTTTGCCCATAATGTTTACTAGACTGGGCAGGGACGGAAGAGAATTTTTAATTATTCCCATGCATACCTCTTCCCCCCTCCAAAAAAACAAACTACAAGCACACAATGGACTGAAGACAAAGCATTATCCACAGCAGATGAAACAGGTCTATCAGGTGTATTATGTTAATTATAAGTTTTCTGTGTCTTTCGTGAGTCTCCAGTTGCACCCAAACAACCTGCTCCCCTCTCAGACTGCTGACAATAATACTTCCAAGACGGGATTATTATAAACACTAAGTAACATCTTTTAGCTAAGAGCAAAAATTTTTATTTTAATGGAGGACAAAACTAGGACATTTGGTTAGAATGTTCTCAAAGAAATGTTAATTACCACTGACTTTAAACAAGTGGAAATCAAAGCCCACCATTTGTGGAGCGCTTTGAAAAGTTCTAATGCCAAAATAAAATGCACTGGAAAGAAATCTTCAGTTTTCTTCATGAATGAAAAGTGAAATCCCTGTAACTGAAGGCTGAATCTATCATCCCCTTACTAAGTCTCCAACTGCAGATGTAATCCATCAATCAAAGCAGCTCCTACACCAGCTTTCCATAAAAGACAATAGAATTAATTTTGTTTGCTGGATACAGAAATGTAAAAAGATGCATGCCTTGCTATTTCATCTAAATTCCTATCATTCACAAACAATATTGCCAGATGTAGCTACTAGAAGTTACTCTCACAGTTCCTCCCCATTTTCTATCCGGTGTTTATTTTTCAGTGAACTGCAGTGATTGTAAAAAGCTGTTAAAGCGAAGTTGAAGAGTTGCTACACGACTCTCTGGGCTTGAAATTAAATTGTTCTTAGGCTAATAGATTGAGCATGGGGCTGAGAGACAAGTTCTCTTTCTGTTTCCTGCAGTGCTATAGATCAGTTGGGTAAAGATGGGCAAGTCATCTAGTCCCAGATCCTTAAAGGCATTTAGGGAACTAACTGCCATTGATTGATTAAAATGGGAGTTAGGCACATAAATGCCTTTTGAGGATCTGGGCCTAACCTCTCTGTGCCGCAATAGCCCCATTTTAGAGGTGGAGGAACTAATCCTTAGTGGCAACAATTTTCAAGTTGTTTGATTTGAAACACTGAGCACCTGTTCTCTGAAAACCAGTCCCCTTTAAAATGTCTCAAGTTAGTTACTCACAATTCTGGCACCCAAACTTACTAGCCCATTTTAAAAATCTTGGCCACTGATCTTTGTGAAGTGCTTTGACATCTTTAGGTGAAAATATTTCATATGGGAACACAGCATTTGTCCAGTCTGTAGCTTTCAGGTTGTTATTTACATCCTAATTATCATTACCTCAGATCCTAATTTTTTGAGATAAACAGCCATTTTCCTGCCCCCCTCTCTCAGAACTCAATATCCTCTGTATGCCTTGGATCTAGGTTACTCTATGTATTGTAGATTTTGTATTATCGACCATTCACCTTCTTAGTTGTATCAATCTATCAGCTTGTTCCATTCCTATTGATCTCAGTCAAATCTACTGCACTGCCCAAATCACTGAGTTCCCCACTGAATCACCATTATTAATCACGGGCAGCCATTAATCACCAATGGCTCTCACCACATCTCTTCTCTGCATCATAGTCTGTTCCTTCAAACTCTTGCACCATCTCTTGTTCCCTTGAACCTTCCCCTTCTGTCCCCACCACATCTGTTTTTTCCTCTCCCCCCTTCCCTTTTCAATCTCCCACACTCACAAATCCATAAACCACATGCACACTACTCTCCCTGCTTCTCATCTCCAGTGACATGAGTTCCAGCTCTCCCTTTATCCCATCCTTTCCATCTTCCACACTCTTCCTTGTCAACACCTTTGTTCCACTGACCCTCTGACGTACATCTATCCCCAGTGTCCCTCCTCCATTTCTTCTATTCCCTCTCGAACGTTTGCTCCATGTATGAAAAGACCACTGCCATCTGTGACCTCTTCATCTTCTCATACGCACGGAAGCCTGGCTCCTGGACTCTTTCCACTGACCTCAATGGGTTTTGGACAAGGCCCAAAATGTCTGAGATGTATCCTGAATTTGGATGATTAATTCCTCTGAACAAGGACAGTGTCTTTTCCTGTCTATTATATAGCATCAGCTACTAACATACAGTAATTACAAATATAGGGTTTGTTCTAATCTTCAATATTTATGAACAAATTCTGCCCTTGGATGTATGCATGTGGCTCCAAGTTTTATAATGAGTTTGCGGTTTGGTACCATGTTTACCCTACAAACCAGAATGGTGTTAGAAGATCTAGGCTCGTTTCCTTTTCAAGTTATACATTACATTTTTTCATTACCTCATGAAGCTGTTGTGGTCTTTTACATAAATAATATGTGACTTATAATCCTGCATGGAATTTTGCTTTAAAGCTTGTTTATTAACAAGTACAAGTGAACCACACTAACAAAGCTAAGAGTCTGATCTCATCAACAGCTATTACCAGGCATAGGTGGACTCATTGGACTTCAATGGGACTGTTCACATGCTTAAAGTTAGGCATGTAGTTAAGTACCTTGGTGTATTAGGGCCAGGGCAGCAAGTAAGCACATACAACTATAGAAATGTAGGGCTAGAAGGGACTTGAGAGATCATCTTCTAGACCATCCCCCCACGCTGAGACAGGACCAAGCAAACCTAGACCATCCCTGCCAGGTGTTTGTCCAACCTGTTTCTTACAAATCTCCAGTGATGGGGATTCCACAACCTCCCTTGGAAGCCTGTTCCAGAGTTTAACTAACCTTATAGTTAGAAAATTTCTCCTAATATCTACCCTAAATCTCCCTAACTGCACATTAAGCGGATTCCTTATCATATCTTCAGCGGACATAGAGTACAATTATTCACCATCCATTTTATACCAGTCTTCAAATATGTTAAAGTGCTGTGATCAGATTCCCCCTTAATCTTCTTTTCTCAAGACTAAACATGCCCATACTATTTAACCTTTCCTCATAGCTCAGGTTTCTAAATCGGAGAACTGGTCTGAAATCAACAAGATTATTTTGAATTCTAATCCTGTCTTCCAAAGTGCTTGCAACCCCTGCCAGCTTGGTGTCACCTGCAAGTGTTATAAGCATTCTCTCCACTCCATCATCCAAGCTATTAATGAAAATATTGACTAGTGCCGGACAGTCACCCGTGGGAACCCTCAAGATACATCCCTCTAGTTTGACAGTGAGACACTGAGGACTACATTTCGAGTATGGTCTGTCAACCAGTTGTGCACCCACTGTGACATACCAGGATACAATCCAGACTAGTGAGCAGTTGTGCCACCCCGCCCTGCAACTTTGCGTGCCTTACAATGCTTTGCTGAAGTAACTCCCAACTGAGCTGCTCACAAACAACCTTCCAGCATACAAGCCCTGAACGTCTGTGTGTGACTGCAGTCTGCCAGCCACACTTGGGGTCACCCTGCAGTATAACCAAGACTGGTGAGAGCCAGAGTGTAACCCAACACCTCCACACTGACATTTCCCTCCAGAAATGTATGTCCCGTACCGCCCAGCCCCCTCCTAAACAGTACAAAATATTTTAAGCCTATTAGCCCTTAAAGGGAATGATCTCAATTTAAACACATTGGATTAGATAAAAATAATAAAACAAGTTTATTAACTACCAAGAGATAGATTTTGAGTGAGTACAAATAAGGAGGCATAAAACTCAGAAATGATTACAAGATAAAAAACATTTACTAATGCCTAATTTAACAACCTATAATCAGATTCAAGCCAAGTTTTTCACCACCCGCGTTCAGCGTCCTACTGACCAAACTCCCTCAGTCAGGGCCCCTCCTTCAAAGTCCAACAATTGCTTCCTTTTTCTCTTCAGGGGCAGTGAATGCAACAGGCAGGGAGAGGGACGGGGTGCCTTGTGGTGTTTGTCCCTCCTTTTTATAGTTTCAGTCCCCCTCTTGAAAACCATTTCCAGATGGGCACTAGGTGTCAAAGAGTCTATGTGGAAGGATATTTTCTGCTGGATTTTTCACCTGTTTGAACTTCCTTTGTCTTCCCTTCCTGCTTGAAGACTCTGTTTACTACTTAAATGCAAATTAAGCAGAGCACACATACCGTTGTTTAGGACAGACCTAGCTTCTGTTTGGGCAGAGCTGTGGGGTTTGGAACATGTGTCAGTAACATCATACAGGGAACTCTTATAACTTTACATACAATGTTGCCATACATATTTTATCAGGATGATACTGACCAGCAAATTATGAGTTTTCAAATTATACCATACAAGACATGCCTTGTACAAAAATTATTACACTAGTGTGTAGGGTGTGAACACAGGGTTGTATTCTGTCACATCCACCTTACAGCAATTTCCTCTAGACCACATTTCCTTACTTTGCTTATGAGAATGTCATGTGGCAATGCCAAAGCCTTACTAAAATCAAGATATATCGTGTGCTTATGTCCTTACCTAGTCAGAACACCACATAGCACATGTTTAACTTTAAGCACATGCTTAAGTCCCATTGACTTCAGTGGGCCTTAAACACGTGGCTAACGGCTGTCTTGAATGGGGATACTACCTGGCATAAGATTCTGATTCAGGAAAGTAAGTGTCCTCAGATCTGACCCTAAGTTTGTAACAAACTTAAAATTCATAATCAAAGGGCAGTGTTAAGATTTATTTTATCTTTTTTTCTTAAATTGCTCACATAACACCAAGATCATCAAAAGTCAGAATTAGACTCTTCCTTTCCTGTTCTCTATTTACTTTTTGCCTTGCACAAGTAAACTTGATTCTCCCCCACCCCTTTTTCCCCCCCTTAATTTTACTGTTGACTTTCACTTTCTGGTTCTTATACACTAGCACAATACTATTCTGCCTGAGTTTCCCAACATTGCATGGAATAGGTCAGTTCCTAAATAAATAGGTGAGTTTTATGGAATTTTTTGGAAAAAAATGTAATAAAAACCTTCCCTTTTTATACTAGGCCAAATACAGATGCTGGTGCTATGGTGGTGCAGAGCCAGAATCTTAGATCTTGCCAGGATAATTAGATATGTCAAAGCTTTACTCCATCTGTAAATATATATACAGACTGACTCCCACTAACCTCAAATGAAAAAGATCATTTCAATGAAATTTTACTTCATGGAGGAATATATGTAGCTAAATAATGAGAATGCTCCTTTCTCTTTGTCCACATCTTGTTTTTGTTGAACAAATAAGACATATACACCTTTACCCCAATATAATGCGACCCGATATAACACGAATTCTAATATAACACGGTAAAGCAGTGCTCCGGGGGAGCGGGGCTGCGCACTCCAGCGGATCAAAGCAAGTTCGATATAATGTGGTTTCACCTATAACGCGGTAAGATTTTTTGGCTTCCGAAAACAGTGTTATATCAAGGTAGAGGTGTAGTAAATTAAGGCTGATTTTTATTAAAATTAACAATACTCCAAGCGTGCTATGGACTAGTGAATGCAAATTGTTTGAATTTGATAGTCTCCATATAAAATGTTCAAACTTTTTGACAGTGTTTTTTCCCTTTGATAGGAGGTAGCTTTCCTTCTATTTTCCAGTAAAAGAAAATTATAAACATAAGAGCAATTAAGCAAGAGAAAATAAACCTTAATACAAGAAAACGAGAATGAACTAATATACAGTGCGTCCACACTAATTCCACATTGTGATGCTGGACTAGACTATAGAGGAAATAAAATGAATATGACAGAAATAAATGATGTGCAGGAATCCCTGGAGAGAGAAAGTGCCCTATTTCTATTAAAAGAGAAAAATGCAGTTGGATGGGAAACAGAGTCAGATCTCAACAGAAATAAACCTGAGTGATTATCGCTAAAATGCATCTTCTATTATGTCACAGAAATGCCACCTCAGGTCATTACAGTTAAATTCGGTGTGTCCCCTGCCTTTTCAGCTTGCAATTTCCCTGGAATTTTCCCCACTAATGAGGCAAGATTTGCCCTCCAGCCGCCTAAACTGGAAGATCTCCTAAAATCTGCCAGCAGGAAGGGACACCCCTGTGCAGAACCCTTCTGCAACTGAGCCACACCCTCTGGTTCGCTCCCCTACCCTGCAAGAGTTTTCACACTTATGTAGGGCAGTCACAGGTTCAGATCCAGTGGGCACAATGTTCAATGGGGAGGGGAGAGGTTTACAGAACTTTAAACGAACATGAAACATACATTCTTTCCATAATCATATCTAAAAATTAATTAATTGAGACAAGAGTTTAGACACTGTGATCTTAAATAATCCAAGTATAGACAGGATAATACACTGGACCAAACTGTGGACAGAGACATGCGTATATAGGTTATGGACCAAACTATGGACACAGACATGCCCAGGGAAGTTGCGGAATCTCAATCATTGGAGATCTTTAAGAGCAGATTAGACAAACACCTGTCAGGGATGGTCTAGATAATCCTTAGTTCTGCCATGAGTGCAGGGGCCTGGACTAGATGACCTCTCGAGGTCCCTTCCAGTCCTATGATTCTATAAAACACTCTGGCTCTAGAAACATGGCAAGTTTAAGGGAAATATTGTGGTGACAATGCCACAAAGTTGTGCCATTGTACCTGCCCTCCATTTGAGGCATAAACCCCAAACCAAGTGCCCTCAACCACCCAAGAAATGTTGGTTGTCTAGTAGATCAGCACTCAAGGAAGTGGACTGTTGAAACTGCAGTGGGGAGCGTGCCACCCAGCTGGGGTAGAAAGACTTGTGTGAGACTAGTGTGCTAAAAATAGCAGGGTGGATGTTACAGCACCAGCCTGCCCAGACTCCCTGGGTCCAAGCTCAGGTGGCTAGCCCATGCCATTACCTGTCCTGCAACCACCACACTGCTATTTTTCATGTGCTAGCTTAAGCAGAGATAGAGCATCTTGCTCCACTCGGGCTGGGAATCATGCTCCCAGCTGCAGTGTAGATGTACCCATAGGTGCATCTGAAAATCCAGGTCAGTCCTGAATTGTGTAGAGATATCAGGAAGGGAAGAAGGATGGTCCAGTAGTTAAGAGCAATAGCTCAAGACTCAGGTGATCCAAAGATTTAATTCCCTGCACCACCACAGACTTTCTGTGTAACCATGAGCAAATCAGTCTTTCTGCACCTCAATCTCCATATGCAACATGGGGACAGCAGTACTTCCCAACTCCACAGGGTTATTTTAAGGATACTCCAGATGGAAATCATAGGATCAGGACCCACCATATTCTTTTTTGGTACATATGCTCCCCGCAGCTGAGTAGGTAAGAGGGAGACCGATGTACATGGAATGGAATCTGGGTACAAGGAGAGGAAAAGCAACCACACAGCTCTACAACTACACCCCCATCTGGTCCTTCAGTGGCTCCAATGTAGATGATCAGCTCTGTACAGCCAGAGACACATAAGTTGAGGGAAGGGTGGAAAATCTAGGACATCCTACAAAGTACATGCCCCTCCGAAGGCAGTTTAAGTTACAGTGCCAAAAAGGGTTATAGAAGATGTTGGTTCCCCATCCTAAGCTTTTTCCAAACTGTGGAGCGGTCTGTGGAAGGTAGTTGGTGAGGTGGTGACAAAAAGCTATACTCGTACTGCAGGGGAGGAAGAACCATGGTGGACTATACCAGGGGCAAGCAGTAGGAGCCTGGATAGATTGGGACCATCAGAAACTGCCCTCATTTATGCAGCTCTCATTCTTTCACTCAGTCTACTGCCCAAGCCCCCTCTTCTGATGTTAGTCCCACCTTCTGGCCAAGAATAGCTGTGTGACTGCGAGGACTGATACTTCCCTCTTCCACATGTTTTATGGCCAAAGAGTACCACATCCCCCTTAATACCTATTTGATAATAAATATAGATGTTCTTGTTTTCTAGGAACTACTTTGTTACAGACTGAGCACTGTCTTCCATATCCTAGTCTTCCATTTCTTTAATAAATAAATAAATAAATCGCCCATTTGGGATCCATCTGACAAAAATGACAACACCCCATTCTGGAGAACATAAATAGCACCTGGGAACAGGGACTATCTTTTTGTTCTGTGTTTGTACAGCACCTAGCACTGTGAAATCCTTGCCCATAGTTAGGGCTCCTAGATGTTATGGTAATACAAATAATAAATAAATAAATAAATAAATAAAAATAATAATGTGTGTCACCTGGTCAAATACAGCAATGTGCTTCCACCACAGCAGCGCACAAAACCTGTTTTTCCTTCTGAGGCGGATTTCAAATCATTTGAATCTACCCTGTTTACTTTACACAAATCCTGTTTCTTCCTTACAGATGGATACGATCTGTCAGGGACCAGGAACATTTTATCCCATAGCAAAACTTGTTTAAAGTACCATCTGTTCTTCCTGCAAGGGCACACTAATGCCAGAAACTATTTAACATTCCATCTATTCAGAGCATATATTGGCTAGTTTATTGTGAAAGTGGAGTAAGGGATAATTTTGAGCCTAACAATAGACTTTTTATTGGCATTTTCCTTAAAAAACAAACAGTATCCAATATGTATTAACACACAATGTTAAGCAGCAAAAATACACCATGATCTGGACCATAATGGGCTTGACCCTGTTGCCATCAAAGTCAATGGAAAGGCTTTCCACTAACTCCAGTGGCATTTAAACTATCCCACTCCATTGGCCCAGATTTATTGGGCTAAGTTCAGCTCTCATATATACCTTGGTGTTTATCTAGAGTAACTCCTCTGATAGGCCTGTCTACACTGGGGGGGGAATACCGAAGCTGAAGTCGATGTATCTTATTCCGACTTACCTCCCGTCCTCATGGCACAGGATCGACGGCCGCGGCTCCCCCGTCGACTCCGCTAGCGCTGCTTGTTCCGGTGGAGTTCCAGAGTCGACGGGGAGCGCATCGGGGATCAATATATCGTGTCTCGACAGACAAGACGCGATATATCGATCCCCGATAAATCGATCACTACCCGCCG
>NC_048304.1:35388700-35452582 GCF_013100865.1 Trachemys scripta elegans
TGACAGTTTCCCTTTAAAAGCCTTCAAAATCCTCCTGTTCGTCATCTGATATCATAAGTACATCAATGACATCTTGTGATACATTTGTAAGGCAGTCATCGTATGGATCGAATTCCGTATCAGATGGTGTGGTCTCAGCTTCGGCTTCCTCTTCATCTTGCCACAAGTAGTCGTCCTCCATACCATCTAATGAATTTGATATGCCACACTTCTTGAAAGACTTGATTACTGTTTCTGCATCAATATCATTCCAGGCTTTTATGACAAACTTGCACAAAACATCCAACTGTGGAGCACGCATGTTTCCTCCTTTTGTGAATGACTTTTCGCCTCTAACCATCCATTCATTCCACTGTTCTTGAATGCGATCTTTAAATGGCTTGTTTAGGCACACATCCAGTGGGTGTACCAACGATGTCAATCCTGCAGGAATAACTGCCGCATCGGTGTTTAGTCTTGCAAGCATTTGCTTGGTGCTGGGAGTTAAATGAGCCCTGAACATATCCCACACCAGTAGATTACATTTTTGAATAAGTCCACCTGGTCGCCTGCTCCATACATTATCAAGCCATAGCTTTACCCCTTCTTCATCCATCCAGCCTTTTTCATTCACATGTACAAAACAACCAACAGGGAACTTGAATTTCGGCATTGTTTTTCTTTTAAAAATAATCATTGGTCTCAGTTTGGCGCCATCAGCTGTGCATCCTAGTACCACTGTAAAACTGGACTTCTCATGTCCTGTTTTAATTAAAATTGTTTTTTCACCTTTTTGATGGACAGTTTTATTTCCAACCATATCAAAATTCATTGGAGTTTCATCCATATTTCCAATACTACTTAACGCATAGCCATGTTTAGTGCGCTGTTGTATTACGTATCGATGGAAACTATTTACTTTGCTATCAAGATCTGCAGGTAATTTTGGGGCAATTTTCATCTTTTGCCTCAGTACCATATTATGCCTTCCCATGAATCTAGTACACCAGGATACAGTGGCCTTAAATCTGTTGCTGTGATCTGGGTTAGATTTGGCCCACTGAAGTGCAAACAAATGTATTTTATTTCGTGTCACTACATAACCGTTTTGGCGATGCTCATTCACCATGTCTGCTACATGTTTTTCGAGTTCTGGCCAATGTGGAGTGCCTCTTCTTAATGCACACTTACCCCTTGGCATACTCTTTAATGCTTTTTCATTTGCTTTCCAGTCCCGAACCATCTTTTCTGTTACTCCATATTGTCTTGCAGCAGCGCAGTTATTATGTTCCATGGCAAAGTTTACAACTTTAAGTTTGAAACTGGCTTCATATTTCTTTCTTCTTGCTGGTGGAGCCATGATGGGGTTTTGACTGTTGGACATTTGTATACTGTACTGTATGTACTGGTGCTATACTGTATGAACAGGTACAGATACTGGTGCTGTACTGTATGTGATACCCAGTATACAACAACCAGCCAATCACGGCAAGCGATGTACCTTACCGGCGATTGGCTGGTTGTTGTATACAAAGCCTGCTTGGATTGGTCAGCTCTCCCTGCCTGCCCAGCCCTCCCTGTCTCCAAGACTATCAGAGCGGTAGCGCAAACACGCCTCTTTCACCCGTCTGGCCCGCCCTTGTATCCTATTACCTCCTTCTCTGCCTCTCAGATCTCGCACATGCGCGCCTGCGCCGCTTCACTGCAGTCCTCAGGAGCGAGATCTGAGAGGCAGAGAAGGAGGTACGGTAATAGGATACAAGGGCGGGCCAGACAGGTGAAAGAGGCGTGTTTTTCTGGGCACAGCGCCGCTCTCTCTCTTTTTTCCATACCCCGGGCGTCCCGGACGCCTGCAGCTTGCTCCGCCCTTCACTTACACCTTCCCGGTGAGGCGCCCCCTCACCTCGTCATCGGGCGGGGATGCGGCCGCGGCCGTTTTTGAGCTCCCCCCACCATATGCGGCGACCGCAGATTCTCCAGTCCGGCTCGGAAGTTTCAGCACCCGCCCTATAAGATGACACCCGGCGTATAAGACGACCCCCGACTTTTGAGAAGATTTTCCTGGGTTAAAAAGTAGTCTTATGCGCCAGAAAATACAGTAGATATTTTAAAAGAACACATTTTAACAATCTAAGCTGTTATCAGTAACATAGCTAAGGAAATTTATTGGTATATAGTTGTGTTTAACTTGACAGTGCTATTTTATTCCTACATTTCAAAACAAGCAACTGACAGCCCAGAGCCAAGAAGAGAAGCTGTAAATATAATTGCTCATGTACCTTAACATATCTTATATATTTGAGACTCTTAAAAGTTCCCTATTGAACAGAATACAGATTTCAAACACTTAGCTCATCCTCTGTCACACTGTTCTATGAGGAAGAAATCAAAGTGATCCTAAATAATATGAAATAAATGTAGAATCCCAAAAGGACATATCCCTCTCTAGTGATGTGCTCCAGATATTAATCTTGACATTTTACAAAAAAACAAAAGATTAAACACGCTTTTTTCCTCAGGGCAAATTCTTCCAGCATCAAAGCAGGATGTCATGTCAGTAACCCAAGAGCATGCCAGAAAGCAAAATGTATTTACAACTTTGCCTCCATGTTTAAAGGCAAATTGCAGCATATTATAACATACTAGAATTCATATTACTGAATGAATCCATTGACACTTACTTATCAATGTAGGATCCAGAGGTAAACTCCAAAGCTTTTTGCATAGGAAAATCCACTGCTGTTTCAAGTGATTTCCCTTTCAGGTTTCCAGCATTGTTTAAAATGTGACTCACATTATCCCTAGTTTTCTATTTCTGTTAAGGCTTTGGGCTGGTAGATCCTGTTGATTACAAAGGGTTTTTTAGAAGGAGGGAGTCACCTAAGGCCAGATCTTGTTGCCTTCTTTACAGCCACCGAGTCCGACTCAGTTATTGGGGCAATTCTCAACACTACAGAAAGTGTGATTTGGGCCTTGGATTAGTGACTTGACTAGAAGGGAAGTTATCTGTGCTGGCATACACCCTGTGCAACCCCCAAATCAATGGCATTGCACAGGGTATAAAAACCAGGGCAGAATGTGACTCTATACAATATAACTAGCACTAGTCACCTCCCAACTTCAACAAAGCCAATCGTGTATGTTGTAAAGGAAATTTTGAAAGAATAACTTTAAAAATAAAATAAAATAAAATAAAATAAAAATAAATAAATAAATAAAAGAAAATAAACAGAGGCTGTTTGTATCTAAACTAAGATCTGGCATTCCTTTCACATGCAAAATTCAGTGGCGGTATGCATGAATGCAAGTCAGCTGGAACGGGTCCCTTACATTTAATGATACAATAAAAAGCAAACCTTAAAACAAACTAAATAAGCAAATGCAATCATTTGCAATATCACTGTAAGCAGACAAACTTCTTAATCTTTTAAAATATTCAATTCTTTTCTAAACAAAGCCAAATGAATTAATTTCTTAAATCAGTATGTGTTAGGCTGACCAGACAGCAAGTGTGAAAAATCGGGATGGGGTGGAGAGAAATAGGAGCCTATATAAGAAAAGGCCCCAAATATCAGGACTGTCCCTGTAAAATCAGCATATCCGGTCACCCTAGTATGTGTAAAAGGAATGCATTTTTTCCAGGCCCTGACATATATTTAAAGTGTGGTTCTTTTCAGAAAAAGTACCATGTAATAACAGCAGTGAAGATTCTATACTTATTGTATCTTGCTGATTTCCATATTAAAGATACTCAGACAAAAAAACGAAAACAAAAAGATGTTTTTTCTACTTGCCAGGACTGCCTTTCAGCAGGTTCAGTAACAGGTTAAACACTAACTAGTTCAGTCTGCACTGGTTTATTGCTACTGGGTATTACACTCACTGGTCCCAACCCCTCCCCATACCACTACCCACAGTATACCAATGATCTTTTGAAATCTCTCAGAATGCACTCTGAATGAAAGCTGAGCCAAGAACTCAGCTTGGATGCTGGGATAGGTATCTGGTTGAAATGGTTTAGCACAGCACCAGTGTGGATGCCAGGTGTATCTTAAACCAATCCAGCTCGGTGAACATGGATGCACTGAAACAACTGAGCTTACATTGGTTCAGGACAAACAGTTCTATAACTAAGGCTTCAGTTCTCCAGTGTAGACAAAGCCTAAGAGTCAAGCAGCATTTTTCCCTTCTCACATCCTCGTATACAGGTTCTGTGTCAAATTAGGCCTGGCTGACCCCAGTGCAGCCCTGTTTCCTTGAGGGTAACCAGTTAGGTCCTACTAAATATTTCTGTTGCTGCACAAACAGGGATCAAATCCAGCTCATTCTGAGTTATGTTGCTCCAAAGGGCTAACAGGAGTAAAAAGAAATAAAAGTTTCACTTTAGTGACCTAAAGAGGACTCTGAGTACACACGGGGAACAAGTCAGAAGGTACACATTTTTACCTAGTCACTTTGCAGAGAAGTAGTACACCTCAAGAGATTTTCAGCTTATGACTTTTGGAACATTTAGGCTATGTCTACTACACTACACAGCTTTTAGCAACACGGTTGTGCCGCTACAGCCATACCACTAAAAAACACGCAGTATAGCTGTTGTTGTCAGCAGGAGAGAGCTCTCTTGCCAACAAAAAACTTCCACCCCCCAATGAGCGGCAATAGCTTTGTCAGCAGGAAAATGCTCGTGCTGACAAAGCGCTGTGCACACCGGTGCTTTTCGTCAACAAAACGTTTGTCTTTTGGGGCAAGTGGTTTTTTTAAACACCTCTGAACGACAAAAGTTTTGCCGTTCAGTTGCCAGTGTAGACAAAGCCTTACTGTCCTACTACCCCTTTACCCTTCGAGATCTGTTTAAGGAGGGAAATACAGTTTGTATTAACAACAGAGTAAGCAGACACATCGGGAGTTATAAGTAGTCGGCTATTCTATTGTCCATAATGGAAATGTTTCTCAAGCTTACATTTCAGCCCGTATCCCTTGCATGCTGTATTCTTGGCACAGATTTGGACAGCTCAGCTCAGCTGTCATTGCCTATACCCATTCATAAAATGTGACCACATTGCTGAAAGCCACAGCTTCTTGTGCACCCAGAAATAATGTCATATCTCAGTCAAAAACATACTTCCATAAATTGCCTCTACTTGGAAAGCCCAAAGGTCACATCTGGACTCTCAAGTCAATGGGAGTTGTGTACATGGATCAAGGGCAATATTTAAACTTCTGTCTGATTTTGGAAGCAATCCATGTAGAGAGTTCATTAGCAAGTCAGTCAGATAGGAATGTATAAAACTCTTAAGCAGAATGGAAGATTAAGTTAAATCAGTACAGCTTTATTTTGGTGAATAGTAATATGATAGGTTTGTAGCACACAAGTCCAAAAGATAACAGAACTTAATGGCTCATTGACTGCAGTGGGAGAAGATGCAGACCCAGCCCTCTCCCACATCCCCCCAAAAATAATTATACCATATTCTTAGCAGGACATCATTATATTTGTTTGTTTCAACAGTTCACTTTCTTATAGCTCAGTGGTTTGAGCACTGGCCTGCTAAACCCAGGGTTGTGAGTTCGATCCTTGAAGGGGCCATTTAGGGCTCTGGGGCAAAAATCTGTCTTGGGATTAGTCCTGTTTTGAGCAGGGGGTTGGACTAGATGACCTCCTGAGGTCCCTTCCAACCCTGATATTCTGTGGATATGGAGAACACAATGGTGTAATCAGGCGCAAACAATTCACTCCCTGGAAGACCAGCCCGACTCATTTTTAGGCTCAAACCAGCCAAAAAGAAATAGTTTAACATTGTGCCCCAGAGCTAGCAGGAAATCCAAACTTCCGCAAGGGCAAAAGAACCAGGGGAAGAACTACACAAAAGCGAATGGGGGAGATCATATCACTATATCAAGGCCTTGGTCTAAACACACGGCTTGTTGGTGTGTGCAAGATGAGATAAGAGTTGGACTAAATAAGACTCAGGGTTCTTTTCTCTTCTTGTATGCACATAACATATGGAAGATACATTCACACCCAGAGGGTTGAATACACTCTGTGGAAGGGGAGGGGTACAAGGCGGTTTAGGTATCAAAGTAAACTAAGAATTGAGGAAAGTGTCAGCTATGCAGCATGTTGCCTGCCTCTTGGGAATCTCACAGACACGTCTCCCCTTGAGTTCTGTGGATGAGCCTCCATATTTGATTGGAAAGGACATCCAGAACAAGAGAGGGGCAACTCAGCCCTTTCTCTAGGATGCTCTCTTGCTGCCCCTGCAGATGTTACATTGGGACACTCACCATGCAATATCAAAACCCATGAATCCACCTTTATGGCTGAGCCGCATCAACTATGGGAGTTTCGGCTAATGGCAGCATGGCTCCTTCAGGACTCAGGCTGCCAGAAGGCCTTGGTTCAGGTGAGGCAAAGTACAGCCTGAGGCATAGGCTCAATGGGTCTCAATGTTCACCTCAAACTTGGGATAGCCGCTGATTGAAGGGAGTGAAACCCTGCTTATTCCCTGGCGAAGAGTTCAACCCCAGTCCCACCCCCACACCAAGGAGATGGACATTCCACAAGCTTCAGAGTGGTAGCCATGTTAGTCTGTATCAGCAAAAAGAACAAGCCATACTTGTGGCACCTTGAGACGAACACATTTATCTGGGCATAAGCTTTCCCATGAAAGCTTATATCCAAATAAATTTGTTCATCTCTAAGGTGCCACAAGGACTCCTCGTTCTTATTCCACAAGCTGAAACTCTTCTTTCCCCTGCACAGGAAAAACCCCAAGAAAGGGTTTGACACAGCAAAAGTTCTAACAGCATTTTTATCTCAGAACCCCCAAAACAGCCCCAGAGAGAGACAAAGAAAGAGAAAACAGCCACACCAGGGCAAGTTTTAGCAGGGTATTGTCCCGGGATGTATAAACCCCAGGTTACTCCAGCCACTAAGAAGTTAACAGGGAAACTCCTGGTCTCATCAGCTGAGGCTAATTGCTAGACTTGTAACAGCTAGGGGAATAAAAAGACTGCAGGTGCTGCCTGCCTCCATTTCCTCCTCCAAGGGCGGGTCCCTGCAGCCTTTCCCACCCAGGCTGGAGCTGTTGCCACAGCTTTGTCCTCCAGCCAAGTCAGTCACTAAAACGTAACCCTTTCCAGGGCAACACTAAAATCCACACACACAGCTTTCCCACCCTCCTTGGGCTCCTCTTCCGCCCTCCTTCTGGACCTCGCTCCTAACCTCTTCCAAGCTACCTTTGAGTCTCTCTATTCTTGGATAGAGCACTGATTCCCAGGCTGCTTCCCCAGAGTCCCGCATATAGCCTCAGCCCCTATAGACTACCTTTCAGCCTTCCCTATTCTGGGATAGCCTGCTTCCCGGGAGTCCCCAGCTTCTTCCACACCCTACTTCAGTGCCTTCCACAAGAGCGCCGCTTACTCCCTGTGACTCCATTCTCTTTTCCTCCCCCCACCCAAGTTCTCTCCACCATTTGGAGAAGGCCGAGGTGATTCTCAGGCTGTCCCCTGACCCCAATTAGCCCTTACCCCTTAGGCTGGGGGGCAGCTAATTATGGCACAGGTGGGGCTGATTGAACAGGGTTGGCTAGTCCCAGGCCTCTTGGCCCTTAAGGGTAGGCCACCCGGCTATTTTTTTTTTTTTTTTGGACTTGAAAACTAGAGATATGTAGAGGGAGTCCATAAAACAGCCCTTTGGTCCCAAACTAGTCCAACTAGAAGGCCTTAAAATAAAACATCAAGGACAATTTGGTATAAATTTGACTTCTGTAGGAGTATTCCCTGTGTATTCCCTGACAAGATCAGGCCCCAACTCAGAACTACAAGATGGCCCCCAATTGCTTACTTGTTTATTTAATTGTTTTCAGGGAAGAGGAAAGGCCCCTAACCAGGCAGTCAGTACTTTGATTAAAGCAGTATAGCCAAGCTAAATACTCAATATCCACAAGACAAAGACAATGACCGGAAAAGTGTATTCTTCCTATGCACATATACATTTCTTAGACACTTCTTTACAAAATCTGGAAGCAGATACTCCATTGATGAGAACTGTATAAACACCTACAAAAACAGAAAAATAAATGCAAAATGCATTTAACTGTAAATCTGGAAAGGGATCAGTGATTTGAGAAACAACGTGGGGTAAGCTGTAAGAGAAAGTGGCTTATACCCACAAGCTAGGATGCTCTTTTCCTCCTCTGCAAACAGAGGGGAGCTGAAATCAATGGATCCTACCTCGAAAAGCTGGTTCCACAGCACAATTCCCCAGACCTGATGGAAGCCGGCCTTCCACTTGCCAGGGAACTGTCCAGCAAAACGAAAATAAACTCTGAAAAAAGCATAGTATCAGTGCTGAATGACAACTAGTTTACAACACGACAGACCACCTTAAACTTCTGTATGGCTTTTGACGTGGTACCACACAACATTTTGATTGAAAAACTAGAACAAAATAAAATTAACATGGCACACGTTAAATGGATTAAAAACTGGCTAACTGATAGGTCTCAAAATATAACAGTAAACAGGGAATCACCATCAAGTAGATGTGTTTCCAGAGGGATCGCGCAGGGATAGATTCTTGGCCCTAGGCTATTTAACATTCTGATTCATGACTTGGAAGAAAACATATAGTCATCACTGATAAAGTTTGCAGATGATACAAAAATTATGGGAGTGGTAAATAATGAAGAGGACAGGTCACTGATTCAGAGCAATCTAGATCACTTGGTAAGCTGGGTTCACGCAAACAATATGTGTTTTAATACACCTAAATGTAAATGTATACATCTGAGAACTAAGAAATGTAGACTATACTTACACAATGGGGGACTCTATCCTGGGAAGCGGTGACTCTGAAAAAGATTTGGGGGTTGTGATGGATAATCAACTGAATATGAGTCCCCCATTGTGATACTGTGGTGAAAAGAGCTAAATACGATGTATAAATAGGGGAATCTCAAGTAGGAGCAGAGAGGTTATTTTCTCTCTGTATTTGGAACTGGCACAACTGCTGCTGGAATTCTGGGTCCAGCTCTAGCGCCCACAATTCAAGAAGCATGTTGATAAATTGGAGAGGGTTCAGAGAAGAGTCATCAGAATGATTAAAGGATTTAAAAAAATCTGTCTTATAGTGATAGACTCAATGAGTTCAATCAATTTAGCTTAACAAAGAGAAGGTTAACAAGTGACTTGGTTACAGTCTATCAGTATCTACATGGGGAACAAATATTTAATAATGGGCTGTTCAATCAAGTAGAAAAAGGTATAACATGACCCAATGGCTGGAAGTTGAAGCTAGACAAATTCTAACTGGAAATAAAGGTGTAAATTTTTAACAGTGAGGGCAATTAACCATTGGAACCATTTACCAAGGGGGATGGTGGAGTCTCCATCCATTTTTAAATCAAGATTGGGTGTATTTCTAAAAGATCTGCTCTAGGAATTATTTTGGAGAAGTTCAATGACCTGTGTTATCCAGTAGATCAGTGGTCCCCAAACTGTGGGGAGTCCCCCCACCCCCCGGAGGAATGTTCGGGGGGCGCAACAGGGTCCAGATCAGCTTCCATGGGGGCAGAGAGGGAGCGCATGCCACCCAGCTCTGCTCTGCTCCCAGCCCTGCCCCTAGCAGCAGCCCCAACTCCCCGCCCCCGTCTTGGCCCCCAGCCACAGCTCTGCTCCCGACCCCAGACATGGCCCTGCTCCCAGCCCCAGACTCGCCCCAGCCTTGGCCCCCTTACTGCTGTTCACGTTCCCCCTCCCTCAGAGTCGCAGCCCCGCTCCCAGCCCCGACTCCTGGGGGGGGGGGCACAGACAGGAGTAAAGGGGGGGCATGACGTGGTTTGGGGACCACTGCGCTAGACAATCACACTGGTCCCTTCTGGCCTTGGAATCAATGAATCTCCTCCCTGACTTTAAGTAGCAATGTCAAAAGCCAATGTCAGATGTCTAGAAGCCTGTGAGTAGTCCAGTGCATTTACTCATGTGTGTGATTGCAGAACTTTCTCAAGACATTTATTAAATGTGACAGGCCAAATTCTACTCTCAGTGACATATGTGCAGCAAGGTTAAAATTCAACTGCCCCTCCCATACATCTGGCAGATACATTTTCTCATATAATGGATGGAAAATAGGGCTGTGCACATGCAACAAAGTAGAATTTGGCTGCATGCATGTACCCAGGAATGTGCAGTGACAAGTCTAGAACTCACTTTAACACATCACTTTAATGACCCCTTAAAAGCACTGAACATGCTGCAATATCCCAGTTAGCAACCAAAGAGAAATGCCACCATAGAACAAACACAAGGGCCCTGTCTAGCTAACAAAAGAATGTTTTTTTCAATCCATCTAGCTCTGTCAAGGCTGCCTTAGGTGGGAGTCTTAACTGTTAAACTGTCTCTCTGGGGGTGTTAAACTGTCTCTCTAGGGGTAGGGGTAGCTCAGTGGTTTGAGCATTGGCCTGCTAAACCCAGGATTGTGAGCTCAATCCTTGAGGGGGCCACTTAGGGATCTGGGGCAAAATCAGTACTTGGTCCTACTAGTGAAGGCAGGGGGCTGGACTTGATGACCTTTCAAGGTCCCTTCCAGTTCTAGGAGATGGGATATCTCCATTAATTTAAGGGTGTGGAGGGTTCCATTCACTTGAAGCTAACCTGAAAGACAAAAGCTCACAGACACATTCCTCCATCATCCAAACATGCCCCCAGACTGCAGTGTCCATTTCTGCTCTACTTCAGCCGAATAAGTTTGAAATAGTACTTGTAGCAGCAACCCTGGAGAGATTTTAGGGCTTGTTTACATACAAAAGTTGTACTTCTTAATTATACTGGTATAATTAAAACTATACAACCACCTTAAGCCGGGTCTACACTAGAAACTTTTGCTATTATAGCAATATCAGTTTGGGGTACCATATGAATTTTCGGTTTTGTTTTGTGGTGAGATTTTTTTTTTTATACAAACAAAAGCCCTAAGGTAGAAACATTTATAATGACATGACAGTGCTTTTGCCTGTATAGCTTATTTTGTCCAGCACTTTTTTGCAGGTGTAAACTGCACCTACAGTAGGAGAGTTTGCTGTTATAACAGTATAATTAAGCAACAAAGAGTCCTGTGGCACCTTATAGACTAACAGACGTCTGTAAGGTGGGTGAATACCCACTTCATCAGATGCATGTGTATAATTAAGCAGTACAAACTTTTTCTAGTGTAGACTAGTCCTTAGTGAGGATGCTGATATAATGGCCCAAGTATGCTTTCTAGCCTTGCAACTAGTCTTATACAAGAAAGGAAATAAGCTATACTAGTATAATGCACCTTTATACCTGTAATAATGTGTCCATGTTATGGGTTGTACTGGAATAACTATTTCAGTTAAAAAAAAAAAAATCACACACCTGATATAATACTGATCCAAAAATCGATCATACCTGGAATCTTTCTCCTTCCCTGGAACCTAGAAAGACATTCTGGAATATGGAATATCTAATTGAGCCCTCCAAAGGGAGAATGCAGATTTCACAATGTAGAAAAGTTAGATGCTGCTGATCTATCAGAAGCCACACTGACAAATAATAGTCTCAAATACCACCTCGCTAGGTGCTGAGTGACTGAATAACATCTTTTCCTTTTGTGCTAAAGAATTCGAGAAAAGCCAATTGCTATTACAGAGCCAACAAGAATAAAGGAACTTGCAGCAGATGGTACAAATGTGCATGTCTAATTACACCCTCCACCCACCTGTCAGATTTCTCAACTCTGGACATGGCTAGAGAGAGAGTCCAGCAAAGTATCTGAGTTGCAAAGAGGAAGAGATAAGAGGAAAGGAGAGGAGGGAGTGGGTGGGTAGGAGAAAAGGAGTGATTGGCTGATTCAAGTACTGAGCATGTCATGGAGGATTCTTATATTATTCCTGTCAGTGGAAGGAATCTCTCCCTCCACTGCCCCATTCCTCTTCCCTTCCCCTCCCAGCAAATATCTGTCACATATCTCCCTCCTCAAGAATCTGGATGTTTCTCACTACTACAGTATATTTGCCACAACCAGCCTATCTGCTGAGCTTGTCACATGGCACTGTTTGTAGATTTATACCAAGAAAGTCCACAGCAAAATTAAGAAGCCCATAATATTCCCCTAGCTGTCCTATATATACACATAGTCTTCCTTTTAAATTTCTCCTTGGGTCTCATTAAGCTCACACTAGGCTAGCAAGTCTGCACAACTTGGAGAACAATTTCATGAAAAAGTGAATTTGTTTGCCAATTTTCCCCTTGTTCTAAATGTAATTTGATTTGCAAACCCCCACCAGACCACAGACTGTTCTCAGTTCTTCCTCTCCACCCAGAGAGTTGTTTTTAATAAAGCAAAAGTTTTGAAACATTTCAAGTATTTTTTGACAATTTGCCACTTTCAGAACAACAACAACAACAACCACCACCAAAATGGAAGCACATATTTGCATATTTGTCCTGGTAGCCAGGAAACAGTTTTTGGATCATATCGCTTATTCTGAAGGACTGCAGAGTTATATATTCCATTACAACTCCAGTGCACTCAGTCACTTAGGAGGACCACATGCTGTTTAATTACTTCAATGCTAGCAGCAGCTTGAGCCTCTGTAACTGGGCTAGGGTTTGTTCCCTGCACGTTCCCAGGGGGGAGAACAGGATTTCTGAACAGAGTAGCGCGATGCCTGCTGGTTGTTTTGACTTATTAGAGGAGCCAGAAATGTTCACACAAGGCGGTGGCTCTCCCATCAGCGCAAACGGGAGGGGTCAAGGGGCTCTGGGGCTCTGGCAAAGCAGCAGTAACTTGCACTGCCCAATGATCCTGGCTGTGCAGTGCCGGGGAGTGTCTGGAGCGCTGCTGCTGCGCTCCGGAGCTTAGTGGGTGTGGAGAGGGGGAACTCCCAGGTGAGCAGGAGACAGAGGCACCGGCGGGGAGAGTAACGTGGGGACCTGGCACACAGCTACATCTAAGCAGAGTTGGAACTCCCATAGGATGGGGGGCCCGGTCCCCCCGGCCCGCAGCACTGCTGACACTCCCGTCAATTGCGGAGAGCTGCTGCTCGCGCGGCTCCCTCCCGCAAGCCATCCCTCACTCGCTCTCCGCTCCCGGCAGACAGACTTACCCTCCTCTGCGAGGCCGGCGGGCGCCGCTGCTGCTGCTGTAGCTGCAGCTGGTTCGTACCGGGGGGATCTCGGAGCACCCGAGGGGAGGGACCAAAAGTGTCTGTGAAACTGACCAACTGCGTGAAGTGTTTGTCTAACCTGAAACCCAGGGGCGATGGCCCATCAATCATTGTTAATTACCAGGCCCTTGAGACCCCCTCCTCCCCCCGCAGGAGACGGCCGGGCTGCCCTGCTGTTGAACTATCTGGGGATAAAGCCTAGCTTCATTTCCACCTCGCTAGTTACACGTCTTTAGGGGGGAAAGGACTTGCAGACCCCAAAGGCGCGTTGCAAAGCCACTGAGACCTAACCAGAGATTGAACCATCTAGGCCATTTCCTACAGCAGAGCATTTTCCCCTCTCTTAGACCAGTGAGGGAAGGGGGGAGGGTAAAGGGAAAAACCTGGAAATATTTACTCTATAATAGGAACGAGGTGGGTCCCCAGCAGCCTGCCTGGACCCTCTGCCTGTAGCGCCCTCCACTCAAAAAGCAAGGGGAAAGCTGCACATATTGAAACAATGAAACAGTCTGTTTTATAACATTCTCCTGGAGAAGGAGAAAATCTGCATCATATTTCCTGGTTTAAAAAGAAGAAAGTTAAACAACCTCCCCGTCTCTCCTCTCCCCCCCCCCCCCCCCAACCTTGCTCACAGTGCCATGCAGAACTGCCCGGCTGTATTGGTTTTCCGAGGTTAGAAGCTTAGTCAATTAAATCAAAGTCTACTTAAAAGTTCTGCTAAGGATTGATTTTATTATGTTTATTTGTTAATTTTCCACTGCTGACTGCGGAGATCCACGCTGCTGTTTGCTTTCCTTGCAGTAACTCATGACTGCAGCATTGGATGATTTTAACCTTATTAGATCTTCCACTTGGCATATTAATGTGAAAAGATAGACTGTTTGGAGAAATGCATGCTGCTATAAAGTAAAGACAAGGTTTAAGCAAAGAACAAAATCCTTATAGTGTCCCATCAAGAAAATGTCTTTGGTAGCCTTAAAAAGCAGGATAACGCAGCCACCCATTTCTCACTGCAAGCTGAAACCAGCTTTCCAGAGGCAGCCAGTGGAGGCTGGCTGTTGGCTCCACTGGTCAATTCATAGCCATTTCCTGACTCCCCTTGGCCAAATCAATGTAATCTCTGTGGCCCTGATCCACAAAGGTACTTAGGTACCTAAATCCCCCTTTTAGGCTCCACTGTGATCCACAAAACTCTTACCAAACCCTGTAGGTCCCTAAATTCACTTGGTGCTTAAGGTTTCAGGCTAAACGTTCCCTCTGCGCTTCCGCCTCTCAGCATGCGCTCTGCTCCCTCGCTCTAAGGGGACAGCTACACTGCACACTCCTTACGGGGAGGTGTAGAGTGCACACACGGCACGCCCCCCTCCACCCCCGGCACAAATATAAATAGCAGTTTGGACGGTGAGGCACTGCTTAGGTAAGTAGAGTGCAGACAAGCCTGAAAACTAGGGTATGTACCCTACAAACCCCAACAGGGAACCCCCCATCTACACTGCTATTTTTAGTAGCATAGTGTCCTACTGCTAACAAGGCTGCCAGAGCTTTTCCCCACTGCAGGAAAAGACTCCAGCAGCTCCCCACTGCCTGCCCCTATACACAATGAAAGAGTGATTGGAGAAGGGGACTGGACCCTAGATCTCCTACTTCCCAGGTGGGTGGCCCTAACCATTGGACCACAGGTTTCAGAGTAGCAGCCGTGTTAGTCTGTATCCGCAAAAAGAACAGGAGTACTTGTGGCACCTTAGAGACTAACAAATTTATTAGAGCATAAGCTTTTGTGGACTTCTTGCTGTATGCATCCAAAGAAGTGGGCTGTAGTCCACGAAAGCTTATGCTTTAATAAATTTGTTAGTCTCTAAGGTGCCACAAGTACTCCTGTTCTTTTTTCATTGGACCACAGAGTCAGTCTCACTTTTGTGTAGCCTGATGGTTTGGGCATCCACATGGAAGCTGGGAGACTGTTGTTCTGGTCTCTCCTGCTCTAATAGTTCTTTCATTATTTAGTCACAGTGGAACTGTTTCAACGGGCAAGATGGAAGGAGCCCCACATCAGAATATGCCAGAGCTTGGGGGTTAGCACCCTTGCCTGAGCTCTGGGAGGCTCCCCTTCAAATACTTTCTCCGTCTCAGGTAGAGGGGAGATTGCAGCTGGATCCACCACATCCCCGGTGAGTGATCTAAGGGCTGGATTTAAAGTTTTCAGGTGGGTGTGTCATGATTGGGGAAATGGAGTCAAAGGGCCCCTGTGCTCTGTGGGAACTGGAGTTAAGCTGGAAGCAATTCAGCCAGGTAGACAGAACAACAGTGCACAGGCTTTAATAAAGTTCCACTTGTTCAACTTAACTTGCATTCCGCTTCACTCTGCAAATGAAATAGTGGTACCGCCACCTCTTTCTCCAGCCCTTTTGCGGGGAGTGAGGCAGGTGTCTGATTCATTCCGGCAGGAAACTCTTAGGTGCCTGACTCCAGGAGTTGGTTCCCCAGTTGTGGATCACGGTGCAGATAGGCGCCTATCTCTGAGGAGGTTAGCACACCCTCCTCTCAACAGCATCTCCCATTGGCTAGCTGAGGCAGCTCCCTGCCTAAGGTGCTGGCTTTTGTGGATCCCATTCTAAGCCACCTGTGTCTCCCCAGTGGTTGTACAGGGAGCCTAGATGCCTTTGTGGCTCTCAGTGTTGTTCCTGTGATTCTCTAAGTGCTGCAAGGCTGAACACTCCAATGCTTAAATCCCTGTGTGGATCTGGGCCTCTGGGCTTACCTCACAGGGGTGTTAATACCTGTGAGGTGCTCTAGTGATAGGCACCCTAGAAAAACCTGCTCTTTCAGACCATAAAGGTGCTGCTGGTGTTAGCCACCATGGAGGTGATGGGCAGAACAAAGACATAGAATGAGCCTGGTTTCCAGTGTAATAATCATAGAATAGAATATCAGGGTTGGAAGGGACCTCAAGAGGTCATCTAGTCCAATCCCTTGACAGATTTTTGCCCCAGATCCCTAAATGGCCCCCTCAAGGATTGAACTTACAACTCTGGGTTTAGCAAGCCAATGCTCAAACCACTGAGCTATCCCTCCCCACAATAATGTGATCCAAGCGTCCGATCAGACCACCAGGCAGTTAGGCCATGCGCCTACTCTCCGGATTGTACAAACTACAGGCCAGACAAATTCCTTCTAATCGAGTTTTCAAGTGCTCAGCACCCTCACTTGGGATGAGCTTTTCACAATGGTCTGTTCTCATTTAGGCACCTACCTAAGAGCCAGATTTTCAATGTGTTCTGTGCCGTGCAACTCCCACGTTGACACTTACAGTCAGAACAGCTCAGCATGCAACATGCTGGGCTCTTCAAAATCTGCCCACTTAACTTGGTGTCTAACTGGGAGCTGAGCTATTTTGAACAATCTGGCCGTAACTGAATGGGAAATGTGTATACAACTATAAAAGTATAAGAGTTTCCATCTCTGAATAATAAGAACATAAGAACAGCCCTACTGGTCAGACCAAAGGTCCATCTAGCCCAGTATCCTGTCTTCTGACAGTGGCCAGTGCCAGGTGCCCCAGAGGGAATGAACAGAACAGGATACCATCAAGTGATCCATCCCCTGTCGCCCATTCCCAGCTTCTGGCAAACAGAATAATGCCTGTCTCTGACAAGCCAATGGGAGAGGAAGGTATTTAACTGCCTTTTTGTGCAATATTCCCTGCCCCCAGGATGCTTTCTGACCCTGCTTGGTAATCACTTTATACCCTTGAGGCTTGAGTAATTATATGAAATGATTGTGTAACTTTAAAAAAAAAATTACTGTTGAGATTGTGAGGAAACAATCAAGCCCCCTTCCCTCTCCCTCCCAAAATGATCTTTTCTTAGGTGAAAAGGACAGAGCTTAGAAAAGAGCAGGGGAATTGTTGGCCTCAGGACTCAGATTGCTTTCTATCTACAAAGTAATATGCCTCAAGCACTTGAGGAGTGAGCGCAGCATTTATGTTATCGCCAATCCCTGGTTTACATACATCATTAAATGTCAAGTGCTGTCAACCAATTACAAAACTAGTTGCTTGGGCACACAAAAGAGAGGCAATGGTATAAGCCTAGCAGAAAGAGACCAGAACAAAATTAAATGCAGTCAAGTCCAAGAAAGCACAAGATGTAACTGGGGATTTTATCATAGCGATAGCATCTTTGCTAATAGTGGGCCCAGTGCTGAAGTCCTTTGTTCAGCCCAAACTCTTATTTACTTCTTTGGGAGATTTGTCTGGACTAAGTCAAGTCTGAATAAATAGTTCAGGATTGAGTGCAATGGAAAGATGACTGGAGCCAGTGCTAAGGACTCGATCCTGCTCCCTTTAAAATCCCATTGACCAATTAGTTCCTGAGCAGGGACAGATGTCTTGTTCCGAAGACTGCAGGCTCAGGCCCAATGCTGTAATTCAATAGCAGCAGGCACAGTAACTGATAAATCTATGTTTCAAAGTATAGTAATTCAAACTAATGATGTCACTGTTCTCATATGCTACAGTCACATGCTGCTGCTAATAACACAGAAGTATTCTCTGTATGTAAGTTACTGACGCTTATTTTGATGTTGGTATTCAGGTGTGAACCTACACTATGCACACTTTAATTAACTTAAACTAAGAATAGTGCTTTCTAGGCAGAATTTGCTTATCTGGTTTGTAATATTTTGGTGTATTTGTTGCTCTTAGAGAAGACAGATAGACCCCCGCATCCACCATCCCTCAGTGCTGGATCACAGCACCCTCTTTGTTCCAGTACTGAGCCAAGCTCATCAGGAAAATGATTTGTTTGTATTTAATTATGTATAAATGACCCACCCACTGGGAAGGGGGGAGAGTCATCTCACCCAATCACCAAAATAATTTTACTTCTGATCTAAACAGAGCTTGGACCATGATTTCCAGAGATCAGAGACCTTTGCTTGAGTGTAATTCATTCTGTTATTGGTTTGTATTATGGTAGCAGCTGGAGACCCCCACCAAAACCATGGCACTTGCGTGCTGGGTAATCTACAAAGACATAGAAGGCAACAGTCCTGCTCTGAAGAATGTAGGGCTTGTATAAACAGGGAAATTTACTGATAACTCATAAAATAAACTGAATTAAGGCCACTTTAATTCTAAATGAGACCATCCACACAGGAGTTTATTGCACTTTATCTAATCAATTTTAAATTCACACCTTTAGTTAATTCAGATTAAATTTTCCTGGGTGTCCCTGTGTAGACAACCCCTTTGAGTCTAAAGAGGCAAAAGACAGGAGCAAAAACAGAGGCCTTGAAATGCCTTGCCTAGGGTCACCCAATAGGTTAGCAGCAGAGCTGAGAAAGAACTGTTCCATGGTACTCTTAAGCCTAGGATAATAGTTGCATGTTGGGTTACGTTAGTTAGGCTTTCCCTACAATAGGTTCTCCTCTCTCCCTCCCTCCCCCGTCCCCTCCTACAGTTGCCTGACAAGTGCTAGCCCCAGTTGGAACTTTAGTGCAGTAAACAAGATACCAGCGGCTGCCAGAATGTTAACTATCGTGCCATCTAGATCTGCTCTAAAGCAGGTGATTAAAATGTATCTGGCACCTTTTGCACAGTAGCATGGCCACTGTCGCTACTAGAGGTAGAGCTGAACTGATGGTAGCCCTGTGTCCTGGGGGGAAAATTAATGTAGACAACCCTTCTGGAAGGTAGTAAGCCAAGTCTCAGGGTCTCAGTCTGCATCCAGTGGCCCATACCTAACAGGATATTGCCTCTCTCTAAGCCACTTTTCTGTTCTTGTCATTAAAGCACGCTGCAGGGATACAGATGAGCTGGTTCTGTTCCCTACACTGCCAATAATTTCCTGTAAGACCTTGGGGGGGGGGGCGTCACTTTAGTTTTCTGTGCATCAGTTTCCCCATCTATAAAATGGATAATAGTACATAGCTCCCTCAGCAAGGACTTTTTGTAAAGCACATGAAGTCTTCAAAATAGCACCATAAAGTAGTATTTGTTAATGAAGGACTGTCTTGTCTATGTCCTAGGAGAGCACTATGCTATTGAGCCAGACAAACCATGGAAAGCCTACTCTCAAAAATGGAGGATCCAGACCTGCAGTGCTTCCACTCACTTAGTGGGACTTTTGCCTGAGTAAGAATCAGGCTCAGCAATAGTTGATCCAGAGGGGGAGAGAGAGAGAGAGAGAGAGCGCAAGATACAAGGGGCCCCAAAATAAAAATCTCAAGATCCAATGGACTTGAGTACGTGTAGAGGTCTCCAGAGGCCTACACTGCATAAGTGCACGCTATAGTGTTTTGCTTTCATTCCAAAATGCATTGTACAGCAAATACAGCTAGGCTTTTATAAAGCCAAAAAAGAAGGAAACATCCATCATTCCTGAAAAGGAAAACAAAACAAGCAGAAAAAAATTGCCCATTTGGGGACTGAGTGGGCAAGACAGATCATGTGATTCTGCACAGACTATACAACTGCATTAGTCTCTTGTGTGGATCACTACATACTCCTTTAAGAAGCTGGTTTTGGAGGCCCAAAGGGCCCATTCTTTAGATATTTGACTATTTCCTTGAGGTTAAATATGTCAACAAGTATGTTCTATTGGGACTCTGAGTCATGGGCTCTGTGCAACCCCTGAGCCCCCTGAAATCCTGCTCCCTCCCCATTAGGTACCAACACCTCATTACAGTAAAAGCTGTGTTATCCGGTACTTTAAACTTCCCCACAGGGCTTGGGAATTAAAAGAATGTGCATTCCCAGACTCTCCCTAGTTCCAGACCCCTGCCCTCCCCTCCAAGGGTGTAGATCCCCAGATCCCATAGAGAGGAGAGAGTGCTACAGATTCTCTGACCTCCCATTCCACATGGTCTGGAGTAGATCTGCATGGAGAAGAGGGATCTCCATGCATCACCCTCGAAAGCATGATCTAAGCAGCTGGAGGTTTTCCAAACAAAATTTCTAGGAGGCGAGAGAGATTTACTACAGTCTCTGACCTTGTACAAGAAGCAGCAAGACAAATTCATAACCTAAGATTCACTAGATGATGTCTAGATCTACCATCGAGTACCCATTGCTGTTTTGTGTCTCTGAGCTATAAATTCTTGGTAAAGATGTGTGTGTTGCCACATCTATTGCGTGTGATCCACATAGCTTACTCCCAGGCTCTACTGGCATTACTTTTGTTGACTAACCACCGAGCAGCGCGGAACATTTGTCACATGTGGGTGGACCCAGAATGAAATATAGTCTCACATTTTTGCATCTGACTGCAGCTTTAGACCTTTGGGAGAAGTCACAAAGCAAAGAAAACAAAAAGTCTATTTGGACAGATATTCAGAAAGATCATCTGACAGATGGAATTCTGCATTTTGTTGCTGCAGAATTACAAATGGGGGGGAAAAAAGAAACCTGTAGATTATGTTTGAAGTTATGCTAGCAGCACCGCCTGCTTTGAAATGCCAATCTTTATTCTAACATTTTAAATGGGAGAAAGATGACAAGATCTAAGGATGAACCCTCTCCACACCCCCACCCAAACCAATCAATTTTAAAAGTCTATTCCAACCACCCCGGCAGAAGGAGGCTCAGCTAGGAAGTGGGTGTTACCCAATTTCTGATAGCTCAGTGCGTGCTAAGATTTGCTGTGACCTAAATGGTTGAACTCTAACAGCGGAGAGTTAAAGAAACAGCTTACAAGAGAGGATTCCCACTGTGCTGAATGAGTACAATATGAGAATTATGTACTTGGACATTTTAGAGGAAAACAGCACCGCCCTTCCTTTGTCAGCAAGCCGCTTTTTCCACAGGTACTGGGCCAAATTTGGCAGTTACACCCATGCAATCCATTGAAAGGAAATGAAGTTGCATAGATGAACAGGGCAGAGGTTAGTCTATTGTATGGCTAATGAGTGCACCCTACAGCAATTTTGCAGCTCCTGTTAATTTAATGTATTGCCAAAGGAAAACCAATTCTAAACAACAACAATTTATAGTGATCTATGTTCCTTGACCTTCTGATAGCCTGGCAAAAATATCAAACCAAGAACAAGAGGCTCTAGTGTACAAATTGCAGGGAAATAATATTGATATTAGACTAATTGGAGACTGCTCTTTGTTTTGGAGGTTTTTTTCAAAATCAGTAAATCTGCAATACAATGCTGGTGAACTTTGGCATGGTGAGGATACTCGGGCAGCCAATGTGCCCCTTTTTTTTTGTGGGTGGGAGAGGGAATATCTCAGCGATGATTCAACAGCAAGAAAATGCAGAATTCCATCTGTCAAATTACCTTTTTGATGTTAGGAAAAGTTAATTATCCGGTGAACTTTCAGCCAGCCGATCCTGCTGAGGTAATGGTTCTAACATGGTCTGCAATCTGCCTTTCACTTCCCCAGTCTCATCCGCTTATATTACATGACCCTCCTGCAAATCGGCTGCCTAACATTTAGCATCTGTGAAGCAAGTTTCAAGGAAGTAGTTTGCCCGCATGGGGGAACATGTCAAATGCGCCTTAGCTAGAATGGACCTGTCATTATGGAACAGCAGTTTAAATCTGACATTGGGACAAGCATTCAGCCTGCAGACATATCATTTTCCCAGCCATCCACTATTGAAATTTCCTCTTGCCTCTTTATCATCACAATTTCTCTCACAGAAACTCCTGTATTTGTGAATTATGGCCGTGAGTGAGGAGAGGGATGAAGACAATCTAAGCTCTATTTTTTTTAACTGTTCCAGTTTTGACCTTGCAAGTTTGCAGAGAACATACAAAGCTCTCTCTCTTTTGGAAGTGAGTTGAGTAACACAGCCTGTTAAATTCCACTTGAGGTTTGCTGCAGCAAATTATATGCAGGTTGTAATAAAAATACATACATACATACCCACCCAAGATAAAAGTGACATTGATATGCTTCACTGCACTGAGTTATGCTCTGAGTAATAGTTGCATTAAGATTCTCAAATATGCTTTTAATTTAAAATGAACAAAAATGTCTGAAATGTCAGCTGTATCATTAAAAAAAATACCAAGGAGTACCAGCTCAGGCCCTGATCCTGCAAGTTGCTCTGTACAAGTGTGTTTCTGCACCCACTGAAATCAGTGGGGCTTTCTGTGGGCCCAGGAGTCAGCCAACACAGAGCAGCTTGCAGGATCTAGGCCTAAGTAATAGGTACATGGGCATCAGTAAATAGTAAGTAGTGTAGTAAACTGCATTGGGTGCTGGAACAATTTTTATAGTGGCAGTGCTGAGAGCCATTGAACCAAACTGTAAACCCTGTGTATAATGGAAACCACTTCAACCCAGGGGGTGCTACAACACCCCCTGCGCCCCTAGTTCCAGCACCTATGAACTGCATGGAACCTAGAGGGAGCAGCACAGGTTGCTGGAGGCAACAGGAAGCCTGTCTGTGTGCACATGGGTTGAATGCTAGCCGCAGTTGTGTCACCTCTGTAAATAGTTCTCGGTAAAGAGCCAGTTTAGTTGTATGCATATGGAGTCCTTTCACATTACTACCCAGAATGTAGTACATGAAACAGGGGGGAAGTGGTCAGGCTAGTGAGACACACAGCAAGGAAGAGTGTGATGAACAGGCAAACAAAGCAGAACCTAGGACAGAGCAAACAAGCAGCATGGAGGGCCTCAGACCACTTGGAATGCTGGATTTCCAGACAAAAAACCTTGCACAGGCATGGACAGAAGAACTGAGTCTGTACCTGTAGAAAGGGAGATAAAGATGAAAAAATGAAGGTAACACTTTCTCATTGGGGGAAAGGATGAGAAGTGAGAGAGACACTGTTGTCAAGATCAACACACAAAACACTGGAGCATCTGATAGGTGTTTGATGAGCGCAGACAGAATGAGACTATAGAAAGATATGTTGGGGTTTTTAAAAAACAAACAAACCCCAAACCACAAAACAGAAGAAGGAAAAGATGCTTACATTACAGAGCTGAGAACTCTGGCGTCCACATGTAACTCTGGAGCAGGGCCGGCTCTGGCTTTTTGGCTGCCCCAAGAAAAAAAAACAACAAAAAACGGGGTGGCCAGAACGGCAAAGCAAAAAAAAACAACACCAAAACCTGCGATGTGGCCGGAGTGCGGGTGCAGGGGGACCGGCTGGGGGGGCGGGAGAGGGGGAGGGAGCAGGCGGGAGAGAGAGCGAGAGAGAAGGGGGCGGCCAGGGCTATATCAGGGGCGCTGCCACACGGCCCCTTCTGCTGCGTAGCCTCCTGCCGCCTGCCGCGAGGGCTCAGCTCCGGTCGGCGGGGAGGGAAGGAAGAGGACTGCCCTGCAGGGCGCTCTGGTTCTCCGCGCCACCGCCCCCTATAGGGCGGCCGGAGCGGAACAACAACAACAACAAAAGCGGCCGGGCTGCCCTAGGATTGGGCAGAATGCTGCCTCGAACAATCTGCCGCCCCAAGCACCAGCTTGCACAGGTGGTGCCTGGAGCCGGCCCTGCTCTGGAGACATAAAAGATTCACTATGTAGAGACGGGATCATTTGTGGGACATGCAATTCCAGCTCAAATGAGAGATTGAGAGAAACAGATCTAACCCTAGAGAAATGCCTCTAAATAGGCTGGGCAGCTGCCCTCCCCCCCCAAAATAGCTATAGTGCAAAACAAGTACACAGGCTCTAGCTAAAGGAACCTGGGAGGCAGGCAGAAACAGCTCTGTTACAAATGCAGGCACCATGGTCCAGTGGACATACTATGGTAGGATCACAGCTTTTGCTAAGAGGCCTGGTTGTCTAACAAAAGCAGTGGAAGTCCCTGCTTTTAGATCCCAAGACTCCAAATTCTATCCATGCAGACCAGGGTATTGGAACTGCTGCAGTTTTGTGATGCTCAGAATGAGCTTCCTTGGCAAGGGAGAACACTCATTAACCCAGTGTGAGTCTTTGTGCCTTTCTGGTGGCTGGGGTCTGCTACTGCTGCCAAGCTAATAGATTCAATCCTTCAACTCAGGCTGCAGAGTCTCCTATTTAGATCCTGAGGTCCCAGTTCCAGGCCCCACAGGTGGCCCATTCAGGTGCATTGTTACAAAAGTCAGGACGTGAAGTTTTCCTTTAATATATACCATAGACTGCCATTGTCCCAAACTGTGGTGGAAAGGACTGGGTCAGACTTAAGGCTTGCAGAGAAACCTTAACAGATATCTCCTTACCTTATGTGTGTAACTGAATCATTCTAATAATGTTCTGTAGAATAATGTATAGTTATTTATACACTGAATTATCTAAGGAAGACTTCTGTGAATGCCCTTAGATTTTTAAAATAGATAGTATTAATTTAAAAAAAAACATTGCAGAGCAAAGAAGGCATGGAGTTACCTTTAAAGATCACAGAAGTTACATAATGACTGATAAATTACTTAGAGACATCACAGTGGTCCGTCCAGAGTTTAGGAAATCCACAGATGTCTGTCTGGGGCTTCTGGGCTCTGTAGCCGTAATATTGGAACTAAGGGCAGGTCTTCACTACGGGGGGGAGGAGGGGGAGTTGATTTAAGATACGCAAATTCAGCTACGCAAATAGCGTAGCTGAATTCGACGTATCGCAGCCGACTTACCTCGCTGTAGGGACGGCGGCAAAATCGACCTCTGCGGCTTCCCGTCGACGGCGCTTACTCCCACCTCCGCTGGTGGAGTAAGAGCGTCGATTCGGGGATCGATTGTTGCGTCCCAAATCGATCCCCGAGAGGTCGATTTCTACCCGCCGATTCAGGCGGGTAGTGTAGACCTAGCCTAAGACTCTCAAACAGACACAGGCAGTGACTTTGGGTGTTGTCATCTCTGTGGTAACTAGCATGGAGCTTTAAAAAGTCTACAGGCAGCACTTCTGGGCCTTTAAATTATGTAGCAGTAACCATGGAGATTACAAACATCAGATGGAGTTTATAATGGTAATAAAAAATAACTAAAGAATTAAAAAACCCTAAAGCTAAAAGTAGGCCTGTGCACTGGTTTACATTGAGTATAAATAAGTAAAACAAGCATGAAGGGCCAGAGTGTGTTCCACACTGTTTGGTCTTTGCATCACCATAGCAGCACAAAGGGGATATAAAGCTTCTAAGCAATTTGGGGCAAGGAGTGTCTTTTTGTTCTGTGTTTCTACAGTGCCTCACACAATGGGGTCCTGATCTATGACTAGTGTCCTAGGCCCCACCACAATACAAATAATATTAAAAAAAAAGATGCCCTAAATGGACAGCTGGATATTGCCCCAGGATGAGGGAAATCTCCCAGTGACATAAAGCTGGTTTAGCTGGCTCCATGCCACCCCTTTCAGCATCAGGGGCATGATAGCCCTACTGGGCTATTACAAGTCATCATAAATTAGAACAACCCCGATGCTGCTCTAATTTACACTAGGGCCAAACTATTTCCAGCAGCCCAGGGCACCAAGGGAGTGCTGACCCTCAACCTTTTTCAAAAAATATTCTTTGGCAGAAAAAGCAGCAGCAGACTTTTCAGATAGCAGGCAGCTTTTAAAAGAAAAATAGACTGAGGTTTTGTTTGTTTGTTTTTAAATCAGGCTTTGAATAGAAACTGTCCTGCTGAGGATTCTTAATCTCTTTCCATTTGGCTTGCTTTCCAATACCTTTCAAATACATTCTGATCCAGAGCAGCATGTAACACCCTAGATGTCTTAAACAAAATGGGGCCACTGCTGTGGGGAGATAGGTGATGGATACCTAGTAATGCTGGAGGATTTACAGTCCTAATCCAGACAGGATGTGCTACCAGAGTCCTTTCCCAGCTGCTAAGGCATGGGGCTAGGAATAGCCAGAGTGAACATGGGCACCTGAAGGGTAAATCCTGCAGGGAAGCTGGAGTGCTGCTAGGTTGCATTGAGTGGGTTGGTACTCGGTGCTGCTTGGCAGCAACTACTTTGACAGCAACTACATCGTCTATGGAGATGAAATATCCCTGTTGAGTAGCCCCATATTTGCAGCTAGACAAGTCACTAGCAAGAAATCCATTCTCCTGAACTCCACCCAGGGTACTTGGAGATATCTGTCACTGCCAGAACAATACAGTTGGAGAGTTCAAACCAGGTGATTCTGTTTTTAGCTATTACACAGTACAGACAGTGTGAACAGCTTCCTTCATTCCCCCCCCCCCCCCCCAGCCTGGCTGAGACTACAGTATTGGATCTGAATCTGCTTAATTGGCATCCCTGTTAAAATGTATTCTCCTTTGCTGACATTCACAAACCCTGAGTGTATAAGGAAGTAACAAGATTATGGCTGTTATGCTTCCTTGGCTCGTTCCTACTCAAAGGCCAACTGTGCCGACATACTATTGCTTTGGCTGCAGTTCTCACTTTTCTAGCAAAGGGAGTGGATGACTCTTGCAAAATAGACTTTGAGCCACACCCCCTTACCAGCTGTCAGCAATTTTTCTTCTGAAAGCTGGCTGGATATTCTCCCTAAGATCCAGAACACGGATGTGAACTGTTTGGGGTTATTCTTATTTCTTCTTAATAATGCCACAGAGAAGGGAAATGTGTCCCTTTGTTTTATAGCCGTCATTTAAAAAAACCAACCAAACAAACCTACTGTGAAGAGCTAAACTGCAGCAATGTGGTCCTTTTCCTTCAGCACTTCACAGTTCCTGGGAAAGTGTTCATGTAAAGCAGGAGTTTTCAGACTGTGGCCTGTGGATCACCAATTGTCCATGTAGCCTTCTCAGTGAAACAATGCACTGTGGGGGAGGGAATCGGGAATTTGGGAAAGGAGATGGGCCACAAAGGGATCTTTCTTTTGAGATATTTCTTTTGCTAGAACTGGGACTAGACAACAGGGACCCTATTCTGTTCACTCCTGTTGAAGCATCTGGCATCAGCCACTGTCAGCAGAGAGGATACTGGGCTGGATGGACCATTGGTCTGATCTAGTATGGCCGTTCTTATGTGATCTGTAAAAAGTCAACCCCTGGATTACTCTGGTGCTGACGTAAGGCCTCAGCATACAGGCTACATTTACCATATGCTGTCTACTAAACCTCTGTCTTTTCCCTGAATTTTTAGGTCCAGATTGTACTCAGCCTCTACATAGGTGAACAAGGGAGGGAGAGAATAAGCCTTTTCCTCTTGGAGCCATATCTGTTCTAGATTCTGGAAAGAGAGCAAGAAGGATGTACTGCCCGCTGCCCCCCCGCCTCCTCCCCCACACACACCTCCTTCCCCCACATGTTAGCCAGCCATGGAGAGGAGTACTTTACCCATAACAGTGGGAAAGAGCCTGTACTTTTCAGAAGGCGTTTCATCTCAGGCACAGAGCCTTCTCCAGGAACTCCTGCTGGGGGATGCCCTTCCACAACATCTTTAACATGGGTCTGTGGCTATATGCCAAAATTTAGCCTCTTTAGCCATCAGACATGTTCTAACAACAACCTACTCTGCTCCCTTGTATGTGCAGTTGCACTGCAACCTGCAATGATAAAAACTGGGAAGTACAGCAAGCACTAGCAATGAAGACAGAGAAACAATACAAAGGGACCTAGACAGAGTAGAAATATGGGCAGAAAATGATAGAAAGATGAAATTTGGAATAAATGCAAGAAAATACCCCTGGAGAAAAATCCTCCGGAACACAAATACTTCTTGGAAAGCAAATAGGCTTAAACTGAAGCAGAGAACCTGGAAATCAGTAACGCTGAAAGGGGCCTTGGAGTGGTAGTGAAAAACAAGTTAGATACGTATTGGCTAGGATGTTTTGGGCCACACATACAGAGACAGTACATCAAGGAGAGGGAGGTAATAATCCCTCCGAATGGGCCTCTAATAGGACAACACCTGGAACATTTGTGTTCAGTCTGATAATGAGGTGCCCATTCAGTCTAATAACGAAGTGCCCACTGATAACTTGGAAGGGGTTTAGAGAAGAGCAACAAAAATAAATAGGAGGCTAGAGGGATTGCTTTGTGGTGGAAGATTAAAAGAGCTGAACATATTTAGTTTAGTTAAGAAAAAGTTAAGGGGGCAGAATTACAGAATACAGATGTCTGCAGGGAAGAGAGAAATAATCTTGGGCAGTACTAGGGGCTGAGACTGGGAGCAAAGGTTACATTTTCTATCTGGAAGAAAAAATAGGCTGGGCAAGTCTCCCAAGAGAGGTGAGAGACACTTCAAACCAGGCTGTACAAAACAATAGAAAGCAGAGTGGGACACAATCCTGCACTGACCCTGGAGTGATGGGAGAGGAAGAGGGGATGGACTGAGTAACGAGATAGGTCTTTTCCACATTTAAAATACTTTTGAAACAGCTCCATGGCTTTAGTTTCTTATGAGTCGTGTGACCCCACCCCTTTCTTTGCTTCTCCTGCAGTTTGATCACTAGGGGGTTTGCTAGTGGAAAAACCCAAACCTGCTGAGGGAGGGGCAGTTCTATGACTTGCCCTGCAATTGAGCTAGTTCTGTGGGGCTTGTCTAGGAATTCTAAGCCAAGGTTCTTCCTTTGCTAAAGCCCGGCTGAGTCTGTTATACTAACACACACACTAAAGGGAGAAGTAAGGGAATTCATAGTTCAGGTTTTCACTTAATGTCCTCCAAGATCCTGAAATTTAGAGTGCCATACTGAAAGCTTCCTTAATACAACCTATAGTTCCCATTGTAGAGCTGGGCTCTGAGACTTGCTGCTGTGGGATCCTGCTTGCTGTGTAGAAATAAAGGACCTAGGGCACTGGTCGCAGGATATTCACTGTAGTGTCCTAATCTAATTCCAGTTCAAATAACTCCATTCTAGCTTCCTAATGTCTCCTTTCCATCTCTACTTGATGCACTATTAGAGTTAATATCCTGTCCTAAATTGCTATGTCATGTTTCTCTGCAGACTACTGTTGAATTTCACCTTAGGGGTGGCTGTATTTCAAAGGCAGGTGGACCCCTTATTTATCTCTTGGGGGAGCTGTAATGTTTAATTAGTGTTTATATAGTGCTTTGGGATGCTACAATGAAAGGCCCTGTGTAAGTGCAAACTAATAATTTCATTCTCATAAGTGTGAACTTCTTCACCTTTAGAGTTAACTATCAGAACTTCAATCTTTCAATGCAATTCTTAGATGCTGGAATTTATGTTAAATTTGGGCTTGCAAGCTGTCATTTACCAGCTGGTTTCTCAAGAGATTTAGCTGTGTTCAAAGCATTTTGTACAACTTGTGTGTGCGTGTTTGGGGACAGGAGAGGGTTTTTTTGTGTTTGAGTTCCTTGCTATTTGCTGTAAGCCTATTTGAGATGCAAATTCTTGTTTTTGTTCCACTACTGGGACCTTCATAACATGTGGGGACCTGAATTAGAATTGCCCCAAATAGCTTGCATCTTCCTTAGTTGGTGTAGAGGCCTAAAGATAAAAGGGATGCTCTGGTGTTGTGTGGCATTTACATGGCATTGGATTAGAGACCCTGTTATAATAATAGTTTAAAAAGCTTGTTATCTGAACTGAGCTGTTGTCTTCAGACAGTTATGTTCTTTCATGATTCTCCTTTGCACTTCAGATAAACCAGCAGAAAGAGATAAAAAGACCCTGGGGAACCTGAAGGAGAGATTTGCATTAATTGTAAAACAATGCACATTGCAAATTAACCCTTCATGTCACCTTTATTTGCCAGCTGAGACTGGAAAGGTTTCACTATTTTTAAAAAAAGATTAACCAACATGTTTCATATAATTAGAATATTTAATAGGATTTCACAGCACTTAAGCTTCATAGGGTTTCTGGGGAGAAATACACCAATATAGATTTTCTTTTTTAAAAGGTCAAATAATATGAAGTGAGTGTTCACTTTAAGTCATGATGATTTAGGAATGGGAACTTGGGATTTTCAAATGAGTTCAGTCAAATTGTATTCTTCTTTTTACTGGTGGTAAAATGCACATAGGTCAGTTTATCACTTGAGACAGCTAGCCCTCCCCTCCCCCAGCTCCACACTTCACTGTGATAGGAGCAATTCTCACATAATTGGCTGTATGTTTACACTAGGGTTAGCATGGGCTCTCAACTAGTGTGCTGGCTGTTAGTTCTGTATGAGGTTTGCATACCGTTAATGTACATTACTGTTTCTAGTGAACACAAAATCATTCCGAAAGGGAGAGTGTGTCAACTGCTGACTGACAGGGTTACAAACTTTTCAGATGAAGCAGTCATAATGCAGCTGGTATGACAAAGATCATTTTGATTTGGAGTTGTAAAACGTGTGTAATCAGGTAACGTTTAAAAGTTAAAGGTCAGATCCTCAACTGGTGTAAGCTGGCACAGTTCCATTAGTGTGTGGAGATACACTGATTTTCACCAGCTGTGGCCCTAACTCTCTTAATATCACAGGGTCAGCTTTATAAAAGGGTTTTAGTCTCTTCAAGAGAGTGGGATTTTCAAGAGAACCTAGGTCCCTAATTCCCAATGAAATCAATGGGTGTTAGGTGCCTAGGTACCTTTGAAAAATCCTATTTGGCACTTATCTGCATCTCCAGGATCCTAAATATGGTGGGAAATAGTTTTTAAACTTACTTTCTCCACTCCAGGGGGAAGGGAAAACAACGGCAAGCTTTATGCAGCAAGTTTGAGGCTGCATGCAGAGGCAATCTACAAATTTGTTAAAAACCATCAGCAGAGATTTCGAACCAAACACATCTTATGCTCCTGTTCACTGATTTGGGGGGGAGGAGAGGGAAAGCTTTAATTTTTAAAGTGAAAATTCCTGAAGGAAAGACACACAGTTTTTCCATCTGCAGGCTATTTATATCTTCCATTCGGGAGGCCAATATTAATTAAACTAAGCATGATGAATATTCAGAGTTTTCCCAGTTACCAAAAGAGATCATTTAAAAACCAAGCTAGGTTCAAGAGATTTAGGGAAGAAAGGGCAGGGGAGATGCAGCTCTGGACTGAAATGCATTGATAGAGTCATGTTAGCTCAGAGCTTCACAGGAAGCTCTAAAAGTTCCTTGTATCTCCCTTCCCTAGCTACTGAGACTGGAAAATACTGGCTACCTTTGGAACAAACCTCAAATCAGTAACCCACAGCCATCCAACCCTTAATCGTAAGCGTCAGTGTTCATGAGCAGCCCTATGCTATTATAGGCACAACCACTATAGTCAGCAATACAGTCACATCTTCTACGCCTGTGCCTCAGCCAAGGCAGCCGTGAGCCAGTAGTCTATGAAGATTCATTCCAGAAGAGGATTTATTTGGGGCAAGGGCCAGGGAGTCCAGTCAACCTGACCCAAGCAGGTAGAGCAAACAGTTCAAACTGGCACCTACTGAGGAAATGTGAGTACCGCTGGCATTTCTGTTCCTGGAGCAAAGCCTGACGCTGCTAGTCCTCAGCAAACAAAAATTTGCAAGTCATTTCCAAATGACATCTTTGGTAAAGAAAGATGTGCTAATCACTCTGTCTAGTAATGCACCAGAAAAGCTAATTCAAGACATCAAGAAGTGACCCAGCTCTTAGGCGAAAGCTAGGGAAATCTCTTCCCACACGCAAACCCTCCAAACAAGATACATGAATATATTTTTTTTAGTGAAATGGGGGAAGAAAAAGAAAAGAGAGAGAGAGAGAGAGAGAGAGAGAGAAGGAACTATATTGTTTCTGTGGCATTAAAATGCTGTCAGATTGCAACTATTTTTCCAAATGTTTTTGTGAGAGGAGGGCTCTGCAGCTTCCCAAATCTAGATTTGTGATTTGACATTCAGCTGCTTAGACTTTAAGAGAAAGTTTAACAGATGAGTTTGTGCAGATTTTTGTATAAATTGCTTTTCAGCTCAATTTCCGTCATGATGACAAGCTCGTTTGTAACTAGCCAATTGCCTGCAATTTTGAGTAATTGTCGCAGCCTGTAGGTACTCTCTCAAGTCGGTTTTGTGTCATTAATTTGAGAGTGAGCTCAAAGGCAAAAATACATTTTCTTCCTCCAGATGCCTTATTTAGCTGTGATTTACATGAGAAAAAAGTGTGACAAATATCAATATTTGCATTTTTAAGCATTATTTCAGGATGTATGCAGTGGCTCATTCATCTGCTTCTTGGGTTTCATTGCATTTAGCTCACTTTTATTTTACCGTATGAGCATATGGTCTCATTAGCTTAATGATGTGCTTATTTATTCTTCATCAAATTGCTAGCAGAATGATTTCTAACTTTTAATTGCAGTAAGGGCCTAGATGTATTGCAGTCATACACAAAATGGTCCATACCCAGAATTACTGATTTTGTGAGTAATGGATGCTGCTTAAATAATCAAGAATACGTCAATTGATGATCATCTGACCCACATGTTTTACTCTTGATTTAAATGAGAAGTGATCAAAACCCTTATTTAGGAAAAAAGTTAACTGTGAATCTGGGGTGGGGTAGATGGAATTGTTTCCTGAAAGTGTTTTCAATAACCATAGCTTCTGGGGTTCTGCTGGCTTGACTACTATCCTGCACCATGTGTAGTCAAGTGCAAAGTAGATATAAAACACTCATTCCAATCTAATTAATTATACTGGCTCTACACAGGTGTAAGTGACTAGACAAAAGGCCAGGCAGTGGAGAAGCAGTCCTTCTAGCTAACCTCACCTTGCCCTAACCTGGCACATGTGAGAGACAGACCTTGTGTACAGTCTATGAGCTAGTCACTGCTCTATAGGTGACAGAGTAACAGAACAGTGTCACCCATTGATGTAATAAGCCTTATTTGGGAAGAGGGCAAGGCAGTATTTCAGAGCCTTCACATTTGGCAGCACAGAGAGAAAGGATGGCCTTATGGTTAATTCATTGGCCTGAGGGGCGGAAGACTCAGGCTCTATTCCAGGCTCTGCCGTTTGCAAGAAAACAGTGGCCCAGTCTTTCACTATATTGCTTGCACATCTTATTTTCTGTATTAAACTCTTCAATTCTTCCATCTTATGTTTTTTCCTCATTGCCAATTTTCTAAAGGACCACTCAGTGCAAGAAAAGTATGCTCACAGGGCTGCAGACTGGGAACTTGCTGCTTTATTTAAATACATCAAAACAGAGTGTGTGTGGGGGAGGCTCCCACTGACTAAAACAAGAAGTAAGGGAGGGGTGGAGAACAGCTACATCACATAATACTCTGCATAACCCATTTAAACCAATCATAATCACTTCACTGTGGGCCATTCCCCTAATATTTCTGGGTGAAATTCTGGCTCTACTGAAGTCAACAAGTTTTGCCATCAATTTAAATGAGGTTCTCTTTGTCAGTTTTCTCATCTCTAAAATTCTAAAATTCAATAGAAATTCTATTACTAATCTACCTCACAGAGGTGTCGTGAAACTGAATTCATTAACGTTTGAGATCCTCACACAGAAAGGGCTATAGAGTCAAAGTAAGAGAATGCCAATTGAAAACCATGTTGCAGAAAAATCAAAGTTATCCTCTTTACTAAACAGGTTCTGTGAAAGTGATTTGAAGATCTAAGCTCAGGCCAGGGCATACTTACCACATATCAACCGTCCAAGTTGCATGGAGACTAGCAGTACACAGCTATAGACTTGCTGTATTTCTGCAAATATATTCAAAGCATATCTGAGTTTTCACTCCTAATCCAGTTGATAAAAATGCAGTATTGACCTCTCTGATGTCAAGCGTTTTCATTATTGCCTTCATTTCTATTGTGTTTTTCCCTTTCCTTTGTTCCACCACTGCTAATGATGGACTGCTGCAAGATTCCAGGCTTTCTTATGACAGAGATCCTTGTACCAATTACTACCTGTGGTCCCTCACAGCTGAGAAGTACCTGCTGTGGTTAATATGTTGCCTATAATTTTCTTCCCTTAGTAGTGACTCCCTAGGGTTGTCACAACTTGAAGGAATTAATACCCACATGGCATACCATAGACTAGAAGCTTCCTGCAAATATAGTAATTGAATTTCCTCACTTATCTCATAGCAGTAGGATGTCAAACAGTCAAACACATAGCAAGTTCCATACAGGAGTGCCTCACTTTATCTTTCTGATATCCCATCTATGCTGACAAGTTTTAAATTTAAACTACATTGTGGTGATATAGTGCTTATTTAAAACTCCCTGAAGTCCTTCGACATCCTGGTTTTGTACCTGAGCAGCATTTATATTTTAACATTAATTAGCAGTTTGATTCCCTCCCCCCAAGCACATACACCCCTCAAATCAACAGGTCTCTAGAAGTCACATAAAATTCCACTGAAGATTTATCTACTGTACAATATGTATTATCCATGCACGCTTTAAAAATCCTTTTTTATTACTATAGAAAATAGTCTCACCCAATTTCTGTAAGAGACCTTTTTATGAAAAGGCACAAGAGGGAAACCCGTTATGTAGAACACAAATGATAAGTCATTTAGTACCATGAAAGCGAGAATGATAAACCACCAAACACTTACACATTGCAGATATTTCCAGTTGCAAAAAAAAAAAAAAAGTAAGCTGTATAACCAATGAAAACGTCTAAACATTTTCTGCTAAGACAGAGGAAAATACGAGTTTCCAGCTGTTCTAAATCACTGTCAGCCTCTTAATTCTCTGGGCAAATGTAAGTGAAGCAACTGAACTCTTGGGATGACATTTACTGCTTAAGCCCTATTAATAGGGTACTTCTGGCCCTCTAGAGGGGTGAATTTCACTCTTGAACAGCATGAAGTTACATGGTTTGTCCAAATCAGCAATTGCCATCTTCAATTACCCATGCATGTTAAATACAGAAGGCAAAAACTTGGCCCCACTGACTTCAATGGAGTTGGGATTTCACCCAGAGTGCACGGGGCTAAGTGTATTTGCAGTGAATGATACACAAGGGACCAGCTTCTGAGTAGTTATGTTTCCTCAATGGGTTACTTGCAGAACTACACAAGCTGAGTAGTAATTAATCAGACAAAATCTGGCCTATGTTTCTTTAAAAGGACCTTTGACTTTTCACTACAGATTGTCAGTTTCATCTTAAAATGACCTTCAAAGACAAGAATGCTCCATTCAAGATGCAAGTGTTATGGAAGAGTAGAAAATACATTACTGAAAATGTCCTATCTGGTCCTCAGACTAGCGTATATTTATTTCTACCATAGCGCACGCGCACACACACACAAAAAAAGAAGTATATATTCAAAAGGTTTTCCCACAGCCATTAGATTTCTGCTGAGAGTACAGTACAGAAAATGGCTTTCCACATTAGTAGGGCCCTACCAAATTCACAGCTGTGAAAAACGCCCCATGAACCATGAAATCTGATCTCCCCTGTGAAATCTGGCTATTGTAGGAAGGACCAGATTTCACAGAGGTGGGTGGCTGGAGAGCGGCAGCTGCTGGCTGGGAGCCCAGCTCTGAAGGTAGCAGCACTGCCAGTAGCAGTGCAGAAGTGAGGTGGAATGGTATTGGGGGGGTAGTCATTTTTGGGGAGGGGGCGGGGCTGGCCGTATGGGTGAGTGAGTAGTCACCCACCCACACACACAGCCAGCCCAAGGCTCCTTTAACTCCCAAACACTGAGCTCCAGCTGCTTGTCTTGGAGGGCATAGGGAGGGACAGGATTTCCTCTTTCTCTGCATGGGCCACTCCCAAGGCTGGGTCAGACCCATCTCTGGGAACCTCCCCTGGCTGCAGGAAGCTCTGCAGCTGCTGGCTGGGAGTCCAGCTCTGAAGGCAGCGCTGCTACCAGCAGCAGCGCAGAAGTGAGGGTGCATGGCATGGTTTGTGCTGCTGCTGCAGGTGGCGCTGCCTTCAGAGCCAGCTGCCCAGCTCTGAAGGCAGCAGCACAGAAGTAAGGCTGGCAATACTGCAACCCCCCTACAATAGCCTTGCAACCTCCCTAGCCCCCCATCTCATGACCCCATTTTGGGTGGGGACCCCCACGGTTACAATACCATGGAATTTCAGATGTAAATATCTGAAACCGTGACATTTACAATTTAAAAAATCCTATGATCATGAAATTGACCAAAATGGACTGTGAATATGGTAGGGCCCTACACATTAGATAGATTGGACCTAAAATGGATTTGACATTGTAATCTTTCTAGTTAATATCTAATAAGAATAGTAATCTTATTACAAAAAAGATTATTACTTGATAGCTTAGTGGTTTGAGCATTGGCCTGCTAAACCCAGGGTTGTGAGTTCAATCCTTGAAGGGGTGGGATCTGGGGCAAAAAATCAGTACTTTGTCCTGCTAGTGAAGGCAGGGGGCTGGACTTGATGACCTTTCAGGGTCCCTTCCAGCTTTATGAGATAGGTATATCTCCATATATGAACCTTTTCCATGGGACAGGCGCTGGTCGACTAGCCACTGAGGACCGTGGCCGCCGGACAAGCAGCCACTGAAATGCCGCCGTGAAGCAGCAGCATCAAGAGGCGTCGCTGCTGAAATTCAGCAGCATTTCGGCAGTAGCGCTTCTTGATGTTGCCGCTTCTTGGCGGCATTTCAGCAGCTGCTTGTCCGGCGGCCAGTAGGCAGGTGCATATGGATGCCCCGGCGGGCGCCATGGTGCCCGTGGGCACCGCGTTGCGGACCCCTATTATAGATAATCCTTGACTGTTAGGCCATGTAATGAACAACGGACCATTTAAAGCCAGATCCTTAGCTTAGTGACTTCAATGGACCTATGCTGATTTACACCAGCTGTTGAGGTTGATCCTTTGCAATTGAAATCAGTATCAAAACTCTCATTGACTTTTGTGATGCAGAATAAAGCCCTTTTTTATGATTAAAGCTTGGCAAATACCGACCAACATAGGGGAGGGGAAGAAAGTACATGCCAAAAATATAAATTGGTATTGGCAAAGTCCGAAATACTTAGTAAAACAGAGAGATCATATGTAAAGGGGAACAGAGCCTCAGCTGGTGTTAATCAGCATAGTTCTGTGACATCAATGGAGCTCTGCCAATTTACACCAAGATACCTTTGAGGATCTGCCCCAAGTTGTAAACAAGGAAGGAGAGGGTTATTTCCAGTCCAAGCTGGGTGATCGCCAAAGGACAGGATGTCTGAGGGAAAGAGCTAACTGACGTGGTTACACTTGTTGTAAAATTGCTCATTCTGTGGGGTTGATTGATTTGAATGATAATGAGGATACAGATGCAAGAGTACGGAGACTGAAATGATCAGCTACTTTGGAGTTTTGCAGATACCCAAATGCGGCATCTTAAGGACTCAGGCCCAGATGCCCAAAGGTATTTTGGTATCTCTATCCCACTGAAATCGGTGGATGTTAGGTGCCTAAATACCTTTGAGTATCTGGGATCCAGTCTTGTCCTCCCAATACATTACATGTGTCACTAAGTACATAAGAAGAAATATCGGCTCCTGATAGTTTACAAAGAATTAGGTACATTTAGTGTATATGACAACTTCCACATTGACAGCCTGGAGGCTGAAGTCCTTTGTTTATTTTTGGACAGGTTTATCATAGGCAGCAGCAATGTGGCTCAACTTTGCCATAGAGGGATAGCTACCATTTGCCCACAGAAATTCAGTCTCCATCTATTTCAGCTGTTTGCCTTTATGTTGAGACTAACAAAAATGCCCAGTTTCTATGTTTAAGTATTCTGTGAGGTTTCCATAAATTAAGCATTCTACCTTAACAGGTTACCTTCCTGTATGGGATGGCAGCATCCACCTTAAATTTGTCTCTCTAGAAAAATAACTCACTAAAGGAGTTTGTTGCTGATCAGCAGCTGGTGTAACACCCAAGAGTACGGTAAGTCTATTCCATTCCAAACTTTATTCCAACTAGCGTGTCTTATACACTGTCGTCAGTTTCACAGGAGCCACAATGGGACCTATAAAGCAGAGGGCAAGATAAACCCTAATAAGTGTGTTTCAGTATACATCAAGTGGAAAAACAGGGTTTGGTTTTAATTCCCCATTTCTTGCATCACAATAATGAACATGATGAAAGTGACAAGACAGTGACAGGCCTGCAAAACAAGTGAATCTATACTGCAAAATGTTATTATATATATATATATATATATATATATATATATATACACACACACACACACACACATATACACGTACGTACACACACACACACCCCATCAGAAACTAAGACAAGATCATTAAGGTAGCTATGGTCCCAGGGCTTGTCTACAAGGTGCGGCAATATGCTCTACGGGCGAGTGATTTCTAAAGCATGCTAACATGCTGTACACTAACTGGCCCATGTAGACCCTGCTGGTGCACAGTAGAAGTTTCCTAGTGCACTTTGCATGGGACAATTACGGCACAATATGTTAGCACACTTAAGAAATCACATCTCCATAGAGCATGCTGCTGCACCATGTAGACAAGCTCTTACTTTATGAGTGTGATTCTGCTTTCCTTGCATACCCAAAAGTCCAACTGAAGTTAATAGGAGATTTAGATGCACAAGGGATGCAGCATGGAACCTGAACCTTATAGAGTGCTGTGAAGATGAAAAGCCCTATACAAGTGTTAAAACGTATTAGTATTTACTAGGATATGTAATTATGGGACCAATACATCATAGAGATATACACTACACTGTATATAGTTTAAATGAAAGAGAATCCAATGCTCAGACTTAATTGCAATTCCAAATAAATATTTTCTGCACCAATGCTCCATGGTAATCTGCTGACTAATATGCAGATTAGTAACATTTTACTAAACATTCCTGAAATGCACATGCAGCTAAATCATGGTTTAAACAAGAGGAAAACAACCCAATTTGCTTAATGTCTCTTTAAGGAATAGGGCCCCATGTTAAGAAATGTTCCCTTAATACTTTAAGGGATTAGTGATGCATGAGTAATAGAGTAGTCTGGTCCAAGAAACGTTCCAGTATACTTTCAAATTAATTTTTTTCCAAACATCTAAATTTCACTAACTATCCACAGAATATTGGAAGTGAATATTAGCCATCTGAAGTAATGCTGAGTACATGATCAGACTTATCCTTCATGCCTTAGATCTTGATCAAAATTCATCACTGCTAAATCAGTGGAGTTACACCAGGGATGAATTTGGCCCACCATCTAATATTGAATGAATTCATTTTGTCTGGACATCATCCATCATTCACAGCCTTACGTCTTTTGAAACTTAGATAATTCAAAACTGTATTCAAGTATCTCACATACACACGCACTTCACATGCTTAACACAGTATAGAAGGTTATAAAGTAACTTGCCCAGAGCTGTCATTCACTGTCATCTGAACTAACATATCAGCATCTAGCAGCATTTCTGAATTATCCTTGTCTTCTACTTTCCCTTCTCTGTGTTTGCTGAAGAAGTTACATCCCTATGAACAATATCTTCTTGTATTTAACTATAAAATGTTGCCCATCAGGATCTATTTTCTATTACTTTAAAACATTTTTGAAACTAAAGGGACAGTGTACAATCATTTAATGAGTGGCATATTTTGTCTTTTTTTTTTTTTTTGGTACCACTTCACTAACTTGACTTATTCCCCTCATCCATTATTTGTTGTCTCAGTATCTGTTCATATACTCCTGCAAAGCCACTTGGCAACATTTAATTCTGTCAGACAATATACATATTCTACAATATCTAATGTTTCTTACCTGCAGAATGGGAACAAAATGCTTTAGTCTGAATTTTAAAATCTCACATCCTTTCTCCATTATGTCAGTGGTAAATAATTGTTTCTTTCCATGCTCTTTTGGGCAAGGTTCTATCCATGCCACACTATTAAAGGATGGGGACATAGGCAGTCATGTCTAGTGGTCAGAGCAGGAGTCAGGCACTGGGCAATGGAGCTGAGGGTCAGAACCAGATTCAGAGGCCAAATGCTAGGGCCAAGGGTTGGAGCTGGAACCAGAGTCAGAGAACAGTGGCATGAATTAGGAATGTGGCAGGAAGACAGGACCCAGGAACAAGGCAGGGTAGCAGTAACCAGGGAAAAGGCAGGGAAGCAGGGCTCAGGAGTCAGGGTGAGAAGATTGGGCCCAGTGTAGCAACTAGCCAGGAACTTACCTCCTGCATAAACAATTGCCTGTGCCTCTTTCTGGCTTAATGATGCAGCCAGACAACATGGTGGGACCGGACACTCCTCCAGTCAGGACTCCTGTAGGCAGTGCCTCTGGTGGGTCTAAGGTTCCATTAGCCACCCAGCCCACCCACCACAAGCAGCTGCCGGTTGGTGGCAGGGCAACAAGGGTTACCTAGAAACCCACGGACCGGGTGCAAGACCCGTGGATCCTCACATATACCTTACTGCCCTAGCCACCTGCCCTCTGTGGTAACACCAAAGGCTGTCTCATGCTAAAGGATTTTATAGAAATCACCCACTGACTTCAATCACATGCAAAAAATGTTACAACATAGTAAGGAGGTTCATGTGGTCTAGTAGTTACAGCAAAAGAATAGGAGTGAGGAGGAGCATGGATCTCAAGCTAATGGAGCCATTGACTCACGATGCTACTCTCTGATCTGTGGCAAATCTTTTTACTTCCCTAGGGCAAAATCCGGGTCCTAGTGAAATCAATGTCAAAGCTCCCATTGAAGGTAATGGGAGTAGGATTTGGCTCTTGAGCATTCTTGCTCAATCTTATTGTTAAAGCAGGTAAAGGAAAGAATGTCTTTGAAAAACAACTCCGGTCTTTCATCCGAACTCAGCTTTCCTGGTTAAAAAAAAAGTAACAGAACAGAAGAGAAGTTCTCAATCTCCAGCAACAAAAGTCTTCCAGTCTCACTTCCAGTACTATTTCCATACACATCCATTACTGGCAGCAGCTAAAAATTGGTGATGAGATAATTTGAAATGTCCATGTGACCTTGCAGGCATTATATATATATAATATATAATATATATATTATTCACACACACAGTATGTTTATGAAGATTTAGCTCTTTTTGAAGACCCTCAACAATTTTCTAGCAAGGTTTGGCTTCTTCTAGAAATAGAGCTGTATTGATTTAGTTTTAAAACAATGCAGTAAATGAAGATTGGGATTTGACCATAATTTGAAATCCCACTGTATATGTACCAAGAGAAAAATAAGCAGCACTATAAATAAAGAAAAACAAACAAGAAGCTTTCAGCAATGAAAAATCCATGTCTGATTACAAGATCAGAAGATTTTGCTAAATTTTCTATATCACTGTCAAATTCTCTGAAATTAGATGAATTTGCAATGCAAAATGCACAAAGACTTCCCATGGTAGAACCAGAAGCTTCATCTGCCTCTCCTCTATCTTCCACCTTGTTCCCCTCCCACCTACGTCATTTTCCAGCCTATACTCTGGCCCCCCAAGATGCCTGTTGTCACTCACTTTTCTGGATTTTCTTTCTTTGCTCTCTCTTTCTGCATCCACTTTACTTCTAATCAAGTTCCATCAAATAAATCTCTCAGCCATTTATCATCCTGAGCCCCTGCTCTCCCTTTGCAACTATCCAATCTGTCTCTACCTGATTGTGAAGCATTTTAAACATCTATAATGTTCTTTCAAATCCTTAGTATTTCCGAAGGTAAATACTGTGGGTCTGAAATAAGTGCCAGACTGCTAGATCAGTAAATAGGCAAACATTTTATTTGGCAGAATTGGTTGCAATAGGGACAGTGTTTTGCAAATTGATGTCTGAAGAAATGATTTTTTTCTGTGATGCAACATAAAGTGGATAAGAAAGTCTTCTCAGTTGGTTTGGACCTTATTAAGGAAAAAAAGTAACCAGGAAAACCATAAAACTATTAAACCAATAGATCTCTTGGACTCATCATTTCCATAGGATGAGGGTTACACTGACAGGCCATCTCTTCAAGGGTCTTCATACATATTCAAAACCATGAACTATGAAGAGATGTGAATGCTTAAAAAAAGTGGAAAATAAAATCAACTTCCCAGTACATCGATTAAGATGAGAAACCTGTAAAGGAAGCTTACATTACGCTTTTAAAGAGATTTTTCTGAAAGGTTTGAGGCTGCTGTTAATCACAAAAGAACTGAATGACAATGTCAACATATCCTTCCAATCCTCGTGCAGTGTCAAAAATTCACGTCAGCCCATTCCTGTGGAGTTAAAAGGGAAACCGCCCCACTTTTTGTTCTGTGCTTGGCTCTGAAACACAGTTTGATAGAAAGAGCTTCTAGCCAAGTGTAAACTTGGAATGGACTTCAGAATCATCTTTTTCCTGTTGGACTTCATGACTGCCCCTGTTACAAATACTACGGCATTCAGCTGTACCAAAGCACTACAGCTTTGATTGGGTACAAGCCTTTGTGGCTATGCATGGAGCAAGGAAAGATGGCACAAGAAGGAAAGATGGCATTTCTTCTGAGTCCAAGGACTGCTCCAGGCGAGTGTTGACAGTGATGCTAGTTTGTCCAAAGCCAAAGAGGAGGGGCAAGGAAGCCTTCTACGGGGAAAACAGAGCCTGTCACTGCAAGAGGGCGCTCAAAGAACCTGTAGTATACTTCCTGGGGCTGTAGGGCCGACAAAGTGGGTTGCACACTGCAAATTGCTCCCTCTGACTGCTCTTTACATCAGCTCTCCATACATGACTTTGCACCCTGCCCAAGGTGGCAAGCAGCAAAGCTTCCCAGGAGGCTCTCTGCCTGTCTCTCTCTGCAGTAATGCAACTCTGCACATCCCTTGCCATGGCCTAAGTCTTAAAGGCAAATCCACTATTTGTAGTAATGTACTCCGGTTCCTTCCCTGACCTGAAGGAGAGCTCTGGGTGGCTCGAAAGCTTCTACCTTGCACCAACAGAAGTTGGTCCAATAAAAGATGTTACCACATCTACCTTTTGTCTCTCATATCCTGGGACCCACAGGCTATAACAACTATAGTAGTTTGGCCATTACTATAAGTACTGTGCAATTTTCCTTAAGATATCAGTGGACAAATTGCTTACAAGTTTATCCATTTGTGATCCCAGCAGTGGTAACAGGAGCCCAATTACTGCCCTGTCTGTCAATGGAGGCTTAACGATAAGAGGAGACCTTTTTTGTTTGACATGAGACAGAAAAGTTTTCACTTTTATATATTAAAATGGTTTCCCAATTGTTAGACTTGATAAAATTGCCAGTGGTTGCAATTAAGCACAATGTTATCAACCCTAATCCCCTTGTTCAAGGAACCAGCTCCCTTCCTACCACAAGAAGGTCCATAGAATAGAATGGGTGTATATTTCTGTTAAGGAAGGAGTAAAAGTGGCTGTGATAGATGAAAGTCTCCTTCACAGACTGATCTCGGATTAGTGGTTTGAATTTCATCCCATTGCTAAGGAGATAGGACAGTACACATGTCCTCTGATCCCTGGTCTACTTCCTTTCCCTTGGGTTTCTCCTCTCAGCTCAGCCAGGGCTGCTCCAACCCATTCAGGTTCTCCCTCAACCACTCCCAAATGTAAGGGGAAGATTTTCAATTCCCCCATTCCCCACTCATGCACACCATTCACCTTTCTTCTTCCCCACCCTTGCCTCATTGACCTGTTGCTCTCCCTGACTGCAGGGGACAGATGAAGCCTCAGCCATGTCAAACTGTTTAGGGGCCTGCTGACTAACCAACCAGCTGTGGCAGGCACCTGCAATGTTGCACCTGTAAGGTCTCTCTTTGATCTCTGCTCTTTGGGGCTCTGCTGGGATCCCTTATCCCCACAGCCGCTTTGGTATGGTGGGTGCTAATGAGGCCTGAAGCCACTCAAACAGTCTTTTACTTTCACCATTCTTCACTATTCAGCTCTGTAGGCCAGAACTGCAGTTTCCATACTCCCAATACAAAGGCTGCCCCAGTGTATTTCTTGCCTCTCACCTGGCCTCTTTGAAACACAGCTACATGTTTTATAAGGGTAAGCACTTTTCTAGATCCTAGAGGACTTCACTAAAGTGGGCTCAGCTTCCAGAATTCCTCTCTTCCAGATGGAACGGCAGACTGAATCAAACTCTATCCCTGATAACAAGGGAAGTAGGGCACATTACTACAGCAGCTCCCACTGGTGCTGACAGCCGCTGGTACTGCAGAATATGCTACAACTGCCTTGGCACTGCTCATGGCAATCTGATTAAATCCTTCATTTTTACACAACTCCTGGAATGTATCCTTGGGTCTGGGCCTCCCACTGCAATTAATGCTTAGATTTTCCAGATTTTGTACAAGTATAGAGGGAGGGGGATCTAGAGGGAGAGAGTGATGTGTGTGAAGGATGAAGAGACCAGAGAACTTTGATTGGTTCTGTACTCCATGGGTATACGAAGGCACTATAATTGCAAGGCTTCACATGCAGTAATCTCTTGAAATTGTTCTCCATCGTATGTGCTTTCTGCACTAACAATAGGAATATTTGACACTGAAACGGCCAATCCACAAACACATTCAGAGATCAAACAATTCCCCAGTAGCTCCGTAGCTCTCAAGTGAAAAGCTTTCTGGAGGTCAGACCTGTATTTTGTGCTATGAGCCTTCTGACCCTCATGAATCCACCAAAAATAGTTTGGTCCATCTCAGCATCTGTAAATTCTGCAAAGAGCAAGATACAGAATTACCAGTTCTTCCTCTTTTTAAGATATTTTCCCTCCCCATTTATCTTGGCGGGGGCAGGAGGGGGACAATCAAGAATCCATTCTCTCCAGCAGGTTTCAATTGGGGCAAACACTCTGTCCCTAATTTCTCTTCCAAGTGTCCCTATTAATAGTTTTCCAGTGCTGGCATCTATACAAAGATTAATCCACTGTATAATCTACAGACGATTTAAGATTAATTGGTTTTTAAAAATATCATCTAAAAGACATTTTAGCAAATCAAAAACCGTGTCTCAGACAGGCAAATAATTCATCATTTAAACCCAGGTATGTGGTATAATTGTCCAATCAAATCCATTGTTCCTGTGCACCACTGAAAGATTATTTCTCTTATGGAAGGACACAGGTACCAGGGAGGGGTGTTTACTACACCAGGAACAAGAAAATTGGCTGTGCGTAGCCTTGGTGAAAGTTCTTCTCTGACAGAGCCACTTACTTAGGCCTGGTCTACACTAGGCGTTTATGTCGAAGTTAGCGCCGTTACATCGAATTAACCCTGCACCCGTCCACACCGCGAAGGTATTTAGTTCGACATAGAGGTCTCTTTAATTCGACTTCTGTACTCCTCCCCGACGAGGGGAGTAGCGCTAAATTCGACATGGCCATGTCGAATTAGGCTAGGTGTGGATGGAAATCGACGCTAATAGCTCCAGGAGCTATCCCACAGTGCACCACTCTGTTGACGCTCTGGACAGCAGTAAGAGCTCGGATGTTCTGAACTGCCACACAGGAAAAGCCCCGGGAAAATTTGAATTTGAATTCCTTTTCCTGTCTGGCCAGTTTGAATCTCATTTCCTGTCTGGACATCGTGGCGAGCTCAGCAGCACTGGCAACGATGCAGAGCTCTCCAGCACTGATGGCAGTGCAATCTCAGAATAGAAAGAGGGCCCCAGCATGGACTGATCGGGAAGTCTTGGATCTCATCGCTGTGTGGGGCGATGAGTCCGTGCTTTCCGAGCTGCGATCCAAAAGACGGAATGCAAAGATCTATGAGAAGATCTCTAAAGACATGGCAGAGAGAGGATACAGCCGGGATGTAACGCAGTGCCGCGTGAAAATCAAGGAGCTGAGGCAAGGCTACCAGAAGACCAAAGAGGCAAACGGACGCTCCGGATCCCATCCCCAGACATCCTGTTTCTACGAGGCACTGCATTCCATCCTCGGTGCGGCCGCCACCACTACCCCACCACTGACTGTGGACTCTGAGGATGGGATAGTGTCCACGGCCGGATCCTCGGACATGTTAGCGGACGGGGAAAATGAGGAAGGAGATGAGGAGGACGAGGCAGTCGACAGCGCTCACAACGCTGATTTCCCCGACAGCCAGGATCTCTTCATCACCCTTACAGAGATCCCCTACCAACCCTCCCCAGCCGTTACCCCGGACACAGAATCTGGTGAAGGATCATCCAGTAAGTGTTGTAAACATCTAAACATTTATTTGTAACAGAACATGAATATTAACAATTTAAAAAATGGGTTTCTCATGATTAGTTTGATTAACTTTACGGTTCAGTCATGGGCAGTGCAACTATTGAAAAAAAATCTAGCAATGTCCGGTTTTGCATGATTGTCCTGCCCAAGCCGCTCTACTGTTTAGTCCCTGCTACTGCAGCTACAGTAAGATGCGGTCTATATGTCCGGGGATGGAGCAGAAATCCTCCTGGGACATCTCAAGGAAGCTCTCCTGCAGGTAATTTGAAATCCGCTGCATTAGGTTCTTGGGGAGAGCGGCCTTATTGGGTCCTCCGTAGTAGGACACGTTGCCGCGCCACGAGACTAGCAAGTACTCCGGAATCATTGCTTGGCACAGCATGGCGGCATACGGCCCTGGTCTTTGGAGGCTTTCCCGGAGCATTCTCTGTCTGTCGCTCTCAGAGATCCTCATGAGGGTGATGTCGCTCATGATGACCTGCTTTGAATGAGGTAGGGGAATGTTAGTGTTGGGACTGCTTTACCGTTCCTTTACAGAACTGTAACCGCTGGTTTGCAGCCACGCGGTGGAGGCGGGAGAGGGGCAGCCGAAAGGGATCGTTCCCGGGGACAGCCGCGAGGGTGTGGCACAGGAGCAGACTTCCTGCTTGCCGGATTGCTGGCAGCAGGGACCGACATTGATTTCAATGTGAAATGAGGCCATTGCTAATATTAAAGTTTTAAGCTGCCACGAATCTACGGCTTACCATGTCTGCGTGCAAGAGCAATTCCGTTGTCCTGACACGGTTCTCAAATGTGGTCTGCAAAACCCCAGACACTGAATGCGAAGGCCGAGAATTCGACCTTGTGCTGAGTGCGCATGTGATAGGTGCTGTGCATGGTCCTGTTCACAGAGAAAGACTATGTTCTTTGTTCACAACTACATTTATCTTTCTGAGGAATTCACTCCCTTTTTCCCATTCCCACAGCCCCATCTGCGACTGTCTCACAACCTAGCCTGTCATCACACTCCCAGAGGCTAGGGAGGATTAGGCATAAGAAGAAGAGGACACGGGAGGACATGTTCTCAGAGCTTATAGCCTGCTCCAGAGCCCAGGCAGCACAGCAGACCCAGTGGCGGGAGAACTTGACCCGAATGCACCAAGCCAACATGGATCGGGAGGAGAGGTGGCGTCAGGAAGACCAGCAGGCGACTCAAACCCTGCTTGGACTACTGAGGGAGCAAACGGACACGCTCCGGCGCCTTGTGGATGTTCTGCAGGAACGGAGGCAGGAGGACAGAGCCCCGCTGCAGTCCATCTCTAACCGCCCTCCCCCGCCACCAAGTCCCATACTCCCCTCACCCAAAGTGCACAGAAGGAGAGGCGGCAGAGTCCCTGCTAACTCTCACTCCACCCCTGCAGAGAGCTCGAGCAGCAGAAGGCTCTCATTCCCCAAAGTTTGACAAGTTCTTTCCTTCCCGCCTGACACAAGCCCCCGTCCAAGTTTCACTTCCCAGTTCCATGTGTAGTTGATAATAAAAAATATGTTTCTGTTAACTACTGTTTCGATCATGTTCTTTTGGAGGAGGGGGGGAAAGGGGGTTGGTAATTGGACAGGACAGTCACCTTTGGCAGGGTACATAGTCGGGGGCAGGCACAGCAGCAGGGCACATACATAGTGCAGTGATGCAGTGACTACTTACCCTGGTTAGTCTGGGAGGTTGTTTTCATGTTATGTGGTGGGGGGTGGGTTGCTCTGTGACTTTGTGGCAGGGGAGGGCAGTTAGAGATCTTAAGCGGCGGTCCTTAGGCAGGATCACAGAGCCACACAGCAGGGGATCTGTAACCGTCCTCCCCCTGCCACAAAGTCACATAGACCCCCCATACACACAGTCCCTATCAGGAGGGGTGACAGGCTCCGTTGAAACAACCATCCCACCGCAGCGGAGCCTGTCAGTCCTTGAGTTTAGAAGCTGCATTCGCGCGACTACACTACACCCGCTCCGCACCACAGTCTGCGTCCCAGTTTTAAAAAATTCCCGCGAAAACAGTATTAAAGAAAACGGTGTGCTTTAACAAAGTAGAACTATTTTTATTTTGAAACGTGTGTTGGAAGTGGGGTGAAGGGGGTATGTAACTGGATAGGATAGTCAACATGAACTGGGTAAAGAAACGGGGGCAGGTTCGGCTTCTCTGTACACAAACTTTAAAGTCACAGGTTACCCTGCTCACTCAGGAACTTTGCTTTCAAAGCCTCCCGGATGCACAGCGCTTCCCGCTGGTCTCTTCTAATCGCCCGGCTGTCTGGCTGTGAGTAATCAGCAGCCAGGCTATTTTCCTTAACCTCCCACCCCGCCATAAAGGTCTCCCCCTTGCTCTCACAGAGATTGTGGAGCACACAGCAAGCTGCTATAACAATGGGGATATTGGTTTCGCTGAGATCACAGCGAGTCAGCAAGCTTCTCCATCTCCCCTTGAGACGTCCAAAAGCACACTCCACCACCATTCTGCACCTGCTCAGCCGGTAGTTGAAGAGTTCTTTTTCAGTGTCCAGGGCACCTGTATAGGGCTTCATGAGCCAGGGCATTAGCGGGTAGGCTGGGTCCCCGAGGATGACTATAGGCATCTCCACATCCCCAACAGTTATTTTGTGGTCCGGGAAGTAAATACCTTGCTGCAGCCGTCTAAACAGACCAGAGTTCCTGAAAACACGAGCGTCATGAACCTTGCCCGGCCATCCCACGTAGATGTTGGTAAAACGTCCCCTGTGGTCCACCAGTGCTTGCAGCACCATGGAAAAGTAGCCCTTTCTGTTAATGTACTGGCTGGCCTGGTGTTCCGGTGCCAGGATAGGGATGTGAGTTCCATCTATGGCCCCACCGCAGTTTGGGAATCCCATCGCTGCGAAGCCATCTATGATCGCCTCCAAGTTTCCCAGGGTCACTACCTTTGGCAGCAGTACATCAACGATTGCCTTGGCTACTTGCATCACAACAACCCCCACGGTAGATTTGCCCACCCCAAACTGGTTCGCGACTGACCGGTAGCTGTCTGGCGTTGCAAGCTTCCAGAGGGCTATGGCCACTCGCTTCTGGACAGTCAGGGCTGCTCGCATCCGGGTGTCATTGCGCTTCAGGGCAGGGGACAGCAACTCACAAAGTTCAAGGAAAGTTCCCTTCCGCATGCGGAAGTTTCGCAGCCACTGTGATTCATCCCAGACCTGCAGCACTATGCGGTCCCACCACTCAGTGCTTGTTTCCCGTGCCCAGAATCGCCGTTTCACAGCATCAACATGACCCATTGCCACCGTGATGTCCTCGGCGCTGGGTCCCCTGCTTTCTGAGAGGTCTGTGCTACTCTCAGACTTCAGGCCATCACCGCGTTGACGTAGCCTCCTCGCCTGACTTTTCTGCATCTGCCTCAGGGCAACCTGTATGATAAGCTGCGAGGCGTTGAGAGCGGCCACAACTGCAGCGATGGTTGCAGCGGGCTCCATGCTCACAGTGCTGTGGCGTCCGCGCTGTCAATGACTGGAAAAGTGCGCGAAATGATTTCCCGCCGGCGCTTTCAGGGAGGGAGGGAGGGCGGGAGTGATGGACGGATGACGACAGTTACCCAAAAGCACCCTGGCCCCTTTTTTTTTTACCCAGAAGGCATTTGCGGCTCCACCCAGAATTCCAATGGGCGGCGGGGACTCCGGGAACTGTGGGATAGCTGCCCTCAGTGCACCGCTTCCAATGTCGACGCTTTCCCCGTTAGTGTGGACTCACAAAGTCGAATTACTGTCCTTAGTGTGGACACACACGTTCGACTTTGCAATATCGATTCCAAAAATTCGATTTAAGTAAAATCGAACTACTCTCGTAGTGTAGACAAGGCCTTAATGTCTACTTATATTCAGTGCTTCCTAGTAGCACAGAAAGAAAAGGGGGGAAAGGGGAAGTGAGGTGGACGTTAGTGAAGCACTCTCTGCACTGTGTGTGTGTGTGTATGTGCAGAACTGGAAAGGATTTTCCTTAAGGAGTAGTGAGGGAAGGCTTGCTGGTTAACTACACCTCTACCCCGACAGAACGCTGTCCTTGGGAGCCAAAAAATCTTACTGCGTTATAGGTGAAACCGCATTATATCGAACTTGCTTTGATCCACCGGAGTGCGCTGCCCTCCCCCCCCGGAGCGCTGCTTTACTGCGTTATATCCAAATTCGTGTTATATCGGGTCACGTTATATCGGGGTAGAGGTGTATGTGAAAGCAGAACTACCTGTGTGCCTGCTAATTTTTCATAGCTGCACCATAGGCAGCTGCATAGACTTGTGATTTATAGGTTTGTTGCAACATTTCCATATTAAATCATGAACCTAGCCTGTAGTCAATATATACCGCATATCACTGATCTAAATGATCTCAGTTCGGTAGCTTGGATTAGCTATTGTAGCTCTAGAGATGGAAAAGGATGAGCTGGCATGCTGTGCCATCTCCCTGTCCATGCACAGTTGTTCCTGACTGTACATTGATACGGATTTGTCCAGTCCCAGTTTTAAGTATACCCAGCAATGGGGTTTCCACCATTTCCCTTGTCACAGGCCAATCAATAGCACCCTGGGGACATTTTTTCTGATACAAAAATGTAAATTTTCCCTTCCTTAGCTTCACATTACGTCACCTTTATACTCTGTTAGTCTCTCTCTCTCTTTGGTATTTGCACACCTGAAATGTGTGTTCCACTTTTGTTTCAGTAATGTATCTTGTTACTCTTTGGTGAGTGGGGAAATCAGCGTTACTACATGGGGAGGGGGAGAGCCTGCTCCTGCAACATTTATTCACATAAGTGACGGCAAAGTCTTGACTAATAATAAACTATCCTAATTGATAATCTAATACTAGCAGCTCTTCATCAATCACCCATTAAAATATATCCTCTAGAATAGTCTTGGGGCTGTAAAGGAGATAGTGATCAGCTGTTTCTGAGGAGCAGCATGCTCTTTCCTTGTGTTTGTTGACACTTGCTTTTGGAGTGCAGTGACCCAAGGTAAACTCGGTATTGTGGCTGGTCTCCGTTTAATAAAGTGTTATTTGATATTCCTGAGATATTGGGGGAGGCTCATATTGTAGCCTTCTTTTTACTACAATTCCACTGATTTGGACACTAATAACTTTTGTATAGTGATAGGGGTTTTTTTTTAAATCTTATTTACAGATCCCAACACTTCATTAAAGTAAAGGCTATAAATCCTATCAAGACTATAATAAATAGAATCTCATTAGTATGTTCAAATGGTGATATAAAGAATCCAAACTGGATTAAATTACATTTAAGGAATTAGATAGTGATTATGTCCAATATCCCCAATTTAACTGAGTGTGTATTATTACATACACTATAATACAGCACAACTACTCCCAAGTACCCTACCAAACTTACAGATAACTGGAGTAAAAAGATAAGCAGCTGTCCAGCTTGACCCTGAATCTACCAAAATAAAGAGTAGTTCATGGGTCATCTGTAGCCATTGCACTAGGAGTGAGATCATGTCAGGTCTTAGAACAGGAGTGGCTAACCTGAGCCTGAGAAGGAACCAGAATTAACCAATGTACATTGCCAAAGAGCCACAGTAATACATCAGCAGCCCCCAATCCGCTCCCCACCCTCACCGGCTCCCAGCGCCTCCCGCCCACAGCCAGCTCTGCCGATCAGCGCCTCCCCCCTTGCATCTCCCGATCAGCTGTTTCATGGTGTGCAGGAGGCTTGGGGGGGGGGGAGAGGGAGAGAAGCGAGGGCATGGCAGGCTGAGGGGAGAGGGTGGGAAGGGGTGGAGTGGGGGCAGGGCCTGTGGCAGAGCCAGGGTTTGAGCAGTGAGCACCCCCGGCCCATTGGAAAGTTGGCGCCTGTAGCTCCAGCCCTGGAGTCGGTGCCTATACAAGGAGCCGCATATTAACTTCTGAAGAGCCGCATGTGGCTCCAGAGCCACCCCTGTCTTAGAACATAAGAACGGCCATACTGGCTCAGACCAGTGGTCCATCTAGCCCAGTATGCTGTCTTCTGATAGTGGCCAATGTCAGATGCTTCAACAGGAATGAACAGAACAGGGCAGTTATCAAGTGATCCATCCCCTGTTGTCCACTCCCAGCATCTGGCAGTCAGAGGCTTAGGGACACCCATAGCATAGGATTGTTTGCCTGACCATCTTGGCTGATAGCCATTGATGGACCTATCCTCCATGAATTTATCTCATTCTTTTTTTAATCTAGTTATAGCTTTTGCCTTCTCAACATCCTCTGGTAATGACTTCCACAGGTTGACTGAGTTGTGTGAAATACTTCCTTTTGTTAGGTTTAAACCTTCTACCTATTAATTTCATTGGGTGATCCCTGCTTTGTGTGTTATGTGAAGGGGTACATAACACTTCCTTACTCAATCTCATTCATGATTTTATAGACCTCTATCATATCCCCTCTTATGGGTCTCTTTTCCAAGCTGAATAGTCCCAGTCTTTTTAATCTCTCCTCATATGGAAACTGTTCCTTACCCCTAATCATTTTTGTTGCCCTTTTCTGTACCTTTTCCAATTCTAACATACCTCATTTGAGATGGGGCAATACGAACTGCACATGGTATTCATGGGCGTACCATGGATTTATACAGTGGTGTTATGATTTTTACTGTCTTATTATCTATCCTTTTTCTAATGGTTCCCAAACCATTCTGACAGCCTTTTTTTTTTTTTTTTTTTTTTTTTTTTTTGACTGCCACTGCACATTGACCAGGTATTTTCAGAGAACTATCTACAGTGACTCCAAGAGCTCTTTCTTGAGCGGTAGTAGCTAATTTAGACCCCATCATTTTGTATGTATAGTAGAGATGTTTTCCCAATATGCATTATTTTGAATTTATCAACATTTAATTTCATCTGTCATTTTATTGCTTGGTCACCCAGTTTTGTGAGATCTCTTTGTAACTCTTCACAATCAGCTTTGGATTTAACTAGCTTGAGTAATTTTGTATCATCTGCAAACTTTGCCACCTCACTGTTTACCCCTTTTTCCAGATCTTTTATGAATATGTTGAACAGCTCTGGTCCCAGTACAGATCCCTGGGGGACACTGTAGCCCATAGGGCAAGCTTGCTTATTGAAGGCAAGCCAATGAATAAGTTATATTTAGCTGCTTTCATTATATTCAGCCATAACACAAGAAACCTACAGGCCTATATCCCAGGGGGAGGGATAGCTCAGTGGTTTGAGCATTGGCCTGCTAAACCCAGGGTTGTTCAATCCTTGAGGGGGCCATTTAGGGATCTGGGGCAAAAATCTGTGTGGGGATTGGTCCTGCTTTGAGGAGGGGGTTGGACTAGATGAGCTCCTGAGATCCCTTCCAACCCTGATATTCTATGATTCTAAGGGCAGGTCTTTACTACCCGCCGGATCGGCAGGTAGAGATCGATCTATCGGAGATCGATTTATCGCGTCTCATCTAGACGCGGATAAATTGATCCCTGAACACGCTCCTCGTCAACTCCGGAACTCCAACTCACGAGAGGCGGAAGCGTTATGGGAATGAGGACAGGGACTTTTGAAACTGAACTTTCACTTTCCATTGTGACTGTAAAAACAATGCTACATCTGACTGTTTTATCTGTAGCTGCTGCAATCGTGGCCTGGAGGGGTACCCCCTCCACACTCGGGGAATGCCTGAACCTGATGCAGAAGAGAAAGAAAAGGAGTAGGGAGGATATGTTCAGTGAGATCCTACAAGCCAGTGCTTCATCAGACCGTAAACAAAGGGCCTGGCGGGCCAATATGGCAGATGGCATTGAGAGGGACAGAGAGGTCAGGAGAAAAATGGAGAAAGACCTAAGATTCCATCAGGAAAAGGAGAGGGAAAGGGAGATGTTTTAGGACATAATGGGGCCAGTAGCATAGCTAGTGGGGTTCAGGGGAAGCGGCTGCTTCCCCGACCATATTCCCCAAAAGTGACACCTGCGGAATGGGGCCGTGGGCTGGCTCCTGCCTCCCGGCACTCTGGCCGGCCCGACCGGCAGAACGGGGCCGCGGGCTGGCTCCCGCCTTGCAGCACTCCGGCCGGCCCAGCCGGCGGAACAGGGTCGCGGGCTGGCTCCCGCCTCCCGGCGCTCCGGCCGGCAGAACGGGGCTGCGGGCTCCCGGTGCTCTGGCTGGGATTCTGGCCCTGAGAGAGCGTGGCTGGGGGCCTCAGTGCCCCGGACAGCGCTCCGGATGGGGAAGCGGGGCGGCCCGGCGCATGCGCCGCTCCATCTTTCGGCGGCATTTCGGTGCATGCACAGGGCCGCCGAAATGCCACTGAAGGACCGGCGCCTTTTTTCTCCACCGCTGCTCCTCGGCTGCAATCCTGGCTATGCCACTGAATGGGGCTTCTCAGGCAGCAAACACAAATGCTGCAGGCTCTAGTTCACCTACAAGGCCAACAATCATGGACTTGCCACCCATGGCAGTTCCTGGAGACTCCATGTTGACAGCTTCCCTACACCCCTGCCAAACATCCACTTGGCATCATGGGACGCATCCCTATCCCTGCCACTCCACACAGCAGTAAAGACATCCACAGCTGCACATACACTGACCTATGAGAGGCATGGTTGGTGTACGCGTAGCCAAGATGGACTGCATTTGTGCACTACATCAGACAGAACTGTTTGCTGCCTTTCTAACTGTAACATTTTGTTTGGTTAATTTATGTCTGAACTTTGTATTGTGTTGTCCTTTTTTCATCTGCACACTGGGTTCCTCCCCCCAGTTTGTCAGTCAATAAAATCCTATTTAAAAAAAAATGAATTAATCTGTATTAGTTCACCACACATACTGCAGAATGGATAGCTGTACTCAAAGTATTTGTAAGTGTACAGTACCACAGAACTTGAAGATTCAAGAATAAAACCCAGTCCTGCGTGTAAGTGTACTGCATGCACCACATAATTCATAGTGTCAGTGAAAAACGGTGGAATAGTTATAAGTGTACAGCAACACAATTCATAGTTCATTAGAAGAGTGTTACATGCATATATGTATACTACAAACCTTCAGAACCAGAGCACAGCCAAGCCCAGCACATTAATGTGGCTGACCATTAAAATGCTGTTTCAAAGCCTCCTGCAACCACATAGCTCCATGCCTCGCTCTTGTAATGGCCCCATGTCTGGCTTTTCAAACTCAAACAGCTACTCCACCTCTGCCCTCCACCCCCACGACACCTTTTCCCCCTTTGTTTCACATTGATTATGCAGCACACAACAGGCAGCTATAACCATTGGGATATATGTTCTCCCTGAGATCAAATTTTGTAGTAAACAAGGCCAGCATCCCTTCAATCTACCAAAAGCACATTCAACCATCATTCTGCACCCGCTGAGCTGGTAGTTGGATCTTTCCTTGGTGCTGTCCAGGTGGCCAGCATACAGCTTTGTGAGCCAGGGATCAGCTGGGTCTCCCAGGAGCTCTTTTGGCATTTCAACATTGCCAATTGTAATCTGCCAGTCAGGAAAGTAGATCCCTGCTTGCAGCTTTCTGAGCAGCCCACACTGATATTAATGATCTACCAAAGTTGGCATAATCACAGAGAAGTAGCCCTTTCAGTTGATGTACTCTGTGGCAAAGTGGGCTGGTGCCAAAATAGGGATATGTCTATCACCCCACTACAACTCAGGAATCCCAATGCTGCAAATCCATCCTGTACATTGCTGAGAGTCAGAGTCCTGCAGAGCAGGACAGGATTAATGGCCCTACACACTTGCATGACAATGGCCCCCACTGTAGATTTTCCAACTCCAAAATATAGATTCCCATTGACCCATAGCAATCCAGCGTTACAAGCTTCCAGAGTGCGCTTGCTGCTCACTTCTCCACTGTCCTTGCAGCTTTCATTCTGCTGTGCATGCCCCGAAGGGCTGGCGTGAGCTCGGCACACAGATTCAGGAACGTGGCCTTTCACATCTGAAAGTTCTGCAGCTACTGCTCATTGTCCCAAGCCTGCATTATGGTGCAATCTCACCAGTCAGTGCTTGCTTCTCCGGCCCAGAAGCAGTGCTTCACCATCTGCAGCTGCTCCATGACCACCAATCACCTTGATTTGTATTTTGCTATGCCCTTCACTAACTGTCCTCAAAGAAATCATCATGACCCGCATTGTTGCAGTTCTTCCCTAGCTCTGGTAGTATGAGAGAATCATATATCCTGCATTCCCAACATTCATGAGAATAGCACAGAACTTTGTAGGTTCCATGCTTCTGTCAGAGATGGCCCACAGTGCCATGCAGGTTTTTGGGATCTTAAATTCCATGATTTTTTTTTTAAAATGGGGTATGGATGGTATTATGGGATGTAGAAAGTTGCATGCTGGGAACTTGACCCCCTAGCTCCCAGCGATCCCTGGGCAAGATATTTCTTTCCCAGAGCACATTGCAAAAACTTCCAAGAAGGCACCGAGCCAGACTGCAGCATGTGGCACTGCCCTTTGCACTAACACAAGCACTCCTGGTGAGTGACTGCGCAAGCAGCCAAGTCTGCATGCGCACCAGTGATACATTGGTATACAGCTGCTGAAAGGGACCCATATCGGGACCCATTGTGGTAGGTACAGTATCTCCCCCTCCACCTCGCCAAAAAAAACCCCACACAACCCCCCTCCCAAAAACACACACACATAGTAAGAGACAGTCTCTGCCCTGAAGAGCTTTCAAACGCAATAGACAAGAGAGGAAAAGGTTGGGCAAAAGGTTGTTGTGATAGGGGGCTTGGAGGGCCAGATGACTCAGTGGTTAGAGCACCCGACTTCCATCTCCTTGCCTCTTAGAGCAGTGGAGGTATCTATTCCTGACCTTAAGCTGGGGATCTTCAGCTGCCCCTCCTCCACAAAATCTGGGTCTAGGCCCTTAAGGGGATATGATAAGAGGACCTGGGCCCTCCCTTTCCACCAGGTCCCAGCCTAGGGCCCTGTGGGAAGCAACACTGGCAGGGTCCTTCCTGCAATGAGTCTAAGTTGCTTCCTTGAGCTACTTCCTACCTATAGATCCATGCAGTTTGGGGCATGGCCCATATAGCCTAAACCATCCATCACTTTACAACCAAGAATAGGGCCCTGCTGGACTTGCAAGTTTTCAAAAGGAGGGGTGATTAGAGGAGGCTCTGCCTGAGGCCTTTCTCCACTCTGTAGTCCCATTTCAGGCTCACTCTTCTGGCTGGCTTCCTTGAGAAGGATTCCCCTGTCCTGCAGCCTGTCCATCACCCTTTGCCTGGGCTTCTGAGCAACCTTTGACCTCCTCCAGTCAGAACATGCTCAGAGGGGCAGGGCTACTGGACCCAGGATTGCCTTTTAAACCTTTTGAGCCTAATATGGTATTTGTGTACACCACCACAGTAGTATTATTATTCCCATTGGACAGATGAGGCACAAAGACTAAGGGTATGTCTACACAGCAATTGTAACACCAATGGCTGGCCCAGGCTCACAGGGCTCAGGCTGTGGGGCTGTAAAATTGGGGTTTAGACAATGGCTGGAGCCCAAACTCTGGGACCCCATGAGGGGGAGGTGCCCAAGTCATGAGCCCAACTCATGTGACTAGAGCCAGCCACAGACATTTAATTGCTCCGTAGACATACTGTGGGACCTTGGGAAGGGCATGTTGGGTAAGTCTAGGGCAGTGCCAGGGATTGAATCCACATTTCCCAATTCTCTGTACAGTGTCTTATCCACAAGGCCATCCTTTCTCTCAAAGCTACCTTTACACATAGGGGACCATGAGACACAGAATAGTGATCATTACAGCCTTTAAAAAAAATTAAGTTCATGGAGTAGCTTTATAAATAAATTCCTTCACAAGGCTACTAGGAACACCGCCCAATGAGTTGGTACCTACTAATATGAAGACACCTCTACTCTGTAAGAAAATGAAACATTAGATTAATCCTGTTTTTATCTAAAAACAGGAAGGAGGCTACCCATCACGCTTGCAGCATTCCAAGGAGTACCACTTCTAGCAAAGACATGACATTGCTGCATGCCCATAGGTACACACTCTAGAGGTGGATACAGAATCAAAATAAAGAAGAACAGGAGTACTTGTGGCACCTTAGAGACTAACAAGGTGCCACAAGTACTCCTGTTCTTCTTTTTGCGGATACAGACTAACACGGCTGTTACTCTGAAAAGAATCAAAATACTCGCTCTCAAGATGTGTAAATGTTGGTATGTTACCCAGGTTCTAGATACAGAGGGGTTTCTTTTTATCAATCATTTAAAAAACAAAGAAAAAAAATTAGCTGCAAACCAGACACAGTGAATCAGATAATAAGCTGATCAGAGCCCCATTTCTTTGACAGAATGCTGCGGACAGCATTTGTACGTCAAGCAAAGCAATCGGAGGAAAAAAACGTTACTAGTAGAAAGTATTTCTCAACATTCCCTAAATCCAGGCCTGGGCCTCCAGGTTCCAAGCATGGCACATTTGAAATGGCATTTCAAGAGTCTGAAAAGTTCAGTTCCCAGAAAATATTTTTTTTAAAGATTCAACATACAAGTAGTAGAGGAACATGTTAGACCCAAATATGCACTTAGGTCACTTTAAAAAAAATAAATCATAAAATGATTTTAAATTTGCTATAATACAAATGCAGAGATACTTTGTAACTACATGGCCTCCCAGGTATATCTCATAGTGTTCTACTTGACTTATTATTAGGAATCAAATGAAAATCTCTCTGCGAAGATTTCATGGACTGTCAGATGCCAAAGACAGCTGCAAGACGTGAATTATACACTTGGGAGATGAGATGGCAAAAATATGTTACAGGTTTTCTGGAGGTGAAATAATGAAGCATTGGCTCCCTCAAATGGCCAGGTTGTCGTATTAACCAGCTGTGGCCCCAGTCCCACAATTGGTTCCATACAAGCAGAGCCTGGTGCCCACATGGAGAATGACTGAATGATCAGGGCCTATTTATTACAGAATACTCCATTGCAGGCATCAGTGGAAGAAAGTCAATGAATATGGAAGTGTAAGCTACATGTACAGAGAGAAGCTTGGATATATTTTTAGGTGTGATGTTTGGCTCTTCTCACCTAGGGATCAACCCCTATGTTCAAAAATCACAGGGTGTTATTCTTCAATTGAACATCACATAACTAAGGCCCTATCCCATTCTCAGTGACACCTGTGTGTATTTGGAATTACTCAACTGAATTCAATAGTTAGTTTCTTTGAATTTATACCTGTGTAATTGAAAGCACAATTTAGACCAGAATTAGCCGTACAATTTCAACTGGGGATCATTCGTTCTCATTTTGGGGCCAGAGAGAGGGGAACTTCTAGGAATGATTTGCATCTTCGTAAAATAGTTTTCAATTTTTGTATTTTACCTTAAAAGTTTCCTTGCACGCTACTCTGATCATAATCTTTTGAACACACATCTTTTGTTGTATTACCTCATTTGTCATCTTTGATCAAGTTACACAATCAAAATAGCTTTAGAGATCTTTGAGGCATTTGAGTTCCCCTTTTTTTTTTATGGTCTTTGGCTCTTTTCCTTCTCACTTAGCTGTTGAAATCACCCTGGAATTTTTTATTGCCGCATGCTCTATCTCCTCTTCTAGATTAGCCAACTGTAATGGTTTTCTGAGTTGTATGAGACGAATTGTGCATACTATGCATGTTTACCCCAAATACATCTTTGAAGTACATGTTGCACTCAGACTGCATACAGAACAAAGAAATTCTCATCTCCTGATACACTGCATTTAAGAACTTCCTTCTAGCAGATGGATCAGAAAGTGAATAATTGCAATAGACAGGAAGCCATTGATTTACAGTGTTTTTCCATTAACCCTACCGATCAAAATTTGATTTTTCTTACATTGAGTGACTTGATAGTGTGAAACTGATGCACACTTAGGAATGCGGCGCAATTATTGGGATGTTCCTTAAGAGAAAAATGGGATTATTAACAATTAAAAATCTAACGGCTCTCAGAGGCAAACTGTTCAAAATTAGCAATAGGCCAAACTCCCTTACAATTTCAGGGGACATAGGAGACAGATTTGAATTGCAAGTTCTGAACCTGCTTCCATAGCTGTGGGTTAAATTCAAAATTAGAATGGGCCTATTTGGACACAACCAAACACTCCTCCAAAAAAACATTCTGATGAGATTTAGCCCATTTATTAGATGAGACCAATCTCTACTCAGACACTGATTTGACAAACTATTTAGCATTGTTTCAATCATTACTGAAGAAAAGTTATTCACTTGTACACTTAACAGCAATATTAATTTTATACAGTTCATCCTTTGCTCCTGGCTTCTAAAAAGCAGAGATCATTGTACTGGAGTCAAAAAATTATAGCTAAAAATATTCGAGGTCACTGAAGACCATCTCTTGGCCACTGCAAGATTCTTCCCTAGAAGATGGGCCCTACCCCTATCCTTTGGGCACTCCAAATTCCCACTGACTTCCTAGGAACTTGGGTGTTGAAGGCAGGGCCGCCAAGAGCGGGTTCGGGCCCCAGTGAAAAATTCTTTTCGGGTCCCTCAGCAAGGGCAGACTGGCTAAACAGGGCTGACGAGAGTGGGGGAAGCCGGGGAAGCCAGGCCTGGAATTTTTTTGGGCCCCCCAGCAAGGGCAGACGGCTAAACAGGGCCGACGAGGGGGGGCGGGAAAATGGGCCCCGGGCCCCCTTCCGGACCGCTGGGCCCTGGTAATTTGTACTGGCTTCCCTCCCTCTCGTCGGCCCTGGTTGAAGGAATATAGGCTCAGGCTCAGGCTCTCTTTCACTGTTCCTGCCAACACAAGTATGGCCCCAGTTCACCAAGGTATGCAAGTACATGGCTAACTTTAGGCACTAGTAGCCCCATTGATGTCAACAGGGCTACTCACAGCCTTAAAGTCAGGCATGTGCTTCAAGTACCTTGCAGAACTGGGATCCATACACAGACAGACAAATTCACTCATGTGAGTAGCCCCATTGACTTAAATAAGTTAGACACATGCAAAAGGATTTACAGGTTAGGGGACTATATTTGCAAATGATTGGCTATGAAAGAAGTAGCCCTCATGGATTTTAAAAAAGTTACAGATTTTCTTCTTGCACTGCTGTATATTTCACTTTATCCTGACAGAATAGTGCTGGCTCAATAATAAAAAAAAAAAAAAAAAAAAAGGAGGAATAATGTATTCAGTGATTGGTGGAGGAAAAAATCCCAAACCGTCTATTTATAATCCATGAAGCGGTCTACTAATGAACAGGGACCAGGCACCAGCGCAGGAAGCAGGTGCTTGGGGCAGCCAATGGGAAGGGGTGGCATGTCCGGGTCTTCGGCAGCAATTCGGCAGCGGGTCCCTCAGAATGAAGCGGCATGGAAGAGCTGCCGCCGAAGTGCCACCAATCGCTACTTTTTTTTTTTTTTCTTTCGCCGCTTGGGGTGGCAAAAAAGCTGGAGCCGGCCCTGCTAATGAAGACATTTACTCAAAATTAAGTTATTCAACTTTGATGGGGAAAAAGTTCATCGGACACATTATTTGAAATTACTACTCCACCTCATCTAATAGAAAGCTAGATCTTCCTTTAGCTATAGCTTTTATATAAAGTGCACAGTGAACTGATTAGTCAAGTACTCAAACTTTTAGCAGATTGCAAAGGCAATGGATGCATCAGTCAATTAAAACCCATATTAACTAAGGAATGCACTGTCCCTTTTGGGGCTTCTACCCTTTTCTAGTTATTATTTTGCTTTATTAATTATGAATACTATTTACATAGCATGCCAGTGGGAATCTAATAAGAAATTAACACATTGACTCCCACCAGAGATTTTATATGTTTCTAAGCATATTTTCATTACCTAGAATTAAATGAATAATCTAATTGGCAGTACTTCCTGTGACACACACCTGCTCTCACAGGTTGCCACTAAATATGAAAAAAAGTCAGGTAAACATAAAGCAGCAGGGGATTTAGCTAGAGACATTTAGAGAGTAAACATCCTCAACAGCAATGAGTCAGTGCATGCTTTAAACGCTTAGGAAAAAACAAACATCTAGTAAAGCTAGGAAAAAAGCTTTAAACAATTGTAACATTCATTTTAATAAATGCTTCACAGCTTCCCCCATATAAAAATACTTCCTCCAAATGGCTTGTACAACCAGTTAATTATACTTAGATTGTAAGCTCTTTGTTCTGAGTTTGTACAGTGCCTAGCACCCTGGGATCCCAGTCCATGTCTAGGGCTCCTAGGTGCTATGGTAATAGAAATACATTACATTTCAAGCCCATCTTTTAACACTGGCATTACTTGTTTTTCCCCTCAAGTTGCCACATGATTTCTTCCCTATGCACTCTTCTTATATTTTATCTCTTGCTTTACACATTCGGAGTAGAAGGCTCATACTGGACATCTTTTTTCAGTAGGACTTCTGTTTAATGGTGACTACACTGTAGGACAATCTCAGGGGTGGAGATTTAGTTTCTGTGAGAGGCTTGATAACATAAGACCCCTAAAAGCATAACTCCTTTCAGAAAAGGAACGGATAGAATTCCACGCTTATTGTGAGTCACTGCATGCCATGTCAAATCGGCTGCTCACTTTGCAGAATTAGCCTAAGCTCTGAGACATACACTGGGTTTCTTTCCTTCTCATATACGGAGCATCACAAGTGAAAAGGTTCTTCAGGCCAAATTATGCCCTCAGAAACACCTGTACAGTTCTATTTCTTTCATTCCTTTCTGATCACTCACACCTGTGTTAATACACAACTCCACTGAGGAGATACAAGGAGGAACTGAATCCAGCTCACTGGCTCTTGGCTCCATTGGCTTTGCAGCTAGAGTAAACACAAGCAGTAAGACCCAAATCAAAGGTATTTGGGTGCCTAACTCCAGATGCCTTTGAGGATCTGGGCCTAAGTCCTTTCAGAAGAATCAACAGATCTGCACCCAGGGAGTAGATACTTACCATCTTTTCAGAGTGGAACCAGGCTACTTTGCAATGTTACCTTAGATGCACAGGCAATCCAGGAAATTTTTGGAAAGTGTAGGGGACAATTTCCTGGTGCAAGTGCTGGAGGAACCAACTAGGGGCAAAGCTTTTCTTGACCTGCTGCTCACAAACAGGGAAGAACTAGTAGGGGAAGCAAAAGTGGATGGGAACCTGGGAGGCAGTGACCATGAGATGGTCGAGTTCAGGATCCTGACACAAGGAAGAAAGGAGAGCAGCAGAATACGGACCCTGGACTTCAGAAAAGCAGACTTTGACTCCCTCAGGGAACAGATGGGCAGGATCCCCTGGGAGAATAACATGAAGGGCAAAGGGGTCCAGGAGAGCTGGCTGTATTTTAAAGAATCCTTATTGAGGTTGCAGGAACAAACCATCCCGATGTGTAGAAAGAATAGTAAATATGGCAGGCGACCAGCTTGGCTAAACAGTGAAATCCTTGCTGATCTTAAATGCAAAAAAGAGGCTTATAAGAAGTGGAAGATTGGACAAATGACCAGGGAGGAGTATAAAAATATTGCTCAGGCGTGCAGGAGTGAAATCAGGAAGGCCAAATCACACTTGGAGTTGCAGTTAGCAAGAGATGTTAAGAGTAACAAGAAGGGTTTCTTCAGGTATGTTAGCAACAAGAAGAAAATCAAGGAAAGTGTGGGCCCCTTACTGAATGAGGGAGGCAACCTAGTGACAGAGGATGTGGAAAAAGCTAATGTACTCAATGATTTTTTTGCCTCTGTCTTCACGCACAAGGTCAGCTCCCAGATTGCTGCACTGGGCAGTACAGCATGGGGAGAAGGT
>NC_048304.1:35452592-35532107 GCF_013100865.1 Trachemys scripta elegans
GGCTGTATAAGTAGGGGCATTGCCAGCAGATCGAGGAACGTGATCGTTCCCCTTTATTCGACATTGGTGAGGCCTCATCTGGAATACTGTGTCCAGTTTTGGGCCCCACACTACAAGAAGGATGTGGAAAAATTGGAAAGAGTCCAGCGGAGGGCAACAAAAATGATTAGGGGTCTGGAGCACATGACTTATGAGGAGAGGCTGAGAGAACTGGGATTGTTTAGTCTCCAGAAGAGAAGAATGATGGGGGATTTGATAGCAGCCTTCAACTACCTGAAGGGGGGTTCCAAAGAGGATGGAGCTCGGCTGTTCTCAGTGGTGGCAGATGACAGAACAAGGAGCAATGGTCTCAAGTTGCAGTGGGGGAGGTCCAGGTTGGATATCAGGAAAAACTATTTCACTAGGAGGGTGGTGAAACACTGGAATGCGTTACCTAGGGAGGTGGTGGAGTCTCCTTCCTTGGAGGTTTTTAAGGCCCGGCTTGACAAAGCCCTGGCTGGGATGATTTAGCTGGGAATTGGTCCTGCTTTGAGCAGGGGGTTGGACTAGATGACCTCTTGAGGTCCCTTCCAACTCTGATATTCTATGATTCTATGATTCTATGATTCTATGGTCAGACAGTGACATATTTTGTCAAGTTCTTTTTCCTTGAAAAATTTCACCAGTAGCTTCAATGTACTCCCTTCATACATTTATGGGCATAAGAATCATGTTTTGTTATTGATAAATTGCTTTGCTTGGTTATTTGTTTACCTAACTGATGTCAAATGAGGCACAAGGGTGTGTGGGTGGGTGGGAGTGTTCATAGCTATAGGTATAAAGAAAGCACTTTCCATTTTAGAAAAATCAGAGCATATAGTAAATAGCCATTAAACTAAAATACAATAATATTTGACATTACAGTTTTCAGGAATGTTCATTTCAAACATATCCCTTTTTCTAATAGCATAACACTGAGCTCTACCACCAGGCTGGATCAATACTTAGATTTGACTTCTCCTCAGCTGACCCTAAAGATCTCATAACTCTTTTAAAACCCTGTTAGTTTTTGTCAGGCTCTGATAAATTCTGACCTTTTCAGTACTTTCACCCTGAAGCTTTTGTAAGAGTCAAAGATCCTCCTTAAACTACACCTCTACCCCAATATAACGCGACCCGATATAACACGAATTCGGATATAATGCAGTAAAGCAGCGCTCCGGGGGGCGGGGCTGCACACTCCGGCGGATCAAAGCAAGTTCGATATAACGCGGTTTCACCTATAATGCGGTAAGATTTTTTGGCTCCCAAGGACAGTGTTATATCAGGGTAGAAGTGTACCATTTTAGCTTGTAGCAAATGAAGTGTTGTTAAGTCTATAGATTTGTTCAAGGAAGAGTTTTGAGCTCCATCTTAAAGACAATTATTACCTATTGTAAATAGGAAGTTACAGATGATTCCCCACACAGGTCTCTGCAAATGTCCTGATTAGCTGCACACTAGAATGAAGGTCTATATGCTGCAAAGTAGATTGTACTCTTACGTACTATACTACGTACTATAGACCTGCTTGAATTAGTCATACTTAAATCCATGGTACACAAGAATTTTGGTTTAAACACACCATACAAATAAGAGACCTTCTTAAACTATCAAAATCCTTTTCAAATGACTTTCCACACAGAAAGATATACAAAAATGACTATGAACTGTAAAGGATTTATGAGAAGTTGTATATGATCCATTGCAATTCCTATATGTTATTACACAGGATAGGACATATGGTAAAAACCTTAACAACCTTTGTAGTTTTTAAAGCCACAATAAGGGAAGCTGTATTAAGGAAACTGTTAAAAACAATAAGCCCAATCAAGGCAGTCTCTATAGTATAGGTCGCTATCCACACATGACAATGGGGCATAGTCCAAATTACTGAGACTAACCAAGAAACTCTTGCAGCAGGAATTAGCAAATGGCATGGATAAAAAAATTAAGCTCAGTAGTATAGACAAGGCACAAGAAAACACGTGGGCAATTCATAATATGGGCCTTGCTCCTGAAAATATCTATGCATGTGTATAATTTTACTCATGTAAGCAGTGTCACCATGGGACAGCTCACAGGAATTAGTTTTTACTCACATGCATAGCTATTTGCAAGATCAGGGCCCAAGACACTAAATCCACTGAGGGCTTACAGCAATACAATGATTCAAGTAGCATAAGCAAACTCAGAACACTCAAATGGCAATTTAGACCTGTAATTAAGGCCCTGGGTTTTTCAGTGCCAAGAAAAAACAAAAACAAAAAATATATTACCAGACCCTTCCCAGCATTTCTTTCACATTATAAACGGGGATGTTTACCGTGTATTTTTCAGTATATTCCAGAGTTGTTTTTTGCTAAACATTTTACATTAAAAAGCATTCAGATAAGGCCCTTCTGATCCAGATGGTCTCAACTGACAGCTAGCTTGACATGAAATCCTCCATTAGAGACTGCTCCTGCAACAGTCACACATGCAAACTCCCTTTTACTTCAACATAATGAAACAGTAAGGCCCTAGTCCTGTAAAGACTTAATTCATGAGCATGCTTAATTTTATGGCACTGTGGAACAGATCCTCAGCTGGTGTAAATTAACATAGCTCCATTGACTTCATCCACTGAGGAGCTGGCTCTACAAATAGTCCCACTCTAGTTCCAATGCTATTACTCACAGTGCATAAAGTTAAGCACATGCAGAAGTCTTTGCAGGATCAGGGTCTAAATACTAAATGCTCTTATTTCAAATATGCTTGTATATCTTTCTGGGCTCCCTCCCCTTTCCCCATGGAAGGATTATGCCTGTTCTGTCTCACGCACTACTCTGCCTCAGGACTGAGGTGGTTACCACTGCTTCCTCATGCTGTTGGGTTTTCCTACTGAGAATAAGGCTGGGTGTGCATTAGGATGCCTATGCCAGTATAGCAATACCAGTATATCATACCAGCAAAATGCTCCTAGTGTGGAAACACCTTGTGCCAACAAAGCTGCGCTTCTGCTGGCAGAGTTTACTCTAGCTCTCCTGAGTGAAGTCACTTTGCAGGTATCATTGTAGTTATACTAGGGGCTTTTGCTGGCACTAGATATATCAGTAACAGATCATACCTTTCCACACCTCTGACTGACAGAGCAATATTGGAAAATTTTTGCAATGAGATCTGGCCACCAAATGAAATTAATAAGTAGCAGGTTTAAAACAAACACAGGAAAGTATTTTTTCACGCAACGCACTGTCAACCTCTGGAACTCCTTGCCAAAGGGTGTTGTGAAGGCCAATACTATAATGGGGTTCAAAAGGGAGCTAGATAGATTCATGGGGGGGAGGGATAGCTCAGTGGTTTGAGCATTGGCCTGCTAAACCCAGGGTTGTGAGTTCAATCCTTGAGGGGGCCACTTGGGAATCTGGGGCAAAATCAGTACTTGGTCCTGCTAGTGAAGGCAGGGGGCTGGACTCGATGACCTTTCAAGGTCCCTTCCAGTTCTAGGAGATGGGATATCTCCATTATTATTATTATTATTATTATTATATTATTATATGGAAGATAGGTCCATCAATGGCTACTAGCCAGGATGGGCAGGAATGGTGTCCTTAGCCTCTGTTTACCAGAAGCTGGAACTGGGTGACAGAGCATGGATCACTTGATGATTACCTGTCTGTTCATTCCCTTTGGGGCACCTGCCATTGGCCACTGTCAGAGGACAGGATACTGGGCTAGATGGACCTTTGGTCTGACCCAGTATGGCCGTTCTTCTGTACATTACAAGTCACTCAGACTCCACTCTCAGTGTATTTGGATAGCACCAGAACCCTTTGATGTGTTGCAGCTTTGTCCATATCACAATTGCCATAACAATTCTTTACATTTTTAATTGTGAATTATTGTAACGTATTAAGTGAAGCTATTAATGGAGGCAGAGCAGTCAAGTGGAGGGGACACCAGACTAGGAGTCAGCCTATCTGGCCTGTGACCTTGGGAAAGTCACTGCACCTCTGTGCCTCAGTTTCCCCACCAGTTATTTGAAAATAAATGATTCTTACCCCCTTTGTAAAGTGCTTTGAGATGTATAGATGAAAAGTGCTACAGATGAGCTAAATAATATTATCATAATAGCAAATAGTGAATAACAAATAATTAATGTTTTTGTTCAAATACCCTTGCTTGCATGCGAACATGGCTATTTGTACAATACAAAGATCAGTCTTCTCTATTTGGATTAACACTGTTTTCCTTTTGAAAACAACCAAACGGGAAATGCACCAAAGAATCTAGATTATCCAAAGATCTTGGGGCACCCAAAAGATCTGGGGGAGTTGGCTCAGCAAATTTTGAAATTTGTGTTCAGGGTCTGCCAGAAATGTATGCAGACTTTGGATTCTGCTGAGCTAGTTTCTTTAGCAATAGTCAGTTGGAGATTATGCATTGCACCTGTACAATGCTTCCCATTGTGTATCTCAAAGTGCCTTACAAACATTAATGAACGTAGGGTACGTTTATACTGCAATCAGGGGGTGGAATGGCAGCTTCTGTAGGCATTCCTGAGCTAGGTTTAAGCTAATTAGCTTGGATACCAGAGCAGTGAAGCTGTGGTACCACATGCTTCATTATAGGCAGCCCCACAAGTAATTACCCAGGGTTCTGGATGGCCTCGTACAGCCCATGTTGAAGTGCAGGCTGCTGCAGCTTCACTGCTCTAATACCCAAGCTAGCTCAGATGTAGCTACTTGAGCTGCAATCACACCCCAGGATTGCAGTGTAGACATACAACAGTGCTGGAGACAGGGTCATGTACATAAGATAAGGGAATAGAGGCTAGGTCTACACTGCACACCATTGGTGGCAATAATGTTGTGTTCATCTGAAGGGTCAAAAGAGTTAAAGGTGTTATAAACTCTTTCACTGTCCAAACATTGAAGTAGGGATACATGGGTTTGGGTTGTTTTCTCAAAGAGGCCCTGGTTTACTCGATTTCTGGGCAAACACTCAAAAGCATTCATTCTAAAGTTGAAAGTGTATTGATCAAACACAAAACCAACAAGAAACTAAAAAAATCATGTATATTGAAACTGAAATTGAATGATGATGTAAAGCAATCAAAACCTATTAAAGTCTCTCCTTTTGGAGGTAAAATATCAGTCTCTCTTATTTTCATTAACAACCTTTCTTTGATGAAAAGGAAAGGGTTAAATTTACTTTCTGTAATGATGTGTGTAGGGTATTCACTTCACCTGTTTGTCACAAATGGGCTGACAGAAGCTGGAGGAGAGATAGGATAGAAAAGGTGGGGGAAATACAGCTTTTGTTGATGTTTTTGAAGCATTAGATGGTTGGTCGGTTATGAATGAATACTTTGGCTGGCAGGTCAACCACTACACCTGATGCTTGGACTCTGGTTCACATTCGTTCTGGAACATCATCTGGTTGGGTCCTTTCTCCTTAGACAGGGCAGGGTTATGGTCATCTCATCTCGCTGTGCTGATGCAGTGAAACTGATTTCAGGATTTGATGAAGAACTGAGAGAGGATAGGAGGAAAGAACTAGCGGGGCAGAAAGGAACATAAAAAAGAAGGGAGACAGAACAGGATTTTACATGTCTCTGCAGTACTGGCATCTCCATAAAGGACTGAGAAAGGGGTGTTGTAATGCTATGATGACTTTCAGGACTCACAGGTAAAAAACAAAGTTCTTTCAACATGAGCAAGACCTGATGGCCTCCCTCTTGGGAAGGCCTTTTCGATTAATTCGGTCCCTCTGATTTTCTTGCACTTGTTCATTATTAATAACAACCTGACCTATTTTCCATGGTTAATTCCCAAGCAGGCAAAAGTTGTAGGTTATTCTGACAGCTTATGAATTTTCATATACTTTTTACAGTTGATCATAAAATTACGTAATTTTTTAGGCCTGATAATCACAACAGTAGCTACAAGCTGCAGGGAAAAGCAGGCTGTGTCCACACTGCAGCATGTAGCTGCTCGTCAGGGAAAAGCAGGGAGCTGCTGGAGCCGTTCCCTGCTGCCTCTATCCTGCCCGATTCTTTCCCTGCTGCTGGAGCCCTTCCCTGCAATGTGGAAAGACCCCAGCAGCTCCCTGCAACAGGGAAAGGGCAACAGGACTCTATAATGCTAAAAACAGCAGTGTAGACAGCACTGCTTGGGTGAATAGGGACGGGTACCCACAGGGTTCAGGCAGTGTCCTTATTATACTCGCCTAAGAAGTGACTCACTGTCTAAACTGCCTTTTATACCTGTACTGAGTGTAGCATAGGTACACGACATGCTGCCATAAGGAGTGTGCAGTGTAGACATAACTTGAGGTGCAAGTTAAATGACTTGCTCAAGACCACACAGGAAGTCTATAACAAAGCTGGAAGTATAATCCAGAACTCTTGGCTCCCAATCCTGTACCTTAACCACAAGTCCATCTCTCCTCCCTGTTAGAGAGAAAGATTTCCCCTTGAAGTATATAGGGTCAGGGACAGGAACTGGAGAAGAATGTGGGTATTCAACTAACCTGTCCAAGGCACTTTTTCAGGAGACTTCTGTACAGAAGTCTTTATGAACTGATGCCTTCCTGCAGTGGAAAGCCAGCTGGCCACTCACTCACTCCTCTGGTGCCTATTGAGAGAAGAACTAAACCTATTAAATAGCCATCCCACCTACAAAAGCAGGGGAGAATGAGACTCCAAACTTTACTGAGGGATGTGAGCCTATTTCTGGTAGAAGGGAGTTATAATAGGAGAGGGTCTTCTCACTGAAGTATTTTGTAACCTGCTAGTCACTTTCTACAGATTCTTTCTATTCCGCCATTATCAGATCAAGCAACCAGGAGGATTAGAGCAATCAGAAATCAGGGCAGGATTGTATTTTCCTGTGGGCACTTGACCATCTGAACCTGGAGTATTTCATTTTGAGTCATATGAAAACTCAAATATCTCAAACAACAGTCACATACCTTGATGGTTCCCTGGGTCTTCCACACTCACACCTGCCAGCCCAACAAATGGGGACTTTGGTAAAACCATTTGCCCTTAATTACATAAGAAGGGTGCCAGGGAGCTGGGGGAGCATGGGAAAAAACAGATGGCGTATGTGATACAATTATTGTAGTGATTAATTGGTACACTACAGGATATTGTTCTAATAGCATGAAGAAAAGAAATAATGATCAGTTTAACTCATTATTAATGTTCATTTTCATTTCCAAAATTGCCTGTGGGCTAAGTCACTTATTAAGCATGACAGTGGAGCTTTAACATATCAGCTATAGATTCCAATCACAGCAGTCTATTTCAATAATTGGGTTTCTTTCGGCTTCATTTTGACTAATAGCATACTTACAGCAATTATTAAAATCTGTCTTAGCACAAAAATAGGCCATTTGAAATCTCACCAAAAATGGCAGTTCCACAGACCTCCCTTAACTATTTAACACAACATTTCAAAAAAGCTACTCAGAAAACACCAAGCAACTTGAATGACCAGCTCAGAACTGTCAGCAACATTAACGAGGGTTCTTCTAGGTATATTTTGATGGTGCTCCACTCTGGCTGTACAGTACACATCAGGAACCTGTCAACGCTAAGAACAGGTGTACACAACATTTTGGAGAAATAAACTTCAAACTTCTCTCTAGAGAAAAGAAATTAACATAACATTATTTAGACTTGGGTAGACCATCTATTTTCCCATCAAGCATTGGATGCTATTGATAGTGGTGTCTGCTGGTGCAGATATCCGAAGGGAGCCGTAAGTGTTCTGTCCTCATTATATTCGAAGAGTCTTACAATTCACCCTTTGGATGACTAGAGTTGAGGCAGTTACGTCTAGTGCTATACAAATCCTAGAGTTTGGTTCACAGGGTTATAAGCAAAGCAACCCCTGCAGGCAGGTTAACTTGGAGTTTTGAGCATGACCATCTTGAACATCAGAGAAGGCACCCCCGTCCCCCTAGGTATCACTGAGCGTGTGCAGTTAGAAAGGGATGGCTCTTTGTAGGCGTTTGGTTCTCAAATATGTAAAACACAAAACTCAAAGGAGGTTGATCAGGTATATCACATGCACTTCTAGCTATGTCTCTTTTTTTAAAAGTTTGTGTTTTGGTATCTCCAATTAATTTGATTCAGTTATATCTGGCTGCTATATTAATTAATAATGTTTATTATTGACTTTATTTGTTAAGTATGGACAGTTCTTAGTTCTTGTACAAATCACAAAGAGAGGAATGGCCCTTGCCAGGAGGAATTTACAGTTTTAATTCTTAATCCTGCCAACTCTTAAGCACAAGCTTAACTTTTAGCAAGCAAGTTCTCACACTGAGTTCAGTGACTGGAAGTTAGGCATGTGCCTGAGTGTTTGCAGGACTGGGGCTTATGGTCCTTGGGATAGCAGAATCCTTTGCTGTGATCGTTTTCACAGTAAACAGTACCTTAGACTTTATCATGAAACAGAAATAACACCACAACTTATCTATCTACAACCTATCCTGAAAGATGATCCCTCACTCTCACAGATCTTGGGAGACAGACCTGTACTCGCTTACAGACAACCCCCCAACCTGAAGCAAATACTCACCAGCAACCACATACCACTGAACAAAAACACTGACCCAGGAACCTATCCTTGCAACAAAGCCCAATGCCAACTCTGTCCACATATCTATTCAAGTGACATCATCATAGGATCTAATCACATCAGCCATGCCATCAGGGGCTCATTCACCTGCACATCTACCAATGTGATATATGCCATCATGTGCCAGCAATGCCCCTCTGCCATGTACCTTGGCCAAACTGGAGAGTCTGTACGCAAAAGAATTAATGGACACAAATCTGACATCAGGAATCATAACATTCAAAAACCAGTAGGAGAACACTTTAACCTGTCTGGTCACTCAATAACAGACCTGCGGGTGGCAATTTTGCAACAGAAAAGCTTCAAAAACAGACTCCAACGAGAAACTGCTGAGCTTGAATTGATATGCAAACTAGATACAATCAACTTAGGCTTGAATAGAGACTGGCAATGGCTGAGCCATTACAAACATGGAATCTATCTCCCCATGTAAATATTCTCACACTTTTTATCAAACTGTCTGTACTGGGCTATCTTGATTATCACTTCAAACGTTATTTTTTTCTCTTACTTAATTGGCCTCTCAGATTTGGTAAGACAACTCCCACCTTTTCATGCTCTCTGTATGTGTATATATATCTCCTCAATATATGTTCCATTCTATGCATCCGAAGAAGTGGGTTATAGCCCACGAAAGCTTATGCTCAAATAAAGTTGTTAGTCTCTAAGGTGCCATAAGTACTCCTGTTCTTTTTGCAGATACAGACTAACATGGCTGCTACTCTGAAACCAGAAATAACACTATGCAAGTGTTGCCAGCATTCCCATAAAAATAATTCATGATTTACCCTTGCATTCCAAACACCTGTAAAATAGGATCTGAGGACAGATGAATAAAGATTGTCCTGTTTTCACACTTCTGATTTGCCCTTAAAGACTTAAAGGAAGGACGTTTATAGTGGGTAATTCATCGTTTAGCTGTATAAGGGTCAAGATTAAAACACTGGAAGCAGGGATCTCATTTTTGCTTTGTTGTTTTGTTCAGCTGTGATCAATTAATGGGGCAATCCACCAGGGTTTTGGTTAGTCACTTTTGTGAGGGTACCTAATACATCAAAAGATCAACCCCTATAACATTAGCATGACCTAGCATTATCAAAATACATAGCAAACTTTCTCTAGGTTGTGACTGTATTAGGGATGGATGCGGGGTAAAGTCAGCATTGGTGTTAAGATATAAAAACACAGATCGATTTCTTGAGTTGTGTACAATGAAAATAGATCTTCTACCCTGAAGTAGTTAACTATAGGGGCATAAAATGCAACAGAGGAAGGACTGAAGAAAAATATAATATAAATCCACCAAGGAATGGATTAAAGGATGACTACAAATTTATATGGTCACAGCTTAGGTGTGCAAGTCCAACCAATAACTTGGATATAAGACTTGGAATAGATACACACCGTGTTTTACGAGTTAAAGCTATTATAGATGTTGAGCCAGTAAACAGACAGAAACAGAGAACAAGATGACAGACTAGCCAGTTGCCCTGAAGGTTAATGAAAACTTAATTCCGGTCGTAGCTCCAAAACATTTACCCTTAAGATTCAGCTCACTATAATGAACTGTTACAGCTTCCCTAAACACACACAGCCTGGCGTCCACTCAGGTAGCAGCACTGGAAACAATTACAGTGCCCACTCCAACTATCAGTGTGAAATTGGAGTAAGGGCCTGTGCAAGACAATTACATTCTATACAGTCAAATTAATGCAAGGAGGTTGCATTCTCCTTGTTACAGCGTGTTACAGCTTATGAATTAAGATGCTGGAATGTGTGACCTTAGAGCAGTGTGTGAACAAGTAAGAGGAGTATTGTTCTTCGTGCCTTAAAGTCAGAAAAAGATCATTTGACATTTAGTTAGTTAGATAAGAAATGACTAACCGTGTAAGTCTGTCTATTCACATCTCAAATAATCAGGCCACCCACAGATTATTGTTCAGAGGGAATGAAAGGCTAGAAAAAAACACTAGAGACTAGTTTCATGTTAACTTTTACTTTAAGAAGATTGTTTACTAATTTATTATTGATATGAGTCTAAGAGAGTCTAAGACAGCACACAAGCCAAATGGTGGATCTTTTGAATGTCATTAATCCATTGGCAAAAAGAGTGGGGAGGGGCAAATAATGGAAATATTAGAACCCACTTTTGGGGGTGAAATCTTGGCCCCACTGAAATCAATGGCAGAACTCCTATTGACTACAACTGGGCAAAGATTTCATCCAGGGTGCGTTACCACATCATTATTTTGTTAAACACTTTTTCTGTCTTGTGTGTTTAGTTGTTGCATAAAACATGATTAGGCTAAGCTTTAGAACACAGGCAAATTTATTATGAAAAACAGAAGAAATTATGTTATAATTGTTGGTTTGCATAGTTATCTAGTTAAATAACCTTCTGGGAAAAGATTTGTTATGGAAGTATAATTAATCGTGATAGATTTTTATAAATGAATCATATGTAATGAGAAAAGTATTCCCTATTCAGACATTTGAAAACAAAATAATTCCTGGATATTTTGATTTATCTAACTTTTAGCCCTAATGTAAATAACAAAGTCAGAACCTGGCATCTGTAGAACGTTCTCTATTATACTATTTTTATACCATTGCCAAAGAACTTCTAGGTAAATAGATGCTAAGTTCCTTGCCCTGAAGACTTTACAGTCTGGAGTTGTAAATCCATAAAGATGCATGTACATGAGTAATACCATAGCATTGAATGAGCCTAAATCACATGCATAAAGTTACTCACATGCAATAGGTTCTGTAGGATGAGGGACTATCATCTGAAACGTGTGCGGGGAGCACAAGCTACAGGAAGGTCAAGGATACATTAATATGATGATGTGGAGACCCAGTTGGTTCTTGTGCAGCCTTTAATGAAGTTTTGTTTCTCCCTCTCTATTTTAAAGTTCAAGTTCTATTTTGCAGGCAGCTCATTGCTGGGAAGCTTTGTGGAAGAGGTGAGTCTAGCCTGGATTTGAAGGAGGTGAGAGTGGTGGTTGAGTGGAGAGGCTCTGGAAGAGTATTTCAGACTTACAGGGTGGCATAGAAAGTGGTACAGAGCTGAGGTATATCTACTCTGCAGTCAGAGGTGCGTCTACGGCATGTGTAGACATACCCCTAACTCGCTTTGATCTAGGCAGCTCGAATAACAATAGCAGTGAAGACCTGGCCACATGAGCTAGCTACTGAGGTACATATCCAGTGTCCCTGGTGCTGCCTCGGCTGCTGCAGCTTCACTGCCATGTTATTCTAGCTAGCGAGATCAAAGCTAGCTCTCATGTGTCTACCCATGAGGCAATCACACCTCTGACTGCAGTGTAGACATACCTTGAGAAGGAGATGAAGGGAGTGGATGGAAGGAACTTAAAAGACCAGGTTGGATTTGTGAGTGGAATCAAAGAGACGGTGGCATGGGTCATAATGGCTGGTGAAACTAGCCTCAGTGCCATTTTGGACAGACCAGACAGGGGCAAGATGAATGTCAAGAGACCAGAGAGGAGGAAATTGCAAGTGTCAAGGAGGGGAAGGATTATAGATAGGTAATTTAACCAGGGGGACAGAGAGGAAAGGATGGAACATAGAGAGAAATTAATCCAAGAATAGCAGAACTAAAGTTACTAGATGCGTATACTGCACCTTCTTCAGACATTCTGGTCTTTTTTTTTTTAAATGTATTAGTGCAGTATCTGAACATCATTTGAATGAAAATGTTTGAGCCTTTAACACCATAGACTCCTGAGAGAAATACAACTATTTATAATACCCCAGTGGATATGTACAGTATTTTGCTTTACCCGTATGGTGAGATTTAAATAAACAAAATCCTAAGATCTGAAGTAAAAGGTGCAAAGGTTGTTTCAAATATAACAGCTTTTAATTACAGTGCTTTGGGTCAATACATGTGTGAAAACATAGTTCAAACAAAGTTATAGCAATTTACATGAGTTATAGATTTTCTATAGCAAAGAAAATATCTTAGAAATGTCTGTAGCTTTACTAAAAACCATGCAGTTCTAGGTGAAAAAACATATATAGGGCATATATTTGATTTCTTCCAAAATTTAGACAGTAGTTTTCTACTACATATTATTCCTGGTTGTACAACTCACCTGATTTATGAGTCTTCGTCAGAGAAGCAACCCTTGGGTATTTTATCCAGTTCACAATAGGGCTGCATATAATTTCTGAATCCCCTGAACACAGTATTTTAAAGTCTGCTTAAATCTCAGGACTCAGTAATGCATGGGCATTCAAGTTTATAGTAATATTACAGAAGAGGTGAGGACTGTTGTAAAGGGAAGCAGTGCTGTCAATGGGTTAGTGCAGTAGACTAACCCATTTAGGTGCTATTCCCCACTCTGCCCGATTCTGTAAATATGACCTTGGCAAGACACTTCATTTCTTTACCTCAGCATCCCCAATATAAAATGGGATAATATTACTTACCCACCTTTGAAAGGCCCTAAATGAGTACAAACTATTATTGTCCATTATTGATCAGCTAATCTCAGGAGCAACAATCTGTCTGTTTTACTTGGAGTAGCACCAAAGGATTTGTCACAAGATAACAGGGCTTCTCTGTGATATTCAGTCAGACATTTTTTGTACATGAATAATTAGTCATTGGTCTTGTTTTGCTAGCCAAAGGGAGTCAGACATGTATTCTATGGGTCTGATGTAGCCCTAATGATGTAGGGATCTACTCTCTGTGTTTATTTACCACCACCTTTTAGTCTGGCACATTGCCATCATAAAAAAAGGCTCCAGCAAGAAAGTGCTGGTCACCTGATACCATCTGCCAAGCAAAACTAACATCCTGGGTGAAATCCTGGTCCTACTGGAGTCACTGGCAAAGCTCCCATTTTCTTCAATGGGGCCAAGATTTTGCCCAGGATGTCTCAGTGATTTTTACTTTTTAGTCACTTCTGTATGAAAAGAACTAAATGCAGTGGGGAAAGGACTATTTGAAATTACTTCTATGCATGAAACACACAAGTGCTTCCTATAAGGAAAGGGATTGCAGAGCAACATCTGGTAAGATTGCCCATGGATCTTCACTGAACTTTATATCCTGGCCCATGGACCTCAGTTGAAAATATCATTCGGCCTTCACTTCACAATTTCACATTTCTGTGTTAAGTGTTTTTCGTAATTCTTGTATTAAAAGGATAAATAAAACTTGTTTAAAAAGGGTCAATTTCACTAGTGACATGAGATTTTTCTTAAAACTTTTTAGAAAGCTGATCTCCTCTAGTCATTTTAATTGAATTATGTCATGCAACCAGATGCTGTAAGAACATGCATTTTCTTCAAAGGCTTTAATGAAAGCTCACTAGCCAAAGAGCTTTTCCCAAATCAGAGTCTGTGTTTTCATTCATGATAGTGGAGATACAGCACGAAAATAGGAGCTGGAGTCATTGTCAGGAAAAATCCATCACAAAAAGTATCTTTGGGATTGTTTATTGGGAATTTGGATTTTCCAAGCAAACAGAAGCCCTTGATTTAGCAGTGGATATATATGTTTGAGTGCAGAGCTACAAACTCCTCCCAAAAGATCCAAACATCCAGATTTTTATTTGTGAGACACAACCTACTAGCAGTTCTGTTGTCCCTATGGAGTACAGAAACACATGTTCACTTTAAACAACTTCTTCCAAAGAATGGTCTGTTCCCTTAAAGAATTAAAGCTGTGTTTAGTAATGTTCTTCTAGTCACGTTGAGAGATTGTAAAGCATTTAAAAGGGACATATGGGGGTGCTAGCCATGTTTCCTTTCAACCTCTCTATGGCTCTGTTATAGAATATGAGAGAGAGCTCCACAAGAGGACTATTTTCACTTTTAGTCCCTCACATCTGTACCCCGGCCTCTGAATTCTGATTGCAAGCCTCAGGAGTTGTGAGATAAGCATGAATTCTTCCCAAAAGATTTTTCACACCATTCATCTAAAATGTTTTCTTGCTCCTTAATCAATGTTTATATTTATTTTATTTGGATGGTCTTCAAAAGAAAAAAAAAACATTCTCCTTTCTTAGGTTCAATTACTTGCCACAAATTTTCTCTGTCTTTTAGATAATATGTTCCAATATTATAAACAACTTGTTAGAAAATATCAGAAAATGGCCAAGATTCATTGGTACAGACCTGAATCTTTTTGCTGTTTTTGCAATACAAGACAGCCAAATTGATTATCAACTAAATGACTGGTTCAGCAAGTTCACAGCTACTCTGCATTGCCAAAGCAAAACATAGCAGCCAGAGCAAAACATAGCAGCCAGAGCATACCAGTGAATCTAAAGTGATTTTACAGTGCAGTATAAAGTTCTACTCACCTACTGTATGCACAAGTTCTACCAACTTGCCGGGACTGTATTGTGAATACTAATAAGAAAAAACTCGTAGGAGTACATCAGATTAATCATTCTTGATTGATCATCCTTGGCTAACAAGTGCCCCCATCACGGTCCCTATTCAAAATTCAGTTCCATACATAAAGGAACTATTAAGTATGAAAACAGGTGTATCTTTTTAAAAGACCAATCAGAATGTTTGCTATTGCTGTCACCTTTGTATAATTAGCAGCTTGTATTCCCTTGGCAACCTTTCCATATGAAAATAAGTTTTTTAACGCTAAAAAAAAGCAATAAATCATTCATGAATTTAGTCAGGAATTTTTACACCAAGCCATTCTAATTAACAATACGTACTAAAAAAACCCAATACAGTGTATTAGTACAGTGTGCCATACCCATCCAGCAAAAGCATAACTATAATACAAAGTTTATAGGTTTTATCAGTCTTTACCATCCGAATAAAGTAAGACTATTAGAATAGCTATTGTAAACAATACAGAATATCTAAATTCTCATTACAGCACCCAAATGCTGAGTTGGACACAAGTTTTGAAACTGGACCCTCTTCTCTATTTTTTCCATACATGCTGTATTATGTGTCTGTCTAAAGAGACCGTGTATTCTGGTTTTCCCAGGATAGTGTTTTTTCCCCACAAGATATCTCATCTGCTCAGGAATTTGTTTTGAGACACCTGAAATGTCCTGGGGTTTTGTTTGTTTGATCGTTTGTTTTCATTTCATCAGTCTCATTCTTTTTTTTATAATTAGAAAATGTTCATTCAAGATGTAATGCTATATTGAGTAGCATTTACTGCATGTTCACTAGGAACAAACAGTCCAGAGGAATGAGTGTTCAATGTGTTGAACTGTATTCGGAGTGAAGAGAAAAGTCAAATGACCATAGATGCTATTGAAACTATTTTTGCTCAAAGTGACTGTTAATGACACTTAAGTGTTTCAGGATAAACTCCTTAAGAACATCAAGTAACTAGAAAAAACCCTCACTCTGAGAAAAAGGCTCATGTCACTATAGTGTCAGAAGCTGGCACTAATGACAATAGCACATGCTTTTTTTTTTTTAAAAGAAAGCATGTCTTTATGACAATTCATGACAAAAAAAATGCTGCCACAAGATATTCCATTTTTTCATTTTGAAAATATGGCCACTTTATTTTTATGTTTTCTGATATGCCAGCTAAACAGCTCTATGCCAGACTACGTATGTTTTATTGCGACTACAGTATTAGCCTACAATGAACCCCTTCCTCTCCTCCAATCTCACTTTGGCTATCTCTCGGGGTATGAACAAATCATGTGACACAAAGATTTTTCTCTCTTAGTAGCAATGACCCAGAATTAACAACAAACGAACCATTTTCACTTTCTCAGCATAGCCCAAGGATCACAGGAGACACCCCACAGATATTGCATTGTTTAAATAGGTTTCGCTGAACATGAATGAACCAGCTCAGGAACGTTTTGTAAAATGACTGATGGCAGTAGGAATTCTGGCATTTCTTTGGACTTTGTACAAAGCTGAAATTCCAGGCTGGCAAACAGGTCAGATTTTTTTTCATGCCCCTTCTTTGCCAGACTGTGTGATTTAAAATTCAGCTGTCTGAGTAATAAGAGGCTCATCCATTTTATGCAGTAGGCTGTTTTTCTTCTAAAAGAAATTAGAACAAGTTCCGTAGCTTTTGAGCTTTTTTAAAGGTTGAGTTCCAGGCAACAGAGGCATCTATGGAATGGGTCTGCCATTTTTAAATTTCAGTGCTGAAGAGGGAAAAATTGACCTTTTGGGGTCAAATTCTGTTCTCAGATGCACATGCATTCCATTGAATTCCCTAGGAGCTCCCTCCCCCCACCCATTCACACCAAGTGCAGCATTTGATCACTGATTCTATTAATCTGTTTCAGTATACTTCATTTTCCCTTCTAGGACAGCACATCACAAGTCTATTATTTAAGAACACACTCAATGCAATTCTTCTACCATTAGGCACAGTTTGTGGTGAGCTAGCTGTCCCACTAGAAATGTACAAGTGATTTACCTTAGGCTCCGCTTGCATGTAGATGTCACATCATATATACATACACACCTCATAAAAAAAAAGCTATAAAGCAGTTGTAGTCTAGTGGTGTATTTGCATTGCTATAAAAGTTATGTCACGCTTCCATAATAAAATCCTATTTCAGCGGCCTATAAGTCAAGTGTAAAAATTCTCTTCGGGCTGAAACTTGGCGCAAACATGGAGTGATTTCAGGAATGGTGAGAACTGGTCAGAACTTTTGCATTATTTTGTGAATTATGTGTGGGTATCTGGAATTGTTTGGTCTTCTGTTATGAAAGTAGAGCAGAAGCCACAGAGTTATTGAAAGGTCATGAGTGGGGGTGGAGGCCTACTGGAGAATAATGCCCCGTATGGAATCTTCCATGCTACTTCCAGCCCCCAGCTTCTTAACTCCCAGCTGCAGGAGCTGAGGAAAAAGGAGGAAAAATGGAGGCTTTATCTGATTTTTTTCTTGCTTACCTTGTGGTTTGTATTGTATCTCAGTAGGATGATCAATGTCTTTCATGCTCAGTCTGACATTCTTATGTAAGAGAGGGCTTTGTCCGCATTATTGTTTCAACAATACTAATAACTGTTTAGACAGATCTTTACCATAAACAAGGTTGCTGTAACACAGAGGCTAGTATAGAAAAATAAGATCCTGGTCCACATTAGCCCACGAAACCATGCTAGCAGCGACCATGTATCACCAGGGTAGCGGGTGGCACAGTTTCAACACAGACGCTTCAAGGTCCTGTCCACTCTAATAAGTATAATGGAAATGGCGATTCTGGTAGTTTCTTTTGTATTTCACTCAACTCTTCATTGCACAGTTAGATCTGTCTACCTACCTGAAATGAATACACAGCATATATTAATTTTAACCGAAGTACACATTAGATATGCAATTTCAGATGTTTAGTACACTTGACCTTTTATAATGACACAGTAAGAGTGTCTCCTTATTAACACCTACTTCACAGCCTGCAAAATTATTAACAAATTAGACCGAACCTGCGGCAACCCTTTGACATGACATTTTGTTTTTGTGCTATGCATCCCCAAAATAACACAATGCCATCACTAATGTCGTACTTCCTGTGGCTTGGTTGGTTGAAAATCCAGTGCTAGCCCATGGGAGGTGAGTCATTTCCCTATACACTTCCACTCCTGCTGCAGCTGCAACCTTTCCTGCCTCCAGTTGCACATATTTAAGGGAGGAATATTCACAAATAACTATATTCATATCATTTCTTTTTGTTTATTTATTACCAGATGTGGTTGATAATAGGGGTATTCTTATTCAATCTCTCAGGACCCTACTTAATGAAATTAGTGGTTTACACATTAACAGCCAAGGATCAAACTGGAAATTATTTGAGTCTCTGGTTACACACTTTGTCTGAGTTCAGGAACTGATCACAACTACTTCCTTTAATGGCATATACAGCACTAGAATCTTGGCGACTAATAATCTCACTTAGAGCCTCAACCATCTCCAGGGTCCTCTTAAAACGTGATCCCTACCTAAAATTATCCTGAAGAATAAATTATTAAGAATGACATTACAATAGGGACTTGTGTGATTATCAATCATGAGATAATCGTCACACATCTGCAGAGACACAGTGCATAGCCTGACATTTCACAGTCTCAAAAGACATGAACTCACAATAACCACACACACCCCTGGAGTTGCACTACTGACGTTAAGAAAATTCTTTATTGTGGGGAAATCATGCATTTCTGTGGTAGAACACCACAAATTTGGCAGCTCAGTGCTGTAGTTTCAGCAAAGCTGTTCAGCTCTTGGAAATAGATCTCTTCATTTTCAGTGCTTAGGAGCCAATATGAATGTACTATCACAGCAATCAGCTGTGTAACAGTGTATCCCTCATGCTCCAGCAGTAGCAGTGGGACCGGTGGGACCTTCTGAGTGGGAGGACTCCTCAAGTTATGACGTAAAAAATAAAGGGATGTATTCAATTTGCACTGCTAGAAAGGCCAAAAAGTCTTTCCCAGCACATGTGAAAACTCCTTTTATATTGCAGTAGCACCTGGAGGCCACAGTCAGAGACTGGTGCCCCATTGTGCTAGGCACTGTAGACAAATCAGGGATGACATCGTCTCATTTCTTAATAATAATTTAAAAAATGCTCGACATCCCTGATTTGCTTCATCTTGGACCCAATTGTCCTGTCTGATGCACCCTGCACAGCAGTGAGAAAGGATAAAAATGCCCATACCCTCAATCCCTAGAAGGACAGTCAATTGTGCCCAATTATTAGTGTTGGTATATGTAGCCAGGTGAGCACTTTGCTTAAAGGGGGAAAATGTAAACAGGGGTGACTACCAGATCCAAAGCTACAGTGCACACCTTGTGTAATATGTTGCCAGGGAGACCCAGAGCTGTGAGCCAGCATGTTACCTCTCTGTCTCAGAGAGAGCAAGTTTTGCTGGCAATTAGATTTTGTTTGAGCTCCCTGCCACACCAGTCTGTCCTCAACAGCAAACTCCTCAAGGCTCTCCTGGCCCCAACCTTGCCTAGCAGATAACACTCAGTGAACTCCAGCCCCCAAGCTCCTGAGAGATGTCTCTCTACAATGCATAGCCCCTATACCACTGTGCAGCCACAGGAGGGATTAAGTTCACTGCTCTGTTAAAGAGTCGGTATATCACAGTTTATTAATTTAACTGGGGTAAATACGCTCTTCCCTTCAAACACAGCAATGAATTGGTTTACAGGAAAAGTAAAAAGTTTATTACAAAAGAGCATGGATTAAGCGATGCCAATGGAAACAGATAAAGGTAGTGATGGTTACAAGCAAATAAAAGTGAAAACATGCATCTTAACGTCTAAAACTTAATCAAGCAAGATAAACCATCGTGAACAAAGACTGTCTCACTCACAGTCTCCTTTCCAGCTTTTACTGGCCAGCCTGGCCAGGACCCATCACAGAGATCCTCCTGAAGTGAAGGCTAATGATGGAATCTCTCTCTGTTCCCTATAACTCCAAAGGGATGTCTTTGTCTTCCAAATCAGGATCAAGAAGGCTTCCTGGGGACTCAGTCTGGCAATCGTAAGCATGGAGGGCAGATTAAATGCTTCAAAGACACTGAAACAAAATCTGCAAACACAAACCTGTGACTCGACCTTTGACCGACTGCTGAATGATCACATTGCATGGCTCTGCCTGGCACTATACCACAAGGGAGGGTGTCCATGACTTTGAGAAAAATCACATAAAGCAGCTAGAAGCACAGCACCAGGCACAGAAACAACACGCAGCTCAAATCGACACAACTAAGTATATGGCTCTGTGGCCAGTGCGGTAAATGGTTTTCTCGAATTGGTCTATGGAGTCATGCGAAGACCCATTGAGGTGACCAGCATCAACATCATGGGTGCCCTTTTATTGTAGTCATAAAAGTCCAAAAGAAAAGTTCTGCAGCGCAACACGATGCATCTCTCTAAAAAGATCATGGGTTCCACATTTAAGTTCTGTAGATACAAGTACCTGTTTTCATCTGGGAAAGTTGATGTGAATTCATTTGGCTACTGTCACAGCTTAAATATGCAGATCTGTGTGAACCAAATGTTAACAATCGGCACACGCTTTCTCCTACTACCTCCAAACAAAAAACAAATGCAAACACTAAGGCATTAGGTTAGCCCATGTCTGCTGATGAATGGCAGCATGAGAACATCAGCAGTGTCCCAACCAGATCTATTTTGATGCAGTGAGTTGAAGCTGCCCTGGAGTGGAACAGGAAACCTTTGTGTTTATAAAATATTCACATAATTTTTTTCAAATACATATGCTATGGGAAGGACAGACTATTTTAATCCCGACTCAGTTTTTTATTTAATCTTCCATGTTTTATAAGTACCAAACTACACTGTTAAAGTCTGTGAAAATCTGGTTTAAAACCCTTTGCAATGAATCATTCTGTCAACAAGAAGACATGAGGCTTAGGCATCAATTACTTCATGACTTGCACTATTACTCACCACAATTGCCTCATCTCTGAAGTGTCTCATTCTCCTTCTGCCTTTGCACCTCTGTTGTTTATTACCTCTCTCTACACCCCTGAAGCTAAACAGACCACGCACCCTTCAGCAGCTCAGAGAACACTAACAACAGAAGGTGGACTCTAGGAAATCATCATTTTATCTCATGCACTGGAACATTGACAAATGTTGAACAGTATTTATTTTGTTATTTATTATCTATATTAACAACAAGGGGGGAGGAACACAAGCCTGAATAAGGAAAGAACAGGTTAAAGAATATTGAGATAAGTTAGATCAGAGGTCGGCAACCTTTCAGAAGTGGTGTGCTGAGTCTTCCTTTAATCACTCTAATTTAAGGTTTCATGTATTTTAACATTTTTAGACTGTCTCTTTCTTTCTAGAAGTCTATAATATATAACTAAACTATTGTTGTATGTAAAGTAAATAAGGTTTTTTAAAATGTTTAAGAAGCTTCATTTAAAATTAAATTAAAATGCAGAGCCCCCCCGGACCGGTGGCCAGGACCCGGGCAGTGTGAGTGCCACTGAAAATCAGCTTGCGTGCCGCCTTTGGCACACGTGCCATAGGTTGCCTACCCCTGAGTTAGATGTATTTCTATGCAGCAGTGGCTGACAAAATTCACCCTAGGGTACTTAAGGAACTAGCTGATGCAATCTCAGAAACATTAGCAAGTATCTTTGAGAACTCATGGTGAGTTCTAGTACCTATCTTTAAAAAGGGGAACAAAGAGGACCCAGGGAATTATATATTTGTCAGCTTAACTTTGATACCTGGAAAGACATTGGAACAAATGATTAAACAATCAGTTTATAAGCACCTAGAGGATAACAGAGTGATAAGTAAGGCTATGATTTTTTCATGGAAAATCTCAGTAAATTTCATGGCAGAGGTGTGGGAAAACAAAGATATGTCATGGAAAGTGGGGGGAGGGGCCCCGTGGGGGTACTTGGACAGCTAGCCCACCTTGCAATCATGTCACAATGGCAGGTCCTGTCCTGTGGGCCTGGGCTCCCAAGTCTAGGCATTGCAACTTTGCCCACATAGTTGCAATGCCACTCAGGTTTGGCAAGCCCCTCTGTAGACGGGGGGCAGAGGGCCAAATGTGATTGGGGTTTGCTACTCAGTGCATTGGGTCATTGCTCAAAGCAGGTTTGGCGCATCTGCCCCTCCATCTCCAGAACAATGGATGTGCCATATCTGAGTGGTGCTGTGACCACATGGACCAGATCGCAATACCAAAAGGGGAAAGGAGCCACCACTGTGGGGGTCACAGATTTTATTCCAATTCAAGGTTACCGTGAACACTGTGACCTCCACACCAAAATCGTGACCTTCATGGTAAGTAATAGTCAACATGGATTTGTCAAGAACAAATAATGTCAAGCCAGCCTAATTGCTTTCTTTGACAGGGTTACTAGCCTAGTGGATGGGGTGGGAGGATGCAATAGAAGTGATATATTTTGATTTTGCTAAGTTTTTTGACACAATTGCAAATGACATTCTTATAAGTAAACTAAGGAAATGTGGTCTTGATGAAATTACTATGAGGTGGGTGCACAACTGGTTGAAAGACCATAATCAAAACGTATTTATCAATGGTTCACTATCAAATTGGGGGGATATATCCAGGGCCCAGTAGTATTCAATATTTTTATTCATGAGTTGAATAATGGAGTTGCTTATAAAATGCGCAGATGGCACCAAGCTGGGAGGGATTGCAAGCACTTTGGAGGACGAGGATAGGAATTAAAAAGACCCTGACAAACTGGAGAACTGGTCTGAAATCTACAAGATGAAGGTCAATAAAAACAAATGCAAAGTACTGCACTGAGGAAGGAAAAATCAAATGCACAACTACAAAATGGGGAATAACTGGCCTCCCTAGTATTGCTGAAAAGGATCTGGGGGTTATAGTGGATCACAGGCTGAATATAAGCCAACAATGTAATGCTGCTGCAAAAAAAGGCTAGTATTCTGGGGTGCATTAACAGGTGTATCATATCTAAGAACCGAGAGGTAATTGTCATTCTCTACTCAGCACTGGGGAGTCTTTAGCTGGAATACTGTGTCTAGCTTTGGGCAACATACTTTAAGAAAGAGATGGATAAATTGGAGAGGGTCCAGAGGAGAGTAACAAAAATGAAAGAAGATTTAGAAAACCTCATCTATGTGGAAAGATTTAAAAAATTGGGCATAATTAATCTTGAGCAAAGAAGACTGAAAGGGAACCTGATAGCAGGCTTTAAATACGATAAGGGCTGTCATAAAGAGGACAGTGATCAACTGTTCTTCATGTTCACTGAAGGTACGACAAGACGTAATCAGCTTAATTGGCAGCAAGGGAGATTTAGAGTAGATATTAGGACAATATTTCTAACTATAAGGGTAGATAAGCTCTGGAATAGGCTTCCAAGGGAGATTGTTGAATCCTATAATTGAAGGTTTTTAAGAACAGGTTAGACAAAAACTTATCAGGCATTGTCTAAATCAGTGGGTCCCAAACTTGTTCTGCCTCTTGTGCAGAGAAAGCCCCTAGTGAGCCGGGCCGGTTTGTTTTCCTGCTGCGTCTGCAGGTTTGGCTGATCGTGGCTCCCACTGGCCGCGGTTTGCTGCTCCAGGCCGATGGGAGCTGCTGGAAGTGGCGGCCAGTACGTCCCTCGGCCCGCAACACTTCCAGCAGCTTCCAGTGGTTCCCAACCAGGGATCCGGGGCCCCCTGGGGGGCTGTGAGCAGGTTTCAGGGGGGCCGCCAAGCAGGGCCAGCATTAGACTCACTGGGGCCAAGGATAGAAAGCTGAAGACCCACCACATGAGGCTGAAGCCCAGGGCCCTGAGCCCTGCCACACAGGACTGAAGCCGAAGCCTGAGCAATGTACCTTCACGGAAGCCCCTGTGGCATGAGACCCCAGGCAACTGCCCTGTTTGCTACCCCTTAACATCAGCCCTGGCTTTTATATGCAGAAAACCTGTTATTGTAGCGCAGGTGGGCCGTGGAGTTTTTATAGCATATTCGGGGGGGCCTCAGAAAGAAAAAGGCTGAGAACCCTGGTCTACGATATTGGCCTGAGTTTAGGGTAGGGCAGTTCTGCACTGGGAGATCAGGAAGCCACAGCGCCACCTGGAGCTCCAGGTATACAGAGAAAGGCAGTCACTGTTGCACCTACTAAAGAAGGTGCAGCATGCACTCCCTTCCAGGCCAGCCAGCTCCCCAGACTGGTGCCCCTCTAATGAGCATTGAAAAAAATGTACATTGAAGAATTAACACCACCAGCTGAACCTCTGTCAGATAGACTGTGCTGACTCAGACAGAAAGCACATTCATTCACACAGTCATGATGTTGTTATGGAAAAGCGATAACAGGATAATACTTGATATGAAACTCTATAAGGCTGAATCCAGAGTGTCTTGCTCAGAAGGCCCCATGAGGACTGTCTATACCTACCGTAACCAAAACGGTCATTGTGGGGGATATGTAGTTTAAGCACCTGTAACATGTTTGTACTGAATGTCTTGCATCCTTCTCCAATAGCTAGTCCACAGAGGACAACAGCCTGCAACTGGTGCTGGTTAATAGAATCACTCCTTTTACTCAAGAGATAGAGATTTGTGTGTTGGTCTTTTGGGTTCCCCAGTTCAAACCCTGCTAATGGCATTTGCCTAGAAGGAAATTAGCAGGTCAAAAGCTACAGTGTGCATTGGGCTTAGCCAAACCTATCTGAGAAAATCCTTCTCTGTCCGAGCAGCTGGACAAAAGAAAGGTCAATGACCAGGCCACCCAGTTAGTTCATGCTCATGGAGAAAATATGGAGAAAACAATTCTATGCAGCAAAGGGCTAGTGACTTTGGGCTGAAGGTTTCCCAGGTAAACCAATGGCACAGGAAGGACCCAGGAACAGACAAAAAGAAGAGACAGAAAAAGGGAACTGATTCATGCATACAGATGTCAAGTATCAGAGGGGTAGCCATGTTAGTCTGAATCTGTAAGAAGTAACAGAGGGTCCTGTGGCACCTTTAAGACTAACAGAAGTATTGGAGCATAAGCTTTTGTGGGTGAATGCCCACTTCATCAGACACAAGTAATGGAAATTTCCAGAGGAAGCTATAAATCAGTATGGAGATAACGAGGTTAGTTCAATCAGGGAGCGTGAGGTGCTCTGCTAGCAGTTGAGGTGTAAACACCAAGGGAGGAGAAACTGCTTCTGTAGTTGGATAGCCATTCACAGTCTTTGTTTAATCCTGATCTGATGGTGTCAAATTTGCAAATGAACTGGAGCTCAGCAGTTTCTCTTTGGAGTCCGGTCCTGAAGTTTTTTTGCTGTAAGATGGATACCTTTACATCTGCTATTGTGTGGCCAGGTAGGTTGAAGTGTTCTCCTACAGGTTTTTGTATATTGCCATTGCTGATATCTGACTTGTGTCCATTTATCCTCTTGCATAGTGACTGTCCAGTTTGGCCAATGTACATAGCAGAGGGGCATTGCTGGCACATGATGGCATATATGACATTGGTGGACGTGCAGGTGAATGAGCTGGTGATGTTGTAGCTGATCTGGTTATGTCCTGTGATGGTGTTGCTGGTGTAGATATGTGGGCAGAGTGGGCATCGAGGTTTGTTGCATGGGTTGGTTCCTGAGTTAGAGTTGTTATGGTGCGGTGCGTGGTTGCTGGTGAGAATATGCTTAAGGTTGGCGGGTTGACTGTGGGCGAGGACTGGCCTGCCTCCCAAGGTCTGTGAAAGTGAGGGATCATTGCCCAGGATGGGTTGTAGATCACTGATGATGCGTTGGAAGGGTTTAAGCTGAGAACTGTAGGTGATGGCCAGTGGAGTTCTGTTGGTTTCTTTTTTGGGCCTGTCTTGTAGCAGGAGGCTTCTGGGTACACATCCGGCTCTGTTGATTGGTTTCTTTATTTCCTTGTGTGGGTATCGTAGTTTTGAGACTGCTTGGTGAAGATCTTGTAGGTGTTGGTCTCTGTCTGAGGGGTTGGAGCAGATGTGGTTGTACCTCAGCGCTTGGCTGTAGAAGATGGATCGTGTGGTGTGTCCGGGGTGGAAGCTGGAGGCATGAAGGTAGGCATAGCGGTCGGTGGGTTTTCGGTATAGGGTGATGTTAATGTGGCCATCGCTTATTTGTACTGTGGTGTCTAGGAAGTGGACCAATCTGTACCACACCATAACAACTCTAACTCAGGAACCCATCCATGCAACAAAACTCATGGCAGGACTATATTGTCTAGACCATCTGTGACATTCCACTGGCCATCACCTACAGTCCTCAGCTTAAACCCTTCCAACGCATCATCAGTGATTTACAACCCATCCTGGGCAATGTCCCTCACTTTCACAGACCTTGGGAGGCAGGCCAGTCCTCGCCCACAGTCAACCCGCCAATCTTAAGCATATTCTCACCAGCAACCACGCACCGCACCATAACAACTCTAACTCAGGAACCAACCAACGTCCACCAATGTCATATATGCCATCATGTGCCAGCAATGCCCCTCTGCTATGTACATTGGCCAAACTGGACAGTCACTACGCAAAAGGATAAATGGACACAAGTCAGATATCAGGAATGGCAATATACAAAAACCTGTAGGAGAACACTTCAACCTACCTGGCCACACAATAGCAGATGCAAAGGTAGCCATCTTACAGCAAAAAAACTTCAGGACCGGACTCCAAAGAGAAACTGCTGAGCATCAGTTCATTTGCAAATTTGACACCATCAGATCAGGATTAAACAAAGACTGTGAATGGCTATCCAACTACAGAAGCAGTTTCTCCTCCTTTGGTGTTCACACCTCAACTGCTAGCAGAGCACCTCCCTGATTGAACTAACCTCGTTATCTCCATACTGATTTATACTTGCCTCTGGAAATTTCCATTACTTGTGTCTGATGAAGTGGGCATTCACCCACAAAAGCTTATGCTCCAATACTTCTGTTAGTCTTAAAGGTGCCACAGGACCCTCTGTTGCTTTATGCATACAGATATTATCCTAGTTAGATGTTAGCTGGGGTTTCAACTAGTGGAACTTCCTGTGTGCCATTCTGTTGCTGCTGGACCACATCTTTCCAAAGCAGTAAGGACTGTAAATGTTTGATTAATAAATTATATTCGAAAATATCCTGAATTTATGTCACCAGTTGTTCTCCCAAAAGGGAACTAACCCACTGCAAAGCCTGAAATCTGCTTCTGCTCAGGAAAAGGGCAATATGATATAAAGACTATGAAGTCACTAAAGCGAAGCCAATTTTTCACCTCTTTATGTTTTAATAAAGAATCAGGCACAGGCGCTGTAGGTAGTGAAGCCTGCAGGAAGAAAGGGGAGCAAATTCATAACAAGATTTGTGATAGCTGGAATCGAGAAAGGTATTGATCCAATTAAGCTTCAAAGAGTCATTTTTTAATCTGCATGCATTATTATCTGAAAAAAAAAAAGAATGGATTCTTGATTCAGCAATGGGATAGCAAAGAAACTGGCAATAATTCTATGAGAGACATAATGTAAACCATAAATTTCCACAACTTATTCATGAATACAGAGAGTGGCATATAGACTTTTCAAGCTACTTCTAGATGGAGCATGAAACATTTTAAATCCTTAGGAAAACATTGTTTTTCCATGGATTATTAATCAAGTTTAAAAGTATGCTTTTCCCTCTACGAATATATATCAGTTGACTTCTTGTAGGAGAAACAGAATAGCACTGGGAGCTGGAAGAAATATTAATATTACAATACATTTATCTGGAGATGTAAATTTACATGGCACTGGTACAAACACAAAGACGTGCTCCAGGCCCCCCAAAAGCCCCGATGCTGCTCTTGGGCTCTATTTGTTTTCTTCAAGGCTTCTTTTTTTTTTTTTGCTCTCGTGTCCACGTTCAGCTCTGTGTTTATGCTAAGATTTGAATCTGAGTTAGCAGTGGAAGCCTTAGGACTGTCACCTGCTCCCACTGAAGTCAATGGCAAAAATCCCATTGACTTAACTGGTGCAGGGTCATGACCTCTTTGACAATACAGGTGGGATTTTTCCAAAGCCCCTCAGTAAGTCAATGGGACTTGTGCCCCTGTGCCACTTCGGGTGGAACTTTTCAAAAGCACCTACATTGCTAAGCACTATATAAATGCCAATATCTATCTAAATTAGATCAATTGACCTTTCTAGAGAACCCAGCATAAGCTTGCTATAAAGGCACTTCCATCTTTTCAAGTGCCAATGCAAAGAGAGTATAACTGTTTTATAAAACAGTTTTACAAATGCTACAGAACTGCAGGGTCCCATCCCTAGACATGGCACCAGACAGGGTCTGTGACTGGGAACAAAGCCAGGAGCTGTGGCTAGAGCCTATCCAGACCCAGGGGAGCTTAGAAGCACCTGAATCCAGTGCACAGGTCCCAATACAGGTGCTTGGTGAGCATCCACCAGGGGGAACTCAGCCAGGACCGGGACACAATTAGTCAAACATTCTGATGTTCCTCACCAGGAAACCCACAAAACCCACATACAGTTAAACAAAATCTCCACAGCTGCATTAACATTTCAGTAGCCCATGATCAAGCACCAATATTCTGTCACTTATGCATCATTATGGCTGCTATGGAATTCTGTGTTTTATTTTTATCACACAAAATTGAAGTGTGTTTGCTAAAAAGATTAGCCCACCCCTCTCCCAGTTTCAGGCATCCTTAAAGGAGAATATTCCTATCTGAATTCCAGCTTCATTGGGTGTCAGCCCTGGACTTGAGTTTGCTGTGGGTTTCCTAACCTACTAGACTATGCACACATGACTCAAAAATATTCAGATCATTTTCCCTAAACATGGTGCCCCAGGGAGTGAGATAACATCCACCAATCAATGTATCTAATGCAGGAGCATCCCCCCCAGGGTTCATGTTTTCTCTTCAGTTCCATTATGAATTTCTGAAGCCATGATATGCAAGTTGTTTTAACATGTTCCAAGACACTCTACTCTCATCACGAGAGGCATCTGCAAGGAGGAGAGGAATGAAAAATTGCTTCCTGTAACATGCTGCTGGGGATACCGAGAGTGCTGTGAGCCACTGTATGAGCTCTCTGCCTCAGCAAAAGTGAGTTTTGCTGGCACTTGGACTGTATGTCAGCTCCCTGCCATACCAGACTGTCTTCCACACCAGCAAACTCCTCGAGACTCCCCCGACCTCACCTAGCACATAACAATCAGTGAACTCTAGCCCCTGAGCTCCTCAGAGATGTTTCTCCTCAATGCACAGCCCCTACCACTGTGCATTCAGAGTGGGAATTAAGTCTGTTGCTCTGTTAAAGAGTCAGTACATCACAGTTTAGTAATTTAACCCTTCCCTTCAAACACAGCACTGAACTGCTTTATAGTAAAAGTAAAACAAACATATTAACAAAAGAGCATGGATTAAGTGATACTAAGGAGGAGAACTAAAGGTAGCGATGGTTACAAGCAAATAAAAGTGCAAACGTATATAAAAGTCTAAAATATAATCTGGCAAGATAAAGTCTTTGTTCAAGATGGTGTCTCTCACCCACAGTCTCCTTTCCAGCTTTTTACTGACCAGCTGGGCCAGTATCCATCACAGAGATCAAATCGCTTGGTTTCTTTGTTTCCTGAGGTAAAGGATAAAGATGGAGTCTCTTTAGAATCATAGGACTGGAAGGGACCTTAAGAGGTCATCTAGTCCAGTCCTCTGCACTCATGGCAGGACTATATTGTCTAGACCATCTGTGACATTGCACTCTATATGATTTTATGAAAATATACTAATGAGTGTGAATATAATGTAACTGGAATATGCTTCATGCAAAAGGTCTCTTGTAAGGTATCATTACAAAGCTTATAATCTACTGAGTGTGGTCATCCTATTTGTATGAATGTATCATTCTTGTATCTGAAACTAGAAATATGAAATATAACTCTGAGGGCCTATTGTAATTATGCAAAGTGTGGGCCATTAATGGTGGTTTGGAATCTTGATGGCTCCCATTAATCAGGACAATTGTCTGTAAATGGCTCTGTTTACTTGTAAGTCTTCCTGTATACGTGTGTGCTGGCAAGTGGGTAATGAAGTCTTACAGTGACATGTGATCATGTCACCTGAACTGGAATCCATCTTTAACCTGGTGCTTTTCCCTTTAGAAGGGCGGGGGGGAGGGACCCAGAAAGACAAAAGATTCTCGCCTTGTGACAAAGCTATATAAGAGGGTGGAACAGAACAAAGGAGGCTGCAATCTTGAGAAATTCCGTAGCTACCACCTGAGCTGGAACAAGGGCTGTACCAGGGGAAAGGATTGTGCCCAGACTAGGAAGGCATCCAGTCTGTGATAGAAGCTTATTGAAACATCTCTGAGGGTGAGATTTTATCTATATTCAGTTTTCTTACTGGATTAGGCATAGGCTTGTGTTTTATTTTATTTTGCTGGGTAATTCACTCTGTTATGTTTGCAATTACTTGGAACCACTTAACTCCTACTTTCTGTATTTAATAAAATCACTTTTTACTTATTAATTAACCCAGAGTATGTATTAATACCTGGGGGGGGGTGGGAAACAGCTGTGCACATCTCTCTATCAGTGTTATAGAAGGCGAACAATTTATTAGTTTACCCTATATAAGCTTTATACAGGGTAAAACTGATTTATTTGGGGTTTGGACCCCATTGGGAGTTGGGCCTCTGAGTGTTAAAGACAGGAACATTTCTTAAGTCGCTTTCAGTTAAGCCTGCAGCTGTTAGGGGACATGGTTCAGACCTGGGTCTGGGTTTGCAGCAGGCTAGCGTGTCTGGTTCAAATCAGGCAGGGCACTGAAGTCCCTAGCTGCCAGGGCAAGAAAGCAGGGGCAGAGGTAGTCTAAACACATCAGTTGGCAGTTCCCAAGGGGTTTTCTGTGATCCAACCCGTCACACCATCCCTGACAGGTGTTTCTCTAACCTGCTCTTTAAAATCTCCAATGATGGAGATTCCACAACCTCCCTAGGCAATTTATTTTAGTGCTTAACCACTCTGACCACTAGGAACCTCCCTTGTTGCAACCTAAACCTCCCTTGCTGCAATTTAAGCCCATTGCTTCTTGTCCTATCCTCAGAGGTTAAGGAGAACAATTCTTCTCCCTCTTCCTTGTAACAACCTTTTATGTACTTGAAAACTGTTATCATGTCCCCTCTCCGTCTTCTCTTCTCCAGACTAAACAAACCCAATTTTTTCAATCTTCCCTCATAGCTCATGTTTTCTAGACCTTTAATCATTTTTGTTGCTCTTCTCTGGACTTTCGCCAATTTGTCCACATCTTTCCTCAAATGGGGTGCCCAGAACTGGAAACAATACTCCAGTTGAGGCCTAATTAGCTTGGAGTAGAGGGGAAGAATTACTTCTCGTGTCTTGTTTACAATACTCCTGCTAATACATCCCAGAATGATTTTCACTTTTTTTGCAACAGTGTCACACTGTTAACTCATATTTAGCTTGTGGTCCACTATGACCCCCATATCCCTTTCCACAGTACTCCTTCCTAGGCAGTCATTTCCCATTTTGTATGTATGCAACTGATTGTTCCTTCCTAAATGGAGTACTTTGCATTTGTCCTTATTGAATTTCATCCTATTTACTTCAGACCATTTCTCCAGTTTGTCCAGATCATTTTGCATTATAATCCTATTCTCCAAAGCACTTGCAACCCTTCCCAGCTTGGTATCATCCACAAAATTTATAAGTGTATTCTTTATGCCATTATCTAAATAATTGATGAAGTTATTGAACAGAACCGGACCCAGAACTGATCCCTGCAGGACCCCACTCATTATGCTCTTCCAGTATGACTGTGAACCACTGATAACTACTCTCTGGGAACGGTTTTCCAACCAGTTTTGCACCCACCTTATAGTAGCGCCATCTAGTTGCATTTCCCTAGTTTGCTTATGAGAAGGTCCTGTGAGACAGTATCAAAAGCTTTACTAAAGTCAAGATATACCAGGTCTACTGCTTCCCCCATAGCCACAAGACTTGTTACCCTGTCAAAGAAAGTTATCAGGTTGGTTTGACATGATTTGTTCTTGACAAATCCATGTTGTTACTTATCTTCTAGATGTTTGCAAACTGATTGCTTAATTATTTGCGCCATTATCTTTCCGGGTACAGAAGTTACCTGTAATTCCCCGGGTTGTTCTTATTTTCCTTTTTATAGCTGGGCACTATATTTGGCCTTTTCCAGTCTTCTGGAATCTCTCACGACTTCCATGACTTTTCAAAGATAATTCCTAATGGCTCAGATATCTTCTCAGTCAGCTCCTTGAGTATTCTAGGATCCATTTCATCAAGCCCTGGTGACTTGAAGACATCTAACTTGTCTAAGTAATTTTTAGCTTGTTCTTTTCCTATTTTAGCCTCTGATCCCACCTCATTTTCACTGACATTCACTATTTTAGACGTCCAATCACCACCAACCTTCTTGGTGAAAACCGAAAGAAGTTATTAAGCACCTCTGCCATTTCCACATTTTCTGTTATTATTTTTCTCCCTCATTGAGTAACGGGTCTACCCTGAACTTGGTCTTCCTCTTGCTTCTCATGTATTTGTAGAATGCTTTCTTGTTACCCTTTATGTCTCTAGCTAGTTTGATCTCATTTTGTGCCTTGGGCTTTCTAATTTTCTCCCTAAATACTTGTGTTATTTGTTTACATTCATCCTTTGTAATTTGACCTAGTTTCCACTTTTTGTAGGACTCCTTTTTGATTTTTAGATCATTGAAGATCTCTTAGTTAAGCCTGGGTGGTCTCTTGTCATACTTCCTATCTTTTCTATGCAGTGTGATAGTTTGCTCTTGTGCCCTTAATAATGTCTATTTGAAAAACTGCCAACTGTCTTCAATTGTTTTTCCCCTTAGGCTAGGTCTACACTACCCGCCTGAATCGGCGGGTAGAAATCGACCTCTCGGGGATCGATTTATCGCGTCCTGTCGGGACGCGACATTCGATCCCTGAATCGACGCTCTTACTCCACCAGCGGAGGTGGGAGTAAGCGCCGTTGACAGAAAGCCGCAGAAGTCGATTTTGCCGCCGTCCTCACAGCGGAGTAAGTCGGCTGCGATACGTTGAATTCAGCTACACTATTCACGTAGCTGAATTTGCGTATCTTAAATCGACTCCCCCCTGTAGTGTAGATGTACCCTTAGACTTACTTCCCGAGGAATCTTAACTACCAACTCCCTGAGTTTGCTGAAGTCTGCCTTCTTGAAATCCACTGTCTTTATTTTGCTGTTATCCCTCCTACCATTCCTCAGAATAATGAACTCTACCATTTCATGATCACTTTCACTTTCCCAAGCTGCCTTACATTTTCAAATTCTCAACCAGTTCCTCCCTATTTGTCAAAATCAAATCTAGAACAGCCTCTCCTCTAGTAGCTTTCTCCACCTTCTGAAATAAAAAATGTGTACAATACATTCCAAGAACTTGTTGGATCATCTGTGCCTTGCTGTGTTATTTTCCCAAGAGATGTCTGAGTAGTTGAAGTCCCCCGTCACCACCAAGTCCTGTGCTTTGGATGATTTTGTTAGTTGTTTAAAAAATAGCCTTATCCACCTCTTCTTCCTGGTTTGGTGGACTGTAGTAGACCCCTACCATGACATCACCCTTGTATTTTACCCCTTTTATCCTTACCCAGAGACTTTCAACAAGTCTGTCTCCTATTTCCATCTCAACCTCAGTCCAAGCGTTTACATTTTTAATATATAAGGCAACACCCCTTTCCTTTTTTCCCCACCTGTCCTTTCTGAGCATGCCATATCCTTCTATACCAATATTCCAGTCATGCGTATTATCCCACCAAGTCTCTGTGATGCCAACCATGTCATAGATGTGTTTATTTACTAGCATTTCAAGTTTTTCCTGCTTATTCCCCATACTTCTTGCATTAGTATACAGACACTGAAGATATCTATAAGACATCTATGCTCCTTATGTGCCCAAAGGGATGTCTTTGTCTTCCAAGTCAGGATCAAGAAGGCCTCCTGAGGATTCAGTCTGCTATGTCTCTCTGGGGTACAGGAGCCCGGTTAATTCTGTCTCTCAAATTCAGGCTCAGTATAAACCCTGGTGATTTAGCTTGATAGCTTTGTTTATGGCTAATATGTAGATTGAGGTAAACCCAGATTCCTTTGTCTAGGACAGACCTGTTCATCACCTGTATCTAGGTTAGGCTGGCTGGTCTTATACATGTTCTAGTAATGTACAGAGGGAATTCATAACTTCACATATAAAGTTAACATACATTTTACAATGATATTAATAACCAGTGTGTTATTAACTTTCAGATGATATTTTACAAGACATATTGTATACAGCTATTGTTGCAGTAGTGTGCAGGATGTGAATACAGGGGTCCCTAGGGTCACAATTCCCTAAAATCACCACTTCAAAGGAAACAGGAAAGCACAAGGCAGATACAGCAGTAAGCAGATAGATTATGGCTGCTGCCGTATCCTTCTGACTGCTATATGTGCACCTCATCCCTTAGGGAGGCTACATCTCTCATCTTTGTGTTAGTAACCAATGGTGAAGAAAGAGAAACAAGGCAGGCACATGGAGAAATAAAGACTGCAGAATAATGGCCAGAGAAAACATCTGCCAGCAGGAGCAGGAGAGAGTTGCAAGCCCTCATGCACCACTGCTGCCAAGTACCATTAAAAGAAAGCAAATAGGATTGGAGCTGGATATTTTCTTTCCATTAGAAGGCCAGCAGGATTGCAATCTGTTGTTTATGTTTAAAAACGTCAGTACAGAGAAGGAGGAGTAAACTGATGGTAACATCTGCTCTAAGAAGCCATTGGCAAAATAACTATGTAATATCCGGAGAGAAACATTTGCAAGAGGACAATACAGGATTGGAGAAAGGTAGGAAGTAGGTGACAGAAATTTTCTCTCTCTTAACCAGGTCCTCTCATAAAGGCCTTTGCAGCATTAGCAAGGGAAGTGGGGTGAGAGAGGCTGCACGAAAGGCAAATGGTCCTTCAGAAAGTAATATCCACTCAAAAAGAAACAGCTGACAGCAAAAGCTATCCATAGCATCCATCCGCAATGCTAAAACAGTGAAAAGGTGACAGTGTGTGAGACAGTCTCTTCATTCATTAAATCTTAGAACAAATATGGAATCTGCACTCCGTAGCTGGCAAGTCACTTCGTGTTTTTCATCACGAGACAATTTGTAGGCTAAACATAGATCTCTGTCTAAATATCAGTAAGGATGAGTAAGAAAGAAAGAGGAAACCTCTCCATTTACATTAGGAGATGCTTGGAGTATATCAAGCAGGTATTGGTCCTGAAATCAGCCAGCACTGTGCTAACAATTCCCACTTTTTACAACCTGCTTTTTCACAGGAATCACATTTCTCTACTATTATACTGTTTAGGATTTGGAGGTGGATGAAGATCCCAGAGCAAGAGTAACTTGATTTCAAGAGGAGCTCTAGTCATGGACCAGGATCCCATTGTGCTAGATGCTGTACAAGCACAGAAAAAACAGATGGTCCCTGCCCCAGGGAGCTTACAATCTAATATAAGACAAGAGGCAACAGATAGACACAGACAGGGGAGGACAAATGTCTATCTGTTGCCTCTTGTCTTATATTAGATTGTAATATAATCTAATTATAATCTAAGCCACTCCAGCTGCCTAGCCCTGGTCAAGTTTTTGTGGGCCCCATGGCCAAGGAGAGTTTTAAGGAGAGATTTGAAGTAGGCTATTGAGATGGCTTAGTAACCAGCTTCCCTCTGCCTTTAACAGTGAATCTCTATTTGCAAAGCAACTGCTATTTCTATTGTACCATGCAAGAATATGAGCTTCTTTTCTCCTCTTAGAGATCAAACAGCAAGCGAGATATGGCCTGTTCAGGGCCATGCTTCTCTGAGGTGGAATATCCTAGCTACCTAGTATCTTTTAAAGCATATTTATGTGTGGCGAAAGTAACTGTCAATGACAGACTGCTTATTCCACTAGTCAAGAGTCTACCACTCACAAGCGTTAATAAACATTCATACTTTGACACCTGGGGTCTGATTTTCAAAAAGGTGGAAGTCCAGAGCCTTGTACAAAATGCATATAATCTTATTTGTATTGTAGTAGTGCCCAGGAGCCTGAGTCATGGACCGGGTCCCCATTGTGCTAGGCACTGTACAAATACATACAAAAAACCAGTCCCTGCCCCAGAGACCTCACCGTGTAATTTTGCGCCTCACTTGCAAGTTGCTGCAGTTGTGTGAGCAAGTCAAGGATTCACCCATATAAATGTCTAACCGTGCTGCCACTCCACTTTGTATATGCGTTTGAGATAAATGAATACACAGACTAAGTGCACAATTGCAGGAATCCCCAGACTACTCATACACTAGGAGGAGTTAGGTAATGCAGCTCAGCTTGAGTAAACTGACATTTTAAAAACTGTACTTGTCTGTCAAAGCCTCTTTGTTGCAGTATTGTGGTTTTTTGAGATCTTGCTCAATACCCAGTTCTACATCTGTATTGACAGAGGCACACAGAAAACAAGCAACTTGACCACATTCTCACAGTGAGCGATTGGCTCAGCCAGGCAGTTGGATGGGATCATCAGTTTACGTTTCAAGAGTCACACTGCGAGAGGAATTCTCTCTTCATTTTGGGTTTACAGCCCAGACTAGCCAGAGGGCCCTCCTCTCTTTTAGGCACTGTTCCCTCCAAAAAATTAATTGGCACTTTTGGACCAACTCTTAATCCTTATTTTGGAAAGCACTTAACTATGCCAATGGGACTCAAGCACATGCTTAAGTGCTTTCCTGAACAGGGGCATTAGATTGGATTGCTTCCAGTCTACAATTCAAAGCTGGTCTACTTTGGCCCTTTTTGGGTTTTTTTAAAACTACTCTTGAGAAGCAGGGATAAGTCATTTCCAACAGGGTGATTTATCAGTACCCAGAAAGAGGTTTTAAATCCATCAGAAAGTATTCCAACCTGCTTGTCAGGTTGGTGGTGGCAGAACTTTATCAAGAGTCCCTAGCCCGCATATCGCAATCCCATCATCAAGTCAAATGCTCGAGTTCTAAGGATAGTTCATCATTCATTTCTACTTTATCGTGAATGTTTGACATTCTCAGGGCTGTTTCTGGGGTTACCCTCTCAACATTTCACTTGGTAAGGCTAGGGTTGTGAATAGGACTTTGCTTTTATGTAAACTCATCCTGCTGCTTCTCTAAAATCTCAAAGGGGAAATTTTTTCAACTCGCTGCCTCTGTTTTGTTTCAGGATTGTCATAGTCTTATCATTCTTATTTCTGATGTCTACATAGACAGGCCTCGGAGTGCTTTTTAAAGGATAGTATAGCATGCACATTGTTCTAACCACTCTCCTTTCTGTGGAATTCACGTTCCTGCTGTAAAAGGCATTACCTTTGTACAAACAGCTCAGCAGGCTTTGAGCAGTTCTGTGTCCTTGATTATATTAGCTTGTGGGATTCACCAAATACGAGTTTAAGTAGCTTTTGTTGAATGATATATTTCACCTGGCAAAGGTACTGATGCTCTGTTCCCCACAGAGGCCAAACTCCCATTGACTTCAACAGCAGTCCAGGCAGCGTAAAGCATGGAAAACCATTTATTGCATTGCATTTCTACTGAAAAATGTATATATATGTATATATGAAGAAGCTTGTTTAAATATTGGAGCCAATTTGCGTATTCCTTAAATTAGTCAATGGCAAATCTCTTATTCCCTCCTTCCTCACTATGCTTAAGAAAAGCATACTTGTCATATTTTCGTGCCTCAGGAACAAGACTATACTCTTCAACTTCAAGAAAAGAGCAACTGACTATGTGCTCTAATCATTAAAATGAGTTACCTGATAAACATGATACCTGCAAGCTTTCTTATACTCATCTCAACCTATGAATTATTGTATAGTTGGAACTATTAAAAAAAAAACCTCTCTCGTGGTATTCTAGCCTGGATTGTAAGCAGAATTTAAACAGGCACCAATTCACAAAAGAAAATGAAATATAATATTGAGAAGACCCCTTTTGTAAAGCTCATAAAATATCTCTAATGGGTTAAAAGTACAGAATACAGTGTACTTTATGTAGTGACATACAGTAGCTAAGTGGTTCCCAAGCTTTTTCCCCCCTAAGGACTCCTTTGGCATCTGTCCCTTTTTCATTTCTGGTACTACCAGAACACCCCCACTAGCACTGCCTTTCACACAACGTGGCATCCTCCAGGCAGCAAAAGTACCAAAATGCTATTCCGGCACATTTTGGCCCTGGCTGAAGGGACAGACCCCTGCATAACCCTTTGTGGACCCCACTTTGGAAACCACTTTCTATCTCATTGCCAGAAATCTTTTAGATTCATATACACTGTTAAGCCCCGAGGACATAATTCTAACATCAACTTAAAGCCATGCCAAAATAATTTAATTTTTAATAATGTTGTCCAGTGCTAAACATATACATTCATTCTACCCACATTCAGAGCATGCTAGTGTCAGAACCCAGCGGACCTGATAGTTTCAGGGAAGGAGAAGAACATAGCATAGGGATTACTTCAGGTAACTCATCATCTACAGATGGAATTGGGTTTGGACTTTGGGCAGGAATAAGATTAAATTATTACCAAGACGGAAACAAGGCAACAGAGATCCCAGGAGTCCCCATTCAAGCTGAATTAGGAGGTCCCTCCCTCCACTCAAGTGTATTGGGGCAGAGTTGAAATCAGAGGGTCCACCCAGAATGACTTGCTGGATCTCTTCTGAGTCCCCGACATTTGGGAGCACTATAGCTGCTCTGTTTTTTTATTGAATACAGAGATTCAGTTTGCTCCAAGAGCTGACAGAGATATTGAAATCTGTAGTGGAGAGTCAATCATAATTAATAAACAAACAAACTTGTAATTCAACCATTTAGAACAGATGCACTATGGATACATTATAAAGTATACCACTCTGCTGTGGGGTCCAGGATGCAGAATTGGATGTGAACTTTCTAGATGAATATCCAACAGAATAGTGGAGTAGAGATCTACACTGAAAATCCAAGAGTAATATTTTTGCCTTAGGTGTTGGGTGTTTTTTTTTTTTTTTTTTGTATTCTCAGTAACACTGTCTCTGTATTTTGTTCCTTTGATTTCTTTCTTTCCAAAAAAATGGAGTAGTAAGGGTTGGAAAAAGTGATGGGCAGAGGCTGCTTCATATGCTACAATTTAATGAATGTTGTAATTAGGTGCTTGAACATACCTATTCAGGCATTTATATTATGCACAATTAAGTTTAAAAATCTGTAAAGTCATATGGGCTCAAATCTGCAGCAGAAACCTACAATCTTGCCCTTACAATGATGCATATAAAAGCACTGGAACCTTCCAAATTGTGCGTGCAGTCATCTGGAATGCACAGTTTAAGATGCTATTAATCCAAATTTGGATGAGTATGTCTATTAGGTGGCTGCTTTGAGGCCCATTGAAAGTTCAGTTTATGATATTTTGAAAAATGTACCTGTAAAAATCAGCAAAAGGGAGCCTCATCCCTTAAAATAAGTTAAAATTTTCTCCAAACTTCCAAAAGCCGAAGACTTTTTTTTTTCAGTTTGAAAAGGAGAGATGAAGAAAGGAAAAGAAAATTGAAAAATACGAGGTTAACCATTGAAGTATATGAGGAAAGTACTTTCAGGTTCTCTTTCCCTCTCCCTCCCCTTCCTGCACCTGACTGTTCTCCATAAGAAGCCACTTCTCTTACTGTAAGTCTACATTGGAATCAGACACTCCTGGCTGGCATGTGCCAGCTGACTTGGGTTCATGGGGCTCTAGCTAAGGTGCATTTTAATTGCAGTGTAGACATTCGGGCTTCGGCTGCAGTCTGAGCGCTGGGCCCCTCCCACCTCAGGGTCCTACAGCCGAGCAGCCAGCCCACGCCCAAATGTCTACACTGCAATTAAACAGCCAAAGTCAACTGGATTTTTAACTGCAGAGTAGACAGACCCTTAGGGATACAGGGCCTGATGCAAGACTAATTGAAATCAATGGAAAAACTCCTGTTGGCTTCATTGTGCTTTGGAGCAGGCCCATAACCCATTCTCTTTTCTGTGGGTTGCATCTCTGACTCCCAGATACTTTGTTTGCATTCCCATGCAAGTCATAGCATAGACAGAAATGAGAGAAAACCAAGGAGAAGGTATAAATATGAGGGTCATAACAGACACAAAAATGACGGTGTTGTGGTGATAATTGCTCAGCACAGGAGTTCGAGGATCCGGCAGCAGTTACTGCAGTCTTGTTGTGATGAAAACCATAATCCCCCCCCCCCCCCAGCTCTAGAGAAGTGCTTTCTGACCCAGGCTGGGGTTTAGTTTCTGGACTCAAAGAGAGAAATATAATAAATATTACGAAATAACCAAAAAAAAAAAAAAAACCCTGATAAAAGCCCAATTTTAGTTCTGATAGAGCTAAAAGGAGAAATGGAACAGTGTTAGGTTTCCATTATAGTTGGTATGACCAAAATTACTTGAAAATTAATCTACTACAGTTTCTGTGGACATTTAAAATACACGTAACTTTGAAATGAGTAATGAAAAATGTCTCCCTTGCTAAAAAGACAGCTATATTGTTGTGTAATGAAGAGCAGATGGCAAAAAGTATTTCAAAAGACTTTTTTTTTAAATAGAAAAATAACATACATGCCACACTCCATAACTTTGTCTGAGTTGCCATAGTATCAGTTACAAACATTTCATGCTACATGTGTTGGCACTTTGGATCAATTTAAGCGCAAGGCCCCTAGGAGTGAAGGCCTGTACAACATACGTATACACTTACCTCTTTCATATCGCGTGCATGTCAGTAAGGGTTAGACTCTTCAAAATCTTAGGGAATTCCTTTTAGTGTACCTAACAATATAAAGCATGGCCTTCTTGAGAGGAAATTAAAAGTCAGCTGTGATGTGAATCTTGTCTTTAGAAAGATAAATATAAAGGGTGAAACTTGCAGCCCAGGGTGGTGCTGGGGAAAGGCAGCTTTAAGATACCTTTCCACCCTCTCTATCCTGAACCCTTCTGGAGATAGGTACTGCTCAGGCAGTCTCCTGGGGAGCCCTGTTGGACGCAGCAATGCCTGGAATCTCCTGCAGCACTGTGCTGTGACTCCACCCCTATGTGTCCCTCCAGCCTCACCCCTGGCATTCTCCCTATGGCAGGCTTGGGAAGGGAACCTCAGAAGGTTGGCTTCCTTCCATAGTTCCTGGCTGGGGAGAATCCTGTCCCAGTCAGAACAAAGGCTAGGTCCCTTTATGTCATGTAAAAAGACCAGATTTGGGGGTAAAGATCTTCCATTAATGCCCCTTAAGAACACAATGCCATGTCCTGAGCTGTTGTAAATCAACGTAGCTCCACTGGCTTTATCAACAGAGTGCTGCCAGTTTTCTGCAGCTCAACATATTTTAAATATGCATTTAACTGCAAAATTAAATTCATATTTCACGTAAATCTTTACTAGAGACCAGAAGTATGGTCAACTTTTGGTCTGGAATCTGGCAGGAGAGCTGATAAAGATTTGGCTCAACTGTTATGATCTGTCATTAATAAACATAACTTACGATAGTCTCTCAAAAGATAGATCACCACTTCTGGCTCTGTTGTTGGAATTCTCAGCAGAAGCCAAGGATTTAGTATGTATGGCGAGGAGGCTTAGCCCTCCACTTATCATGACAAGTTTCCCTCCAGGTCAGGCCTGAGGCAAAAGCATACGTAAATCCAAAAAACACTCAGGACTCCATGATAACATTGCTGGGATTTTTCAGTATGAGGTAGTGTATTTGAAATAAAAGGGTGTGAGCTAACTATCCACCTACTTAGCATCCACCAAAACATCAACTGTCCACCACAGCATCAACCTAGAGAAAAACTAGTAGCTCTAATATATAAGCTTTTATCCAGTTAGTCAGAGGCCCCAATCCTGCATAGATGTATGCAACTGATTTATTTTACACACTGTAAATTGCTGCATTGTAGCCAAAGAAGACAAGTCGCAGTTCATAAAGTTAGGTCTGTGTCTAAGTCTTTGCAGGATTGGGAGTCATAGAAATTAGAGATAGAAAATATCTAGTAGATCACCTTATCTATTCCCTGCCAGTGCAGGATTATTCCTTACAGCGTATATTCATATTCTAGTGTTTTTTCAAGTGTAAGATTTTTGGAGCAGGGATTGTCTTTTCATTAGGCATTTGTACAGTGCCTAATCCAGTGGGGCCATGGTCCTTGACTGAGGCTCCTTGGAGCTACTATAAGACAACTAATAAATGTTAAACACTATGGGAAAACATCACATGCAAGATGACAAAAATCTGACTAGTCGATCCTGAAAAGACATTGGCTGCCATTCATGAACTCTAAAGACGGGGGGAAATAATCCAAGTCAGTGACTTTCAACCTTTCCGGACTACTATAACCCTTTCAGGAATCTGATTTGTCTTGTGTACCCCCAAGTTTCACTTCACTTGAAAACAACTTGCTTACAAAATCAGACGTAAAAATACAAAAGTGTCACAACACACTATTACTGCAAAATTGCTTATTTTCACATTTTACCATATAATTATAAAATAAATCAATTGGAATATAAATACTGTACTTACATTTCAGTGTATAGTGCATAGAGCAGTATAAACAAGTCATTGTCTGTATGGAATTTTAGTTTGTACTGACTTTGCTAGTGCTTTTTTGCTAGTGCTGTTGTAAAGCTAGGCAAATATCTGGATGAGCTGTACCCCCTGGAAGACCTCTGCATACCCCCAGGGGTACATATACCTCTGGTTGAGACGCACTGAGCCAAGGAAACCAAAAACTTTGACTTTATTCAGTGACTGTCTTATTTAAATCCAATCTAATGTAAAGCAGGGGTACATGCTAGTATCTTTAATACATTAAAATTAACACTTTTCAGTAAAAAAGATATGTAAACCTGATATTATAAGGTTTTTGTATATTTTATTTAAAGTTATAGTTAATGTGCATATTCCTTATATCTTTAATTTTATTTAAAAAAAATCTATCACAACCTCCAAAAGATTAAATGAATATTTTTCTTGAATGTCCATGATGAATGAGCTCCAGATACAGGATAATTTCAAATAAATTATTGTCAGTGGCAAAATCTTCATCCAAAGAAAAATTCCAAGAGCAGTTAGGAAGATCTTAATAGCAAATGCCAATTTCTTCTGTATTTAAAGTATTCCAAGCTTAAAAAAAAATCCACATGTACATTGATAAATCATTGAAAAGTTCATGTCAGACATATTAATGGGGCATGCCTAAAAAAGTTTTAAAAACTACCAAAAGATAATTGTGGGATTGCTTTTCTTCAGAATCTGATAGAACATTACTGTGATTTAGAACTAGAGAATCCCTACTGTTTACTCACTTTATTAGTGTACTATTTAATACTCAGTATTTAATGCCCGTAGAAGTTTTCCCCCATACATGCATATAAGTCAAACTACGGATCTCTGCTATGCAAATAGATGATGTTGAAATTATAGAAAATTTCAGCACATCAGGTGACAGTCCCAAGGGGGTCTCTGTGACCAAACCGGTCACACCCTTAATGCAGGAGAATCCCTTGGTAGCATGGAGCCCATACAGTCTGTAGCATTCCCCCTCACAGTACCTACCATGGTGACATGTTGGGTGTGTAGCCTGGGTAAAAGGCATGGCTGAAATATTCTTTGGTATCCCCGACTGCATGAATAGTCCCTTATGGTCACTGCAGCCAGACTCAAGTTGAGGCAGTGGATTGGCCTCCACCAGCCCCAAGATCCCATTAAAAGTGGACCAAGGAAGTGGTATACAGAAGAAGAAGATTCATATTATGTTTACACTATGCTTCAGGATCAAGGCCAAAGAGCCACTGGAGTTTGGGTTCAGCTCCAAAGCCAACAGCAATACACTCCTGCTGTTCTCCTCATGACAGCTCTGGACAAAAAGGCCAAATATCAGGATAGTACTCACCCCTGTAATCCCCAAGCACCTTCTGTAAGGTGGGAGTCCTGGAAGATCAGCAGGTACAGTGAGATTTTTGGTTCAAATCTGGAGACTTGAATCTAACACCTCTAATCCACCCTACTCTGAAACTGAAAGGATTTGACTGAAGGTTCTGTTTTGTGACCATTTTTCTGATAACAAACCAGAACAAACATTTTCAAAAGGGTACAAACAAGGAGCTGAGTAGGGAGCAGCAGAATTCGGGGCATATTGCCTCTGAGCCTGTGTGGCCCAAGCTCTGTGAGAGCCTTGACAGGCCTGCACATTAGATAGAATTACCAGGTCTGGTTTCAACACAAGCTTTAATTCAAATATTTTCTCCCTCACAAACAGCGCTGGCAGCTGTTCTCCCTTCCCTGCAGCTCCTTGGGGTAAAGTGGCCAATTCTGGGTTTGCTGCTCACTTATTTCCCTTCATAAATTGTCAAACCATTGTGGAGCAGCAACACAAGCCAGATTAGTGTGTCATACTCTGATCCACTTCATGCCTATAATCCTGATAACTATCTTGCAAGTTACCCCAACCTCCACCACAAACACAGCATACCTGCTGGTCAATGCTGCTCGTTCACGTCAGACATCATGTCTTAAACCAATGGAGCAAGACTGACAGCACTTTGAGCATAGCAAAAGGGCTTACAAAGTGATTTAAAATGTAACAATAACTGATGAAATTATGTGTATTTATTGTTTTAAAAACATAGCTGGGTGCTTGTGGTATAGTTGTAAAAATTGCTCTGTCCTGAATACAGGGACTGCAATTCATAATAATCCCCAACTCTCATATGGCAATTTCCTCAGTGCACCTCAAAGCTGTTTAGTATCATTATCCCCATTTTACAGATGGGGAAACAAAGGCAGAGAGGGGGAAGTGACTTCCCCAGGAGCAGAGTTGGGAATAGAACCGATGTGTCTTGAGCCCTAGTCCAGAGCTCTAACCACTAGCCCATAGCGCTTGCGTAGGGAGTGTAACATCGAGTGTCTCACGTAATGGGACCTGATGTAGCTGGGGTCTCTAGGCAATATTGTAATATAATTAATAAAAAGGGTTTGAGGGAAAGTTCTCCTGTTCCATCTGCTTAACCTCACACCTAAAGTGCATGGGCAAGTTGGCCATTGGAATCCTGGCACATCACTTCCTAATACACAGTACTTCAGCACATGAGGTTTCAGTGCCAGGGTACTGGCTGCTTTGTCAATAAAATGGTGTTGGTTCATCTAGGACTGACTCTTTTCCAAATGGCAGGGCAGCAGGGAGAGGCGGAGAAGGTAGGGTACTGGCATTTTACCACTGGCACACTTTGATTTGATTTGCCAGAGAAACTTTGCCATTCTTGCAGTGTCCCATAGTCAATTGCACACACAAACCTGCATTTCTCTCTTATGCTTTCCCCCCATTCCAATACTCAATATGCTGTCACTTTGATTTTGATGCTTGATGCAATTCAGGAGAATGAACTCCAATGGAATGGATCAGAGTTAAGCAATGTCATAGTGTATAGTCTGTCAACAAAATTTAATGGGTCCAGAGGGAGATGAGAGGTAGTGAAGAACTAGAGCGAAGAAAATGTAACTGTAATGTCTAAGAAAGGGACTTAGCAATAGTCCATGAGGCACCGTCCTAAAATATTAATAGGAGATGAAATAAAACATCTGGAAAAAACAAAAGTATATAAACACTTTGAGCCAGATTCTGATCTCATTTGCACCACTCTAAATCCAGAGTAACTCCAGTGAGTCAATGTCTGATGTTAATCCCATTTTTCCATCTGTTAACAGAGATCAGCATCTGGCCCTTTGTTGGCTCAATCAGGGGGAAAATATGTGAACCACACAGAGCGGGTCAGTAGTGGATATTCAGATTTTTAAAAGGCATTTGACAGTACCATTGTCATGGAGTCCTCTGCCACGTACCTCAGCCTCTTGTCTGGTTAGCACTCCCCCATATGATAGCCTCAAACCTTTAAGGGAAGTCACGGTTACACCAATGCATTGAAAAACTCTTAGGCTTGACTTGAATTTAATACAACAGGACTGGTGAGGCCTTGGGGCTGTGAGGGAGACATTCCTCTCATTGTCCTAGCTAGAACTACACAATTAGCAGGGCAAAACTATTCCTGAACATTTCAGACACTAATAATTAGAACTGAATTTCAGATGTATGCATACCCATTTGTATTAGCTTTCTGGAAAAAAACTCATAAGGATACTTTTTGTTCAGAGGATGAAGAGCAGGGCTTAGGCATTGGCTTGGTGAATTTCACCCAGAGTATGGATAAATATTTTGCCCTTAGCTAAAATTTGTTTAATCAAGACATGGAAGTCATTTCAAGTGGAAGCAAATGTAGTTCATAAAGATTACACATGACATCTATGCAGGGAACAGGAAACAATACCATGTGACTAATGTGACCAATGCTGCTCAAATATCAAATCACAAAAATCTAGCACTTAGTGAGCTAGTCACAACTGATCCAGAGCTTGAAATTTAGTTTGCACAAAACATTAATTAAACAATTCTGAACAGTGAGTTCATTCAGAAAGTTATTTGTAGGCAAAAAGGCTATTAATTTATCTAAATAAACTATAATGAGTTGTTCACCCAACTCCCCTCCATAAATGAAGACTCAACCAATCTGCCTGTAGTAAACATTTCTTTGGTAATGTGCCTTGGATAATCAGAAGAGCACTCCCAGTGCAGTCCTACAGAATTATGGATCTAACACTTATTCACACATTTTACAATGCCAAAGATTCAGAGGGAACATGAACATAATAAAGTAAATTATACATACATTACTGTAAACATGCAAAAATGTTTTGGCAGTGCACGTAGAAAACATAGCTACAAAGGAAAAAAACATTTAATATAAAACTTGCAGCTTATTCTCTTGCATATCTCATCAGAACTGCATTGTCTCTAGAGATAGTAGCAGCTGAGGGATGGGAGAAATGCAGGCAAAGTGAACTTACTGGTGTTCCATATTTATAGCTAGTAGGCCCACTCCCTCTAGTTGGTGAGGTAATGACTAGCTGTGCTTCCTTAATTTAGCCAGGAGAGTAGTTGAGAGATGATATCCCTTACTGAATTTTCTACCTTAGAGGTCACATTTCAGTGTCTTACAGCTCATGAAATTGTGCTGATTTGGCAACTTGCCCATTAATGATTGTTTTTAGTTATTTTTTGTCAAGGTTCACAGAATTTATTGAGCATAAGGCAGTGTTAACTCATGTTCAAGTTATCTACACTCAGGTTAAATCCTCTTGAGTTAACCTAGCTTGAGAGCAGCTATGCTGCTAAACAACACTCAAGCTTCACAGTATGATTGGATTAGCAACTGAGGAGTTGTGCTAACTCCAGCTGTACCCTATACCGCCACCCCCACCCCCACCAGGCCAGCCAACTTCAGTCAAAAGCACAATGAAGAGTGTTTATGTGTGGATGGGGATTGAGTTAACTCAGCGGTGAATATAAATCCAGCAAAAATTGTTACTATTGGGACTGGACACAGAAGAGAGTTTAACAAAATGTTACACTAAATTTTAAACATACAAATGTTCTTATAAAAAAAGACTTAAACAATGTACATTTGTGACTACTTATGTAATTAGTTTCAGTCTCTAGTTGTATTAACATGATCATTTCATAAGTATTTGTTTTAATTTGTGAAAAACAATTGGCTAAATGGACTTATCATGGTATCACAACTTTTTTTTGTTGCCTCATTCCTTTAAAAGAAATTCAAAGGTTGGTAAGAAATAGTTAAACTCCATCAATCTGAAAAGTTTATAGACTAATAAATAATACCACAGAAAACCTGTAAAATGTCTTCACAAAACATGAAGAAAACTTTTCTGTTAAAATCTTCACCACTCCTCTAGACATTGGCTGTGACTTTAAGAAAACACAGTCTTCATTAATCAGTCACTGAATCAGTATTTTTAAAAATAAGCCTTTGATCATGTCCCTTGGCAGGACCTTGGTGGTTTTTCTCATATTAGAAATTCATTTTTTCCGAACAAGATTGTGTTTTTCTTGCATTGTTTTGACCTCAGATGCTTTAGTGCTGCAAATCTCAGGCATCTGTCTGTCAAAAATATGTTTCCCATCTGGATGCCTTTCAGTCAAATGAAAACCCCAAGAGACTTTTGCACCAAAATGATTCTCAATCAACAGTAAATCTTCTTCAGTCAATGTAGGAACAGATTTGACTACTATTGCAGCAAAGGAAATTGGTAAAATTAACATTTAGCTGTAATTGAAATGGTGTTACTTTCAGCATTAAGCAGAGGAATCGTAGATAGAAGCTTTCTGAGGTATACATGAAGATGCTTCTAATAAAATGGAAAAAATGTGCCAATTTACCTTCAAGACACAGCTCCTCTTCAACTATTCCACAGAGATCATACCTCAGCACTATACATCCACTTCAGGATTATTTTATTTTTTTCCCTTATTTGTTTAATCTCCATGTGGTTATTTGGCTCTATATTAATATAACAATACCAGATTTCCCATATAGAATGTTTTTTTATTCAGACAGCATATATTTATGAAGAATAGGTATTCATAGAGGACGCTGCTGCATATCAGCAATGTGAGGTGTGTTATAAACACCAAAGTACACTAATTTATGCAATGTATTGGGCATCCAGATGTCACCACTGCATATGAACTGATTGCATATTCTAACCTATCATATTTCTGAAGGGTTATAATATCACTTTATCAGAATTGGATTCAAGCTTAGACAGCTCTCAACAACTCATAAGAACTGAACAAAGCCAGCTCTGTAATTCACTCCAGCAAATTACCTCTTTCCAATCAACGAGGTATTTCGATGCTCAATATACAGGAGAATTTCCATAGCTTGGAGAAAATACATTTAGCTGATTCAGGAAGAAAGGCTTCCAAATGTTTCTGCAGTTAGTTTATGGCAGAATATAAATATGTTTTAGGATGGGGGGAGGGGGGGAGAGGCTTTTTTGCCTGGGGCGGCAAAAAAGCCAGAGCCGGCCCTGGTCTGACATGTCAATGTACATGTGATATTTACATGTTAGCCATGTTCCTGTTATTAACAATAGGCCAAACTGTAACTCTGTATAGCGTCATCAATAGAAGGGGCATCAGATGGCCATGAAGTTACTCTGACTCTCCTCTGTATTCTTCTATGGGGTTGACCACCCCAAGCAGGAAAGTGAGGGTCTGGCATACAAACCTGCAGATCTCAGGCTTCCCCAGAAGCATAGATCCATCCCTGTGGAAACCCTGTGCCTCCACAGCAGCACTACCTATGCACCCATCATGGGGTGAGGGAGCATGGAAATGTATACAGACTCTGCCAGAATACTGTCTTCTGTCTGTGTTATATGTGTGGAGGCATCCCTGCTGGATGCCAGGGGAAGAGAAAGATAAGCATCTTTCCCCAGCACCACTCCTGGTCTATCCACAGCCCCCTCAGCCCACCCACTGCCTCTCACACAATGGAACCCAGGGCCTATGAAGAGGGTACTAGTCCTGCTACATTTCTGGCTGACAGTCCCTCTGCCCCCGTTTGGGGCCTTATGACATCAAGTTTTATGCTTCTTCCCCACATCCTGCATCCGGTAGACTTGTTGCTCAGGAACTTCCACCTCCATTCTTAGAAAAATAAAAGAAACAGCTCACTGTATGCCTGTGGATGAATAAAAAACGGATCCGTCTTCTCAAACGCTTATTTTTATGGGTGTGTAAAAGCAAAGGGAAAAGCATATGCAGCCTGAGCGCTTGTAACAGTGTGTGAGTCCTATTGAGTGATTGCTCATAGAGGAGCCTGACATCCAACCCAACTGCTGCACTTAATATTGCAGGCTGTTTTAGCGCTGCTCTGTTTTCTTTAAGGCACTGCACAATAAGATCTGGGACCTACTTTCATTTAAGAAAACACAGCTCAGCTATCTTTCTTTAGGCATTTATAAAGCACTCATCCCCTTAGTAGACTCTAAACATATGGCTGGATATGCTGGATATATACAGTGAGAAGTAAAAGCCAACTTGTCTAAGAACAAATTAAATGAACAGAAAAGCCCACTTGATTTGGCGGGTCTAAATTAACAGTGCTAGGTAGATCAACCCACCTCTAGTAAAATTATGATTTGTTTTCCAAAGAGTAATGAGGCAATGTTCTCTACAAGGTAAAGTTTTGGACTGGGAGCTAGGAGCCCTGAGTTCTATTCCCAGCTCTGCAACTAACTTGCTGTCTGACATTGGGCAAATCACTTAGCCATAAATGTTAAAGTTTTTACTAATTTTGAGTGTCTCCATTTCTGGGTGCCCAACTTGCAACATCAAGGACCAGATATTTTTTCAGAGGTGCTGAATCCCAGCAGCTCCCCATCAACTTCAGATGGACTTATGGATGCACATCACTTCTAGAAGGGCAGAATACAGGGGGACACAGTGGAGGGGGCATAGCATTAATACTTCTGCAGGTCTGTGGGACCATACAGTGGAGTTGCTGGGGAGGGCCTCTGAGAAACACTGTGTCTCCTCCCATGTCAGCCCAAGATTTCCATCTTCAGCCTCATCTACAAATCTTGATCATGAAACTTTGCATAAACAAAAACAGGAGTCAGACCACCTGCTATAAAGATTAGGCAGGCCAATGTGAAGCTGCCTTATGCTAGACTAAGGTGTCTGTGTCTCCCCCCACCCCATTTCTCTTGTATATTGTGAGGTCAGTATTCAACCCAGTGGAAATCCATGTCATTATATTTTGATACATATTTTTCAGGAGAATACATTAGACAGCAGCAGTTAACTTCTCTATCCAAATCCTGTTAGTTTTTCCAGGGAACAGTGAATAGAACAGGAATAAATACCAACAGATATTTACTCACCTGTTACTGGGAGGTGCTGTCTCAGAATAAAAAAAAAAGACAGTTCCCAGGGTCTAGTTTCTAAATCATTGCTGTATCACTTCCATTATCCCATGTTCCTGTGAAAAGGTTCAGCCACTTTTGGATCAGAGAACCTATCTCTAACAGGTGCACTCCAGATCCTGCATTTGATTAAATGAAAAGTCAATTTTTAAATATTTCCATCTTGAAAAATAACATTCCATAGAAAGACCATCAAGAAAGAGTTCCTATAAAGGTCAGATATACTGGAGGTGACATAAATCACAAAGCCCACAATGGTATCCGCTATAAGCGTCTGACAAGCTGAAGGTACTTTCAATGTTCCTCTGTAAATGAATGTTTTGGTTTGTATTGGGTCAGCTCTATAGCTCAAAGAAAAGTTTCCCTTTTTGGCCCAGATTTAAATGGCTGGATCCTTATCTGAGTACACCAGTGTAATTCTGAAATCATCTATTCTAGTTAATGGTGTTACACTAGATTAACTCTGGTTTAAGAAAATTCAGCATCTGCCCCAATGCACTTAATGTACAGTAAAAACATTAGAAAGACAAGGTCGGTGAGGTAATATCTTTTATTGGTCCACCTCACCCACCTTGTCTCTTTAATATCCTGGGACCAATATGGTTACAACAACACTGCATAGAGTAAAATCACTGACATCCACTGTAAGAGGTTCACAGCCTGTAACTAGAGAGGATGATATAATTCTAATCAAATATCTCCACAAAAAGACCACCACATAGCACGTATAATAAATATCCTAGCTCATTGTAAAGTTGGTGGCCTTCCAAATTCTAATTATTGTGATGCACTGAGACATATTAATGGGAAACTTGATGAAATGCTACAGTCTAGAGAAATTGTTTTGACCTAGTGGGAGTGCTGGAATTTCTCATACCAAAGCACATTTCTCTCCATCTTTATTTCAGCCAAAATCAGCAGGCCAGCCTTCAACATGAAATGTTTCTCCAGAGCTCCTACAATGGAGACAGAAGGCCTAATCACATTTTAATTGAGCCAAATCAGACTTCCAAATTCAACACAGATTCAAGATATATTTCCTCCAGTTAAAATATAAAAACATTGGGCCCTCCTCTGACAAGTGACTAATTCAGAAAGGACAGCCTTGAGGATTTAAGGATGACAGTGTGCCAGAATGAACACATATCCTCTGAAAGGGGTATCATGAAGAGGAACAATGCAATATTTTATTTTTCTGACATCGTAGGTCCTCCACAAAAAAATACAAACCCATTTAAATCGGTTGGGTTCACCACTGGCTCATTGGGAAAGATGGTCATTTTCCCCAGTCACCTGTTTTCTCAGGCTTTTCCTGTGGGGAGATGATTAGCTAAGAAATAGCAGTGAGATTGCAATGGGGCCATAGAGATGATTTACAGGAAGCAAGCTGGGTTATGCAGTTATGATCCATAATGAGGCCTATGCTGTTAAGGTGATTTATGCTCATCCCAAGAAGGTGTTCAGATGATTGTAGCTTGTTAAACTCTGCTCTTTTTAGAAACTGCAGTACACTTAGCTTGTTATAAATATAATAAAAGTATAAATATACATTAAATAGTGAGTCTCTTTAATTTATCTGATACCTAACACAGCCTGGTTAAGCAATCTATTGTGAAATGATACTAACAAACTAACAAACCCACATAGGGCTCTGAGCATGCTGTCCCAGATCCAACAAAGCACTTGCTTGACTTTAAGCCCATGAGTAGTCCCACTGACTTCAGGATTGAGAGTCTTTTTTTTCCAGGAAGAATATTTTCATCTAGTTATTGGCTTCAACACCTTTATTTTTTAAATTCAAAGTGTCTTGGGATGACATGCCCAGGCAATTGAAAGTGGTACACTGGCTCCTAGCTGATGCAAATAACTGATCTTAGAATGCTTCAGTGCTCAGAATTAAAACAGGGCCAAATTTCTTCCTTACATAAGGACAGAGAAGCCAGCTTACAACTGGCCAAATTCATCCTCAGCAGAGTTACTCTAGGGATGGACTGAGAACTCACTGCCTTCCATTTACAAGACACCAATATAACAGATGTTGCTACTGCCTGATATCCTACAACTCAAGAATCAGGGAAACAATTTAGCAGCTTACAAATGTTTTCAGCTTAGACAAATGTCCTAAAAGCCTCTTGATTGTCTCTGATTTTAAAACATTCAGAATTCTTCTGCCTGTATCTATAAATGAATGCATAGCAGTGACTGAATCTATCATTGGAATCTACAGAGAAAAATCTCTCCAAGATTAGGTTTGAGCTAAAATTTCTTGTACTGCTTTTCTTTTTTGGAATTTATTTTAAAAGGTTGTGAAACCATACATTTCTATTTCAAGTGACACACCAAATAGGCTGTCATACTTTAAGAATTATCGTCCAGAATTCATTTTGTCTTTGGACCCAATCTCTCTCAGACCTCAGGTCTAAAGGTTAGGGATGGCATTTTCATAAGGGCTCAGCATTGGCTTACGTCAATGGGAAATCTTCCATTGACATCAGTGGGATCAGAGTAAGGCTGACACACAGCACTTTTGAAAAGACAGCCTAAGATTTCACTACATATATTAAGATTTCCATTTACAAATATTGATCACAAATATTTACTAAGTAAAAAAGGAAAGTGAGGCTACCTGTAATTTTTAATTCTCCATTTTCTAGGCATGACCAGTAGAATGCCAATCATAGAATCATAGAATCATAGAATATCAGAGTTGGAAGGGACCTCAAGAGGTCATCTAGTCCAACCCCCTGCTCAAAGCAGGACCAATTCCCAGCTAAATCATCCCAGCCAGGGCTTTGTCAAGCCGGGCCTTAAAAACCTCCAAGGAAGGAGACTCCACCACCTCCCTAGGTAACGCATTCCAGTGTTTCACCACCCTCCTAGTGAAATAGTTTTTCCTGATATCCAACCTGGACCTCCCCCACTGCAACTTGAGACCATTGCTCCTTGTTCTGTCATCTGCCACCACTGAGAACAGCCGAGCTCCATCCTCTTTGGAACCCCCCTTCAGGTAGTTGAAGGTTGCTATCAAATCCCCCCTCATTCTTCTCTTCTGGAGACTAAACAATCCCAGTTCTCTCAGCCTCTCCTCATAAGTCATGTGCTCCAGACCCCTAATCATTTTTGTTGCCCTCCGCTGGACTCTTTCCAATTTTTCCACATCCTTCTTGTAGTGTGGGGCCCAAAACTGGACACAGTATTCCAGATGAGGCCTCACCAATGTCGAATAAAGGGGAACGATCACGTTCCTCGATCTGCTGGCAATGCCCCTACTTATACAGCCCAAAATGCCGTTAGCCTTCTTGGCAACAAGAGCACACTGTTGACTCATATCCAGCTTCTCGTCCACTGTGACCCCTAGGTCCTTTTCTGCAGAACTGCTACCTAGCCATTCGGTCCCTAGTCTGTAGCAGTGCATGGGATTCTTCCGTCCTAAGTGCAGGACTCTGCACTTGTCCTTGTTGAACCTCATCAGGTTTTTTTGTGCCCAATACTCTAATTTGTCTAGGTCCCTCTGTATCCGATCCCTACCCTCTAGTGTATCTACCACGCCTCCTAGTTTAGTGTCATCTGCAAACTTGCTGAGAGTGCAGTCCACACCATCCTCCAGATCATTAATAAAGATATTAAACAAAACCGGCCCCAGGACCGACCCTTGGGGCACTCCACTTGAAACCGGCTGCCAACTAGACATGGAGCCGTTGATCACTACCCGTTGAGCCCGACGATCTAGCCAGCTTTCTATCCACCTTACAGTCCATTCATCCAGCCCATACTTCTTTAACTTGGTGGCAAGAATACTGTGGGAGACCGTATCAAAAGCTTTGCTAAAGTCAAGAAATAACACATCCACTGCTTTCCCCTCATCCACAGAGCCAGTTATCTCATCATAGAAGGCAATTAGGTTAGTCAGGCACGACTTCCCCTTCGTGAATCCATGCTGACTGTTCCTGATCACTTTCCTCTCCTCTAAATGTTTCATAATTGATTCCTTGAGGACCTGCTCCATGATTTTTCCAGGGACTGAGGTGAGGCTGACTGGCCTGTAGTTCCCCGGATCCTCCTTCTTCCCTTTTTTAAAGATGGGCACTACATTAGCCTTTTTCCAGTCATCTGGGACCTCCCCCGATCGCCATGAGTTTTCAAAAATAATGGCTAATGGCTCTGCAATCTCACCCGCCAACTCTTTTAGCACCCTCGGATGCAGCGCATCCGGCCCCATGGACTTGTGCACGTCCAGTTTTTCTAAATAGTCCTGAACCACTTCTTTCTCCACAGAGGGTTGGTCACCTTCTCCCCATGCTGTACTGCCCAGTGCAGCAATCTGGGAGCTGACCTTGTGCGTGAAGACAGAGGCAAAAAAATCATTGAGTACATTAGCTTTTTCCACATCCTCTGTCACTAGGTTGCCTCCCTCATTCAGTAAGGGGCCCACACTTTCCTTGATTTTCTTCTTGTTGCTAACATACCTGAAGAAACCCTTCTTGTTACTCTTAACATCTCTTGCTAACTGCAACTCCAAGTGTGATTTGGCTTCCTGATTTCACTCCTGCACGCCTGAGCAATATTTTTATACTCCTCCCTGGTCATTTGTCCAATCTTCCACTTCTTATAAGCCTCTTTTTTGCATTTAAGATCAGCAAGGAACTATAAAGCTTAACCAACACTGATTGCTTACCACATGTTTACTCATATATATTATAAATCATTATCAGATGTAGTTCTTGTGGTTCTGAGTGCTTCCCAGTTATATATCCATAGGTCTTGTTCATATCCATATTTTAATCTAGCAGAACAAACCACAGATACATTTTTGCTAAAATAAAACTATCAGAATTTTCGGTATGATACAGAAATGGGGAAGCAACTGCTGTATAACAGGCTGGAGAGCATACACTTCAAGGACAATATGTTGTTAACAGGCAACAAGACATTAGTCAAGCACTGAAGGCATTCTGCTTGCTAACTTCCTGTAAGACTCAAAATTGCAGGTGTATCTTTGCATAAGAATACAGAATGCTAACTGCTGATTCAATAGTATAGTGAAAATGTGTTTTCAAATTCTGATAAACTTTCCTTTTTTTTTTTTTGGTAGGAATTGTTTTTTATCAAACAGTTAAGCTTCTAAAGAAGGAATAATGTAAAATCTGATCCTATGCCTAACGTGATAGAATTGTTGTATTGAGCAGGTTATTTTAATACATTTGATTTTTCCCTCAACTGCTTCGCATCCTGGAGGAGTAAATCATATGACAAAGTTTAAAGGGAATTTATTATACGGGTCAAGCAAAGTATTGCTATTTCCTCTGTGCAAATGGAAACACTAAATCATACATTTTTCTCACAGACAATATTTTGAAAGGTCTGTGTTTTTTTACATTTCAGTCTCAACTCTTCCCACAACTAAAGTTTATAAAGAAGGAATACGTGTTCTTAGGGCATTACCCTTCCAAATAACCAATTATCCCAAACACACCCCTGTTGAACAATGCAGACTTGTTCATCCAAAATAAATAACTGTCTTTTAATTAGATATTTATTATCTTAACGTGCTTAGTTTCATTGCTGGCTTTGGTATAGATGTCCAGGTTTTACAATGAAGGAAAGTGAAAACAGACAAACCTTAAACCCCAAGAGTTACAAAATCCTATTAAATGGCAGATGGGAAAGATAATTAGCCTGCAACTCAACCATCTCATGCTTAATTAGGGATCCCTTCATATCACATACATAGAATTCTATTTCTCTGCTTCATAACATTACTAACTCTTCATTTTGAACCTTAAGTATTGTAAACTGGCAGGAAACAATATGGTCAGGGATTAAAAGTGCTCTTGAAATCTAGAGATGATAATGGCCCATATTCTTCTCTGCATTCCAGGTGCTTTGTTCCACGCCAGCAACATAAAGCAGTCCTAAAACTGGCGCCGCGGGCCAAGGAAAGATAATTCCAGTGTAGGAGAATGCTTTGATGGCAAAGAGCCAGCATAATGGCTCCTACACCAACCTCCTTCCTTGCAGCTGGCAAAGGGGCTTACCTGGGAGAGAAAAAAAGGCATGGCTAGGACTTACCTGCCCAAGTGTTCCCTGACTGCTACAGCAGCTAGTTGGGGCCATTGGCATCCAGTGTTATTTTAGAGTTTGTACATTTATGAATTCTACTTCACATTGGGAACATGAGTCAAAGAACTATTCTCAGCCAATCAGCAAATAAAAACATAAGCAGCGTCTTGTGTAGCCAGTCAAAACAGCTCAAATGCCAAATACTATATGCCAAAGGCAAAATTGCCATTGATTTCAGTGCAAGACTGGACCAGAAGCCTGTAGCCTGTGCTGGGGTTGTAGGAAACGATACTGTAAAAAAAACTTGAGCACTATGGCCTATGGCTAAGATGGCATATTACTACAATTGTGATAAAAGATTCCTGCTCCTTTAGGATGACCTAATGAGCTCAGATGGGGAACTTGAGAGGACATTCAGAAATGGTTTGCAGGTGGAATTTTTTAATAATAATTTTGAAAAAGGTCTGTTGGATCATTGTACATATCTATTTAAAGACAGAGCTTGCAGCATACTCTGATTCCAGGGCTACAAGTTACTACTACCCAAAGGGAAAATCCTTCCAGACTTCGTTTGAAACCTCAGCTACTGCAGCTCCATATTTTTTGTTGTTATGCTTAGCTTCTAATTTCCATTGTATTTACAGATGGTTACTTCTTTAATAAATATATCTTTTAAAAGGAAAAGAGATTGTTTCTGAAGATTCCATGATGATGGGTGCAGTGTGGGAACTTAAACAGAGTAAAACAGAACACTATGTTACTAACTTTATGGCAGGAGGGAGCTTTTAACAAGCCATTTTAGATGCAGTGCTCACTTATTAATCTGGCTACTAGGCAGAAATGATTTGACCTTCTGCAGGATCATGAGAAACATAAAGTAGATTATCTCCCAGCAAAGCAGTCTGAACAATACCATGGACAAGGCTGAAGAAAATCAAACCACTGTTGCGGGAGCATAGGAAGCAGTACACAATTGATATCATGCAAAGTAGCAAATTTTGTTTTTGATTTTTTTTTTGTCTAATGGATTTTTTCTAAGCAATGAGAGGAACAGAGCCAGCTCTTTGAATCTGCCAATCTTTTCAGGCTCTCCCTCTTAACCTGGGTCATCAGAACAAATCTTAAAGTTATAATCAGCCAATAGAAGGGCACTCAAACAGCTGAATTGTTTCTCCCAAGCTTCACTAGAATCTTTATTAGCCTTTATTCCCTACAAGTCAGTGGATTTTCCCTTTTCTTGTGCAGAAGACTGGCAGCTTCCTGGTCATATCTGTGGTAAAAGACAAACATTTGCTTTCCATCTTTAGAAAGAACTGATTTACAGTTTCCAGGTCAAGGACTCAGAGGATTCTATCTCAGAATGATTTAGTTTGTCTATAATGCTATAATAACAGCATTCATCTCTCCAAGATGAACTGCAGAAGAAAATAAAAGTCTAAGTGGATATTACTCCAATTTCAAACCTAGAAATTTAGCTGCTATGAGAAGAACGACCCCATCTTCCCTCGTCTGTAGATTTAAAGCATCACTGTCTGATTACTTGCACTAAAACAACATTGTGGAACTGTACATTTCTGAAGGGAAGGTCTCCCAAACATTCACAATTTCCCTCTTACAGGAAGGTTGAAATGTACCCTGGATTCCTTATGATACCTCGTTCTGGGTCTAAAACCCATGTAGATGAGCTTCCTAACACTGTGTGATACAACATGAATAGAATTGTGTGGCAATGTGCAATTTGGAGGGACAATCATATTTCCCAGAGTCAGTGCCTCTTGAAGATAATTTGTTTACCCAAACACATGCTGAAAGACTGTACTACCTATAACCAATAAATACCATGAAAAAAAAACCCCAAGAAGTGTAGCCGTTGCCATATCTACTATTGTTTTGTCATGTCCATTGTATGGTAATTTTTTTTTTTTACTAGAAATCTCTCAGTGGTGAAAACGAAATCAAATCCAACCTTCTGATCATCATCCTTTTTAGGAAAATATATAATAAATCAAGCCCAACATTGCTGACTTTGTCCTTGGCACTACTTCATAGATTTACATTGTCCATATCTAGGCTGAAGTTTTCCCTGCCCTTATCTGAGAAAGAACGGAATTTCATTTAAACTAAGCCTTCTGACAAAGCACCACAGTCATAATGAATTATGATCTCTCATCCCTTTTTTTTTAACTGAGCTGCACTCAATAAGCTAATGATTCAGATAGTGTAGAACATAATCACATGTAGTCATATCTGCCTGTGTGCTCCCAAGTCGTGCAGGTATATCAAAACAGCATAAGACAATACGGGCTACTAAAGATGCACTGCAAACACAAGTCTAACAAGATGTGAAAGATTCCTCTTTGTATTATCATACATTAAATGGGCCTGAAGAGTAGTGAATGGTAATCCTTGGGGAAGGCCGAAGGGTTGGCATCTTGATTTTACCTATAATCTGAAAGTGTTTAATTTCAATAAAGAGTATGAGGAAATTAAGCCTGGAAAGGATACTGTATGCATACCTCTCTGTTTGTGAAAACCTGCAAATTGCTTCATTGAAGCCTAAAAAACCTTGACTTTTCTTACATTACAAAAAACAGCTTCTCAGTTTTTAATTGATAAGAGTATAAGAAATGGTGATGGTAATTATTTCAGGTGCTTTTTTCTGCACTCCTTAATCAGTGACTCAGCTTTGTTTTCCAAGCTAATAATTTTTTCAGACCATTAGTCAAGGGCCTCGAGTATTTAAAAGACAGAGCTAATATAACTATATTGTGAAGGGCTGACATCTATTGTGGCCTGATACCTGATTTAGACACTTACATAGTTTACTGGAGTCAGACTATGACGGTGAATTGTTGGTTTTTTAAATCATTTACAATCACATCTGCCTGCAAATATTTCTATAATCCACCATTATCAGCGTAACCATGCAATACTAATCCCTGTAATCAGAGCCTATTGGCCCAGTAGGTTGCGTTTAAAATGCAACCTCTACCTTTGCACATGCTTATTTTGTGCATACCCTTTGCCCATACAAACAACATTTGCGTGAGCAAACAGAGCAAACTAAAATGTGCAGGTATAAAGTAATAAGCTTCCAAATTAGAGGTTTGGAGACCTTTTATTTCCCATTAGTTGTTCCCCTGTAAAGCAATAATTTCAGAAAATTTGGACATGTATATTTTCTATTTGAATATCCAGTAAAACCTTTTAATGAAAAACCTGAGCAGGTCACTTCATTTCTAAAAGCACAGTTATAACAATGTGCATGTGCAAAACCTTTCCCCACAAATATTTCATAAGGATTTTTAAGACAGAGACCGATCTGTATTCCCTTTGTAACTTTTAGGTACAATGAGATTGCACCCTTTATTGAGTCTGTAAAATAGCCCCAAGAGACAAGGAACCACAACATCTCAAAATGATAATCGCAGCTCTCCTGCTGTTGCATGAGGAATTTTTCTCTGTCTACAAATCCCATGAGAAATAAATTAAATTAATAGGAAAACCCCCATATTTACTGTAAGTAATTACATAGTTGAGAAGCCAATACAAGCAAGGAGATTCATAATTAAGGCTGACACTCCAACTTTAACTACTGTATTAAAAAAGATATTACAAGCAGTCCAATATCATGCATAGTGTGACATATGCAATTCCAAGGCAGAACAGGATAAACTGAGGGCAGAAACTCAGCCTTCCTTTTGAATTAGCTTCCTTTTAGCTTCCACTGACTTTTAATAGGGCTTAGGCGCCTATATCACTTAGGTGTTTTGAAAATTTTACCCATGACTTATTACTGACTTACATTAGACACTTTTGGGAGCGAGTTAAAAGAGCACAGGCTGATCAATGGGATTATTCACGTTCCTAAAGTTAGGTACAAGCTAAATTACCTTGTTGAATTTGTGCCTAATAATTTAGATCATCTTCACTTAAGTCAATGGAGCTACATCAGTTTTGCCTTGGAAAGCTATAATAAAAGGCATCTTTCATAACACTAATTCAGTTACTATGAACTTCTGACAAACAGCAAATCTCTGCATGTATATGTACTTATTCCCAACACTTGCAAACCAAAGTACATATGTCAGAACACCATCAAATAAGATGGTATTAAATCACACTTTACTAGTTATTTCAACCTTGTCATTTAATGAATGATAAATTCAGAAAACCAGGAGACCTTTCTGTGATAACCGCTAATCTTGTTGTACTTGGCCAGTGATGGTCACACAGTTTCATTTCTTTTAAATAAATCAAGTGAGAAATGAGCAAAGCAACAAAGGAAATCTATATAGAAAACAGTTGCTTCATGGATGTATATAGAGATAAATGCAAAGCATTACACAACAGCATATAAGTCTGGTCAATTAAATGGTATTTTGTGGTCATGGTCACAGTTATGATATGGTTAATCTGAAAAAACCTAATTCCAGTATCTAGATACAAGATCATGAGTTGATAATCACAATAAGCTATGTGAAATCTTCTTGATGGACTGAGGAAACTGTATAATATCTTCTCATAATGTTGTCATTAATCAATTCCTGTTTTAATATTCTACTCCCTAAAGACTAAGTGAATATAGGCCAGAAAAAAATAAAGAAAATTCTTGTCTTTTATCATATCCGTTGCACATTTTAGTATATTCTTTTTTATCATAGGGTTTGTTACTAAGTACTATTAATACCTGCTCTGGCTGTTAATTAAGATTGGTTTGAGTAGATTATATATCAGTTCTACAGACAAATAAACTAGACTAAGTTAATTTCTGCTTAGAGTTGCCAGCCCTCCAGGATTGTCCTGGAGTCTCCAGGAATTAAAGATTAATTTTTAATTAAAGATATGTCATGTGATGAAAACTCCAGGAATATGTCCAACCAAAATTGGCAATCCTACTTCTGCTGTTTTCCAATTTGTCAATAAAGTGTCCTTAAAAAGCAAGTTTTAATATTAAGAACTCTTATAATTCTTGCAGCATCAGTAACTTTCTAAGAATTAAACAATATATCAATAGCAAGGAAATTTAAATTACTCATAATAAAAGTGCAGTGGAAGAAATGCATTGCTTTATTTATCTTTTGTGCATCTATCACCTTTGCAACACATAGGGAGAAATGTTTTTATTAGCTAATAATCTACTTGATGCACATATACAGCAATAAATAAGTAGTTTTATGCAAAGGTTGTGTGGTAAGGAATCAATCATGAACCAAATCTGTGGGATGTATAGCTACCTCTCCAGTAATAATAATGTGTTCTCCCTATGGCGTCATAACTTGAAAACGATAAGCCTCCAATTTAATGTTTAAATCTAGAAAAAAATAAAAAATAAGGGACATAAGATTATTGTAATCCAATATATGTATTTACAAGGTACAGAGACTATGCATGGGATGGGGTAAAGGAAGTAGAATGAATGCCAAAAATTTGACTTTTCTCTTTTTAATACAAGAACGGTTAAAACTTGTTGCTTCATTTACTTTTCTACCATTTTAAAATATTCCTTTGACTTTCAGTATTTATAGCTGTCAACGCCATTCAATAGATTCATATTTGCAGATTCTAAGGTCAGAAGGGACCACTGGATCATCTAGGCTGACCTTCAGTATAGCACATACCACTCCCCAAAATAATTCCTAGAGCAGATCTTTTAGAAAAACATCCAGTCTTAATTTAAAAATAATTGGACATGAATTTTGTTTCTGGTTTTATGTACCTCAACATGAATCTTCACGGCACTGATATAATTCTGGCAGCTGAGAGTACCATCATGCACATTTGTTTGTGGGACTTCATCCTCTGCTCCCACCAGGTTATCTACAGTTTAAATTCTCTTTCCTTTCTCAAAGCATTTCTCCATAATCTCTAAATTATATTTAATATTGCTAAAGCAAACAATCAACAGTTTAACACAACAAATCTATCTGATGAAAGAGGGACTCAGGAAATGATGGGCCAAAATTAAGAAAATAAACCTCAGAGTGAATTTCAGAGATGGTGTTCCCTGAAGCTAACATAATTTGTCCAAAAGAGGCTCAATTTCACCCACATTTCATTTAGCAACTTCCAATACCACCTCCCACAAATATGACATTAGGAACTTGTTACAGATAACATTTAAAGATAGGGATGATGACAGTTGATGTACACAGATTAAAATCAGGCTCCTGACGTCTTTTTCACACCAGTTTTTCACCACAATAACTTCAATGACTTTATCATTGTTAACTCCTGATTTATACTGATTGGGTGACCAGACAGCAAGTGTGAAAAATCTGGATGGGAGCAGGGGGTAATAGGAACCTATACAAAAAAAAGACCCAAAAATCGGGACTGTCCCTATAAAATTGGGACATCTGGTCACCCTATATACTGATGAGATCAGAATATCAGCGGCCCGAATCTCAGAGGAGCTGGTCACCTGTGTTTCCTATTGACTTCACTTGGAATTGTGGGTTCACAGCTCCTCTAAAGTCAGGACACATTCAATAGGACTACTCCCATGCTTCAACTTAAGCTTATGCTTAAGTGTTTTGCTGCTCTGGGGCCTGAGTTAAGACTGCACTATCTTGTAAACTTTATTCTAGAAATCGTTGAAATCAGCAACTAATATTTGAAATAAATTATTGCTCAAATTTCATGATGTTCAAATAATTAACTAACTATGGCTGCTTTGAAAAAAGCAAACAATTCTAACTGATACTATCCAGTGTTTCAGAACCTATTATAGTCTTTGCTTCTGAACCTTTCTCTTTCACTTATGTCCTGCATCTTTTTACACCATAAGAACTATGGTAGTCACGTCACCTGTAGTAACACTTCTTCAAACCTGTTTTTAATTGGTCTGCACTTCCAGGTTTACCACAGGATATGGTCTCGGCAAAGAGAGTTGTAAAGTGACTCTGGCATAATTTATGGTAACAGTCTGAGACAAGTATAACGTTTTCAAGCCAAGAACTGTCAAATACACTACTTTCCAAACCACCCACAAAAATAGCTCTGTCTGCTTCAGATAATTTGTTGGAGTTGATTTTTATTTGAAAGGAACACCAACTTAAAATCTAAGCAGTTTAAAAGCACAGTTATTATTGCTAAACATTGTATTAAGGCAGAGCCCAGAGATCCCATCCGGATTGGGAACCCATGGTGCTGGGCCTTGTACAAACACAAGGAAGAGCCAACAGGAGCTGCTGGATGCTCTCGGGTAAAACCAGGCCAGTTTTTTTAAGCACCTAAGTATGGAGAGAAGATCCTGGCTTTAAGGCCCCATTCTTAAAAACCTTACCCATTAGCTGTATGCAGAAGGAGACAGGAAGTTAGAGAAGGGAAGAAGTCAAGGTCACAAGCACAGAAAAGGAAAATTATTATGGTGGCAATATCCTCTGATGGATTGTGGTGGTGAAAAGTGGGAAAGAGGGAGGCCAGGGAAGAATAGTCATCACATGAAATAACTAGGCTGTGGACTAATGTCTTGGCAGCTGGGGGAGTGAGCATAGTGTGAATGCTATGGAGAGATCCTGCCTTATTCCTTGCACGGGGGCAAAGAAAGGCTTCCCGCACCATCTGCATTCATCCCTGTGCATTACGGCAGTAGAGGGCAAGCCGCAGCCTTTTATTTGTAATGAGCTTTTCATCGCCCTCCATTTTGATGACTCATCAATTACTTTTTCTTCAATTCAAATTGCTCTCTCTCCTCTGCCTGCGATGCAAATCAGGGCAAAGTCATGGAACAACTGAGACATTTTTATCACTGCAGGTTTCACCTTTTGGTTATAGGTTTTGTTGCAAACTTCTTTAGACCTCAAAACTGAAAGAAAATGGACAGATTCCTCAGCACTTACAATGTACTGCATCTACTCATGATTTGATATATTTAAGGCTTAATTATAAGACATTAAAAAGAAGGCAGAAATTTCCACCATATGTTTTAAAAATGCAGTATTCAGTTTATGTCACAGAAAAACTTGTAAACTTGAAAAAATGACTGTATATTCATTACCCGCCTAAAATAGTCAATTCTCTTGAGGTTTCCATAAAAAGAATTATATCACAATTGGAAAGATATACAGAATTGTTCCAAAGATTGGCTTTTATTGGTGGAAAAAATTAACTACCTTTATATCTGAGAATATGCAATTTAACAAATTATCTGTAACACCAAGATTCAGTATGGAAGGAAAAATTAACAAATGAAGACTGTTGTGGTTCTACATGCCATTGAGTTGGCAAAACGTAAGTGTTGTATTTGTAACGTGTTCAATATCTCCTACAACTGGCTGTCTTTCCACGACTGCTGTACTTAATTCAACTCCAGGCAAAATGTTAGTCTCGGGTAAAACCAATGTAATGAGAATCAGAATTGGGACCCGTCATACCCATTCAGAACTACAGCCCCACCACATTTATTTCCTATGCCTATTCAATTTTTCCCATGAAAGCAGCTTTGCCTTTTCCCACAATATTTTGAATTTGGTTTCAGAAAATAATTACAGTATTATACTCAGCACACTAAGATTGTATATGTTCAAAGTGCTGTATTAAAATAAGGGCTACATTGTGGCTTCGCTACAAGCCCCGTGCAAAGGGCAGCAGCATTGCTGCACTGATCCGGGAGCAGGACGGAATCAGATTGTCACTTAGCCCACCACCTGATTTCCAGTTTTACCCCTTGCTCTGGTGTAAAGGGGCCTTAATGAGAACCAGGCCCAATATGCTCAGTTTCCAATAGAAACTAGTACTTCATGTAGCTCTCCAAGACCATTAGCAGGCTCTGGAGGGAGCCTCCTCCATCTCTGTGAATAGAGAGATTGGTTACACTAGTATGGTCTGAATAAAGAAAGTGGTGGGGGAGGAGGAGGGAAGTAGGGGTGTGGAAGAGGAAATCCAATAGGCCTTCAAAAAAGCAACCTTCCCCCTCAAAGCTCCACAGTACAAGCACCATGAGCTGAACTATGTCACTGGACATTCTGGAGGGTTTTAGTCTGGGATGACATAGTTTGCAAACTCTGGGCCTGATCCTGAGAGTTGCTGAGCACCTGCCACTCCCACTGAATTCAATGCAAGTTACAAGTGTTCAGCACCTCTCAGGATTAGCCCCTCTGTTACTGCTTCTGATCTGCTGGGCACTGCAGAGTCATCTAGAATCACAGAATATTTGGGTTGGAAGAGACCTCAGGAGGTCATCTAGTCCAACCCCCCTGCTCAAAGCAGGACCAACACCAACTAAATTACCCCGGCCAAGGCTTTGTCAAGCTGGGCCTTAAAAACCTCTAAGGATGGAGATTCCACCACCGCCCTAGGTAACCCATTCCAGTGCTTCACCACACTCATAGTGAAATAGTGTTTCCTAATATCCAACCTAGACCTCTCCCAGTGCAACTTGAGACCACTGCTTCTTGTTTGGTCATCTGCCATCACTGAGAACAGCCTAGCTCCATCCTCTTTGGAACCCCCCTTCAGGTAGTTGAAGGCTGACATCAAATCCCCCCTCACTCTTCTCTTCTGTAGACTAAATAAGCCCAGTTCCCTCAGCCTCTCCTCGTAAGTCATGTGCCCCAGCCCCCTAATCATTATTGTTGTCCTCCGCTGGACTCTCTCCAATTTGTCATCCCTTCTGTAGTGGGGGGACCAAAACTGGATGCAATACTCCAGATGGGGCCTCACCAGTGCAAATAGAGGGGAATAATCACTTCCCTCAATCTGCTGGCAAAGCTCCTACTAATGCAGCCCAATATGCTGTTGGCCTTCTTGGCAATGAAGGCACACTCTAATCCCCTAGTCCTTTTCTGCAGAACTGCTGCTTAGCCAGTTGGTCCCCAGCCTGTAGTGGTGCATGGGATTCTTCCTTCCTAAGTGCAGGACTCTGCACTTGTCCCTGTTGAATCTCATCAGATTTCTTTTGGCCCAATCCTCCAATTTGTCTAGGTCACTCTGGACCCCATCCCTACCCTCCAGCATATCTACCTCTCCCCCAGCTTAGTGTCATCTGCGAACTTGCTGAGGGTGCATATATCTAGTTGATATTAAAGAAAATTATTGTACTTAGGAAAAAATAACAAGGGAAGAAAGAATATGTTTGCAATTATACAACAATAATTGGCATAGCACATCAGCAGCAAGCTCCTAAATCTTAGATCTATCTGAACTCAGCAAATGCCGTCAGTTCCTGGCAGCAGTACCAGACTGGTCAAAGATTGAATCCAGAATTATCATTTTATTAGTTTCTGGATCACAGCAAGAAGAGGAAAGCTCTCCCCAAAGTAGCTGCTTCAAGAGAGGGCAACTGGAGTACATTTCTCTCACTTGGCACTTTGTACTGGGGTCATTTCACTGACTAGGAGAAGATGGCTGAAGCTACAATGTGTGGGGCTAGTGATTAAGACAAGATAGAGTTGTGTGTGAGTGTGTGTGTGTGTGTGTGTGTGTGTGTGTGTGTGAGAGAGAGAGAATAAATAGCTGGCTGGCTGTGTGTGTGTGTGTGTGTGTGTGTGTGAGAGTGAGAGAGAGAGAGAGAGAGAGAGAATAAATAGCTGGCCATGGCAACAAGATTCAAAAGTGACTTCAGAACTCCCAGACCAATGAATCTGTGGGGGGAGTAGTAAAAAGAAGAGTCTGAAAATGAAGTACAACTTACAGGCTTCAGTCTGGATTCCATCTCCCAAAGGAAAGAAGAAGACATGGCTAACACTACTACAACAAAAGGGAAAAGGAGGCTGGGGAAAAGAGGCGGAGATAGAAGAGATAACTGGAATATGCTGGTATGCCCCCTCCTGCACTGTCAGCAAACTAAAAAATGGGGGGGTGGGGGCGGATGGGGGAGCAGGAAGGGAACCTATAATATTGTGAAAGCAGCAATGGAACAAAACTAAGTCTGACAAAGAGCTCCTCAAAAAGTAAAAATTTGACCTGTTTGCCACTTTCATCCTTAGTCAATACAGATGTCTAAGTCAAGACACTCATAATATGATGAGGCACTGGGCAGGCAAAGCACATTAGCTCTTTTCTAACACAAGCCATGCTTAAGTTAACATGATTTCTAAATTAAGAACAGACAGGGCCTAAGAACTAAAACATCCCCATACCCAAGTGGGAAAAAATGATGTGGGCTGATAGGTTTGGCAAATGAGGAGGAATACCAAGGCAGACAGTGGACAGTACACTTTGTTCTGCGGAATGTGCCAATTTATTAGTTAATACAATTATTTGCTTCTGTGCTAAAATAAAAGTTTGAGTAATTATGATTTTAGTAGCTTAACTAACTTAGTAACTTTACTACTAAGAAGTTTGTATTGGGGCAAGTCCCACAACTGGCATATAGCCAGCACCTTAACTTGCCAACAGTCAAATTTATTGCTGTTCCACTTTGCTAGAATTCCTTTCATTGGACTCTCTGGAACGTTAACACAACTAAAATGTCATGACAATTTGGTGAACTAATGGCACACCGGCATTATGGTGGAAGTTTACTGTGGGAAACTTCACGTTGGAAAACATTTTGGCCAAATGAATCCTTTTCTTTGCAAATATGAAGCAAAAATGTAAAATACAACAGACTTCTATGTCCTTTCGCAAACACTTTCAAAAATGTACAAGAAGGATTGTTGAACTATGTCCTGTTGTCTGTAGTAATTTGCAGTAAATCAACAATCTGCCTTACAATGTATTTTCCTATAATCCAAAGCAATAAAGCATACCAGAGATCTGTCATATTATTTCCACAATATTTCTATCTAGTATCTTTTGCTCCTTTTATCTAGTATCTTGCTTCTATCTTACATCTTTTGTATGGTGACACAAATTCTGATCGGACGTTACTCTAGCATAATTAAGATCAATATCTGGCTAATATCAGTATCTCAAGCCTCTGCACAATACTGTATCTTCATGTACGACATTTTTCCTTTCCAAAAAGATGTACATATGCTCTTCCTTGAAAGTTCCTCCTGACTATTCACTTTGTTCAGTTAACTTTCCACCTTTAACCAGACTCTCTTGCCTACAATATAAAACATAATAAAAATTACAACACAACCAAACTAATTCCTTCCCACTCTCCTGTAACTATAAAATGGGTGTCAAACATAAGCAATCCAAATCACATGAGCTTGTTGCATCTCCTGCCTTGCCACCTTCTGTCTGTACATTATCTAACTTAGCACCTAACCACACATCCTTTACTCATTAAACTAGCTCCAGTGAAGACAATAAAGAGTCCCTAGAACCTGAGCCTGCAATCATTACCAGATATAGTGCTATGCGGGGTAGTAAGCATTATGTCCATTAGTATTTCCACAATCAGGTCTCTGTATCATAAGTTCTTCAGAGGAGGGCTTTTGGGTCAGTCTGCTCTCATTTATGTCAGTGTGAATGCAATTCCACTGACTTCAAGGATGTTGCTTTAATCAGATTTATAATAGTGTAACAGATCAAAAATTGGTTCTTTGTTTTGCATGTGTCTGTAAAGGTCCATACCCACCAATGATGCTATAAAATAGTTTCCAGAGCTGTGTTTGGATGGATCTTGCAATCAGCTGCCATTCTCATATGAGACCGTTTGGACACTGACTATACAGTCATATTCATGGCCTGTCTTCCCCATGCATATTCATCTTGCTATCAATTCCTTTGCTTAAGCTCCAGATTTTAATCAATTTTCAAATGGCAAAAATCCAGCTATAGCAATTTTCAAATTCCTTTGTGGGGTGTTTCTTATAATCAGTTCTGCTACAAACCTGGGACTCTGCTTTGTGGATATCTTTTACGAGTTAAACTCTGAAGTTCAAAACCAGATTGTGTAAGAACTTGAAACCAGTGAAATTTGGCCAGTATGAGGCTATTTTCATGAACCACAGGCTTTAGATAATTCTTCGCTGAATGCATTACCAGCTGTAGACTAGAAATGGAACAAACCTAATGGGTTACAACTGTTATACAATCCATAACATATCAAAATATGAAATCTCCTATAGATATATAATTTGAAACATTCTGTGTGTAGATTGCTAGCAACAAACTAATGTTTGTGTTGTAGCTAAAAAAGCCACTGAAGTATCCACATTCTTATACCCTATGAAAAAATATGTTTTCAATAGAATACGCTCTGCCTCCAAAACAAACATCCTTTATTCTAAAATAAAAGTTCTATTAAATATTTTGTATTGATCTTCTCTTCTGTTATACCTTATGGGCCCAATCCTACAATGATATGCATAATGAGAGAAGGAACTTCTGTTACTAGTGCAATGCAAGCCTTTCACAACAAAATCTGTAACCAGGTAGCATCCTGCTAGCTCTGTCTTCTAACATGGACCGGAATTCAGACTTACGTAGCTCTTTATGGGTATGTCTAAACTGCAGTGTAAAATTGCACTAACCCAGGCTTTGTGCCTAGGGTCCCCCGGGGGGGTGCAGGTTCTGAGCCTGAGTCAAGCTGGGACCCAGGGTTCAAGCCTGTTGCTTTGCAGTGTAGACGCAGCCCCACTGAACTTGTGATTTGGGAGTCCACCAAAAGTATCCCACAATCCTCTGGGCCGACTTTCTTTGTCCTCTGGGCAGTCAAGTTTGGTGGACAGTCAAATTTTCCCACACTACACCACAAACAAAGGGCTACAGTGGCCACATTTTGGGAGGGTGCTAGGAAGTCTGGGATATGGGTGGTTGGACTCTGGCCTGCATAATGCTGCATAGATACTGGAGCCTCAGGGTTCAACAATTCCTAACCTGGGGTTACAAGTGAGTGTAGATGCTCAAGCCCTAGGTTAACAAACCCAGGGACTGGTAATTCGAGTTCTACTAACCTAGGCTTACATTGCAGTGAAGACATACCCTATGAGTCCCACAAACCTTTTGTCAAAGCAAATCTTTTTAATGCTTCTAGCTAGGTACAAGTTTTTTTGAGACGCAGTTTTGTGGCTTGGAAATTAAACTTCTAACCCTTGATCACGGAGCTGGGCCTTTTGGATCAGTGAAACTTTACAAATTATGAGCCCTAGAATGCCGAGAGTTTAAACTCAATTTATCAGTTATGTTTTGAATTTCACCTTTGCCATTCAAATGAGCCAAAACCAAAGCTAAACTCAAGGGGTGCAAGACAGTTCAAAAATAAAGTAACAAAAAAAGTTCAGTGCTAATTTAAACCAGCAAGTTTAGCAGCGGTTTAATTAATACTTATCAGCAATAACAGAGAACAAACCATCAACATACATGTCTCTTACTGAAATTAGATGATCACATGAAACTATCAGAGATACTTGGCCTGATAGGTCAAAGGATTTCTTTGCCTGTGAAGGATGCTGAAAATCAGCAGAAGTTTAGGAAAACTTTAGGTAGCCACCATTTTGATAAAGGTGGTTAGGGCTTTATTTGGGGAGGGAGGGAGCAGGAGGTGTTGTTTTTAAATAAGACTGGCTCAAATATTAATTTAGATTAAAAATTCTGAAACATTTTGAGCAGGCATCATTGTTTTCTACAGGCTTGTCTATTTGTAGAGTTATTCCCAAATAGTTATTCCTGATTTACTTCGTGGTTGGATGCTCTTATTCCAGAATAAGAGTATCCACACATGGAGTGAATCAGGAATAGTTAATCTATTTTAAATTCACACCCTACCTTTCATGTGTAAACAAGTCCATGTTTCAACATTATGGTGAATGTTGAATGTTCAATCCAAACGGAACGTAATTACAGTGAAATAAACCCTAGGGAAATGATGGGAATTGAGGAAGGTAGGACAGGATTAATGTTTTATTGTCTTTGTTGGCACAAAAAGGAGAACTTCTAGGTAGCCCATAGGGCTGCTTCTGTAGTAAGAACAGTGAAACATCTGTCAGTCTTCAACTAATGCTCCCTGAGAATTACAGGTCGTTCAGGATTTCCAGAGGGTTGGTTTTTTCAATCAAACAGACAGAACCTTTTGGGCTCCTACATACTTGCTTTAGAGCATTCTTTTAATATTTTTATAGAGAACAAGAATATCCAGAGATAATAGTAACGATTAAGGCTTTATGTCATCATTAGAAACGCTGCAGCTGAGTTGCTGCAGTGCTTCAGTGCAGATACTACAAGGATGGGAGAGGTTCTCCAGTTGCTGTACTTAATCCACCTCCCCAAGAGGTGGCAGCTAGGTGGATGGAAGAATTCTTCCATCGACCTAGCGCTGTGGAGACTGTGGGTTAGGTCACCTTAACTACCTCGCTCAGGGGGTGTGGATTTTTCACACCTCTGCGTGACATAGCTGGGTCAATCTAACTTTAGACCTGGCCTAAAAGCCCCTGAGAATTGGGAAAAAGATGCTTTGGGATCTATGCAGCAGGTTTCCTGCTCCTTCCTCTGAAGTGCTTCGTGCTAGGGAAACAGGAATCTGGGCTAGCTGGACCATTGGTCTGATTCAGTGTGGTTGTTTCTATTACATAAATTTAACACTGATCAAAATTAGGACATCATCCAAACTGGAGGAATAGCCAACGTACAGGGGGAGAGAACTGAACTACAAAAAAATTAGAGCAGCAGGGACTGCACACGGGGGCTGGAAGTGGGAGGGAATTTGCTACGAATAAATCTGTAAATTCCACACCTTCAGGAAGAGAAAATAAACAGCACAGCTAAAACGTGGGGGATGTAAAGAAGCAACAACAATTGTCACATTAAAAAATATATATTCTTCTCGTCTTTCCTGAATACTCTTACTTTTACATGTAACCAGATACTATAATTGCCTCAGAGAGGGTATGGGAATGGGAGATGATCCCCTTGCATCTTACCTTCAATGGTTCAGAATGTAGAATTATGGGAACTACCAAGGCAAAGTTTAAAAAATAATTAGGGCCAGATAGGCAACTGATCATTGGCTGCCATCACTGGAAAAATTAGGGTGAGTACAAGAATATTGAGAAGATGTATCTACACCAAACAATATTTTTGTCCCACCACATTAGTTTCATTTCCTTGTAATACATTCTTCATTATAAAAGGTATTTTGGTTTTTTCTTTTAGTAATTACACTAGCAGCACTGGAAGGTAAGCACACATTTAAGGGAGCAGCATGAATGTACAACACAAACTGCTCCCCATACATGAGTCACTTTAGGGTACTACAGAAAGATCAATAGACCTTAATTCGTCTTTTTAAATGAAAAATTGATTTTTTCTGATAATGAACCATTTTTCTCACTTTGCGGGCGATGCCTCTGTGTGAATCACTGTTAAATTTCAAAACTTTAAACATTTTTCTTTTTAGTGAAAGAACATTGGTACTTATTGTATGGGAAGAAACCAACCAACCAACCAACAAAAAATGGACAGAAATGGCAATATTAATTGCTCCAGTTTGACTTTTTGGGACCAACCTCAAATCTAAATTTGTCCCCGAGTGCTTAGACAGATACATGCTGTTGCATAAAAAAGCCCTTTCACACAGCATGAGGTACTTCAGAGGAAAGCTGCCTTTATGACTGCACACTGTTATTCTACACTAGGGAAGTTTTCTACATACTTCCTGCCACTGCTATCATCAGTTAAGCTTGAACTGGTGCAGCATGTAATGAAACTTACAAAGTTCAACACAGAATGCAAAATTGACATCTACATACCAAACAGCAGCTTCCAGCTGCACAGCAGACACAAAAGACTAGCTAGTTTCATAGGAATGGATAAGAGAACAGGTCCTATATATTCTATATACATTAACTGTTCTTGACATGGACACTTTTTGGGTCTGAAAGGTTATTGTATTATGTCCTCATATGAATGCTAATCAATAATTTTGGGCAACTGATACACACTTTAATACACCAAGAAGAATCTTAGTCCTGGTCGCAGACTACAGTTATTGGGTAGCCTGAAATATTGGGGAAAAAAATAATTTCAGGTCTACCCAAAGCAACTTTTTATTGTGATTTTTCAGAACTGCCAGATGAACCAAAAAGTCAGTTATTTGCACAGTTCTACAATTATGGTGGTGGTTTTGTGTGATGTGGAAGCTCTCTTAGGAGCTGACCTCAGACCTAGTCATTTCACACAGGCTAAACAGCCATTAAATGTTTCTTCCAGTTACTAACAAGGGCCTGATCCTGTAAGCACTCAGATTTGGGACATGGCGCATGGAATTATTGCAGAATTGGGCCTCCAGACTGGATCAGAATCATCCTAGAGGTGAAATATTTTTATATAACATTACCAGTCCCCCTTATAGTAATAATCTACAGATTCCTGGTGATCAATATTCTGATTTGTGGGAAACATTTTAAGTTTTTATGGTGGGGAAGTTATAATTAAATATTATAAAGTTACAGCCAAAATTAAGTAGACTAATATTTGACTAATAAATTTCAGAGAATCACTGGAAGTTTTACAAGAAGGTAGCCCAGTAACTCATCTCCTAAAGACAATAGTGGTACAACCTACAGGGAATATGAGTTGTAAAACACTAAGAACTGAATTTTAAGTACTGAAACAAGTAGGGAGGACATTCAGGGGTGTGGAGTTGTTCATATAAAGTTAATGTTACAATTAATAAAGAAGACATAAAAATGAAGACATTACTAACTAATCTAGACTGGCACCAGAAAATCTGAATGAACTGGTGAATTTTCTATAAAAACTAAACTGGGAAAACCAAAGTTAATAAAATGTGTAGAAAACTGTAAATAATGAAACTGAAAATAATTAAGAGGAAATACGTTATGACAGAGTGCTTAAAGGGGCAACTTGCCGGGGTGATATATGTGCTCATATAAATTCTACAAGACAGATAGTCTTGGGAACATTTGGAGAATCATTTTGGCAAGTGTTTAGTTATCAGTTTAGAAGGATAATTCTAACAGAAAAGCTTAATGAAGGTCTCTGTACTTGAATAAAACATTGGTTTGCAATTAAATACCTATACTGCTATCACAGTTTAATACAGGAGTTATGGTATGAGCTAAGAATATAATTTAGAAATTAGAAGAAAATTATGATCTCCATAAGATACAGACTTAAGCAGGATTTGGAGATGAGAATGTGGTTTATAATGCTAAAAGGTTTGTTCCCTAATGTTTTAAACTAATATTTCCAGTAATGTTGGGCCAAATTTATACAGATAATCAAGTTTCTTTATATTTGCAAAGTATGATAATGAGAAAACCCAGGTTGCAAACTTACTTTAAGAGGCTGAGGTGATACATCAATTAATTTGAACTTGCAACAGAGGTCCAGTTAATAAATTTTAAATGGTTTAAAGGTTAAATTACTAATTATATTTTAATATAATTAATCACAGGATTTCATTTCATAAAAATCTTTCTAAAACACACCAGTGACTAGGTAATCCAGGAGGCTACTGTCCTGCTGAATGTATTCTTTTGGCAATGATTACATGAACCAGTCAGCTCATCTTTTACACCCAATTTATTTTATAAGTAATCTGTATTATCTGGAAATTGCTGCAATAACAATACATGCAGCTGAGAATTCAAGAGTTATAATTTAATTTCAGAATTCATCTGCTTCTGTAAGGTTAATAATCTTAATCTAAGATTAGTTAACTTCTTCAGTGCCTTCCAGGAGGGAATCTCCAAGTGTTTTATGTATGTTTATAGTCCGGATCGCCACCTCCTGTAGTAAAACCCACAGGGAGGGAATCTTCATGATAACCCGCTTGTGGAGTTTTTTTCCCTATTATTCCACTGGGAGAGGCATGGTGGGGGGCAGGGCAGGGGTTCCCCTGATCCCCATGGTGTATGTTGCACGACCCATCACAAACCCGGCAGATCCCCCAAAAGCCAGCACCAACTTTACTGAGCCTCTGTATCTCTGCAATGGCTCTGCCCCCAGAGACCCACCCTTCTGGTCCCTGATAGTATGATGACTCTGTTGGAGCTGCAGAACCAGACTCCCCCAGGATGCGATAGACCCCTGGGGGAAGGGGCACACCAGAAAGGATAACAGAAGCTTGGGCTGTATCAGCTTTAATGACTCAACTCCAAAGTACCAAATAGAGCAATAGTTGTGTGACACTCCTCCAACTTGCCCCATTTTCGCCCACTCCTACTGTGTGGCTGTTGGACCCATGGAGCTAACTTCAGTTCCCCTGGTTGGCACAAGCTGAGGGAGACCCATGCATGGAGTGCTTCCTTCCAGCACAGATATAGAAAAGTTATGAGCCAGTTCTTTTATCCTCCCAACACACCTGTGATGTAAATAAAATTTCCACTTTGTGGACAGGAAAACTTAGATACATAGGCTCAGATCCTCAAAGATATAGGCTCCTAACTACCACTGAAATCAATGGGAGTTATGTGCCTAAATACCTTTGGGCCATAACAATTAAGTGACTTGTTTAGGTCACACAGAAAGTCAGTGGTAGACTCTGCCCCAGAATCAACTAAATTTCATCCTGTGGCTTAGCCACAAGACCATTTAACATAATTTTCTTCCACATTAATGAAAAAATGCCTTTAAATCTTGACATCTCTCACAGCAGTTCGGTGGTTCTATCAAATACATTCCATTAGGGGTTTTCTAAGATATGAGAGAGAAAACATACTGCTTCCATTTTTGAAAGCTAGTAGTAAAAATGCCAAAATGCCAATGAGTGTTTGCTGTGGGCTAACTATGGGACCAATCCTGCAAACACTTGGGCACAGTATTATGGGATGTGTCATCCATGTAAAGTTAAGCACATGCGTTAGTGTTTGCAGGATCAGGTATATGATTCTCAGACTAGACTACTCTATTTCAGAAGTCAATATTTATGCATTTGAGAACATTACTCTTGTTAGTAGTTCCACTATGGTCAAAGGGACTGCTTATGGAGAAAAAGTTATTTGTGTGCTGTTTACATGAAAGGTAAGTACCCAAAGATTTGGATAGATCAAGAGTGTGCTACATGTCTAAGATCTAAGTGATTTAGGTACACTGAATGGGACTACATCATTATGGGTATGGCTTCCCTGCAGGCTCACCCTTTCCTCTTTTGAAAATCTCACCCTAAGCTATTTCCTTTTGATTTTTAAAGCGTGGTGATGAAATTAACTTCCAAACTTCCTTAAGGCTGATACTGAGTTTATTTTGCTGAGATTTCCGTTATATACTAAATGTGAAAAGGGGAAGGGAAAAGAAAGAAGAGTACAGGAGGAAAAGTCAGTCAACATTATTCAACATCATTTTAATTTCCACCAAGAGAGTAATATAAATATATTAAACACAAACAGAACACGTTTTGAAAAGACCATATGGCACTATTACAGAGGTTTAGCTTGATACAAATGTAATCTGTAATTTTATAAAAATTATAAGAAAGTATAGGAACATTTTTAAGTAATACATCAGTAAAAATAAATCTCAACATTTTAATAGTACTTTGAATATTCTTACAGTAAGAATTTTAAAAGTGCTTTTTAATAACATTGTTGTAACTCAACGTTAGTGCAGTGTGCTAAATAGATTTTAAAGCAAATATTTATAGCGAGTTGTACAATTTTCTATAACTAGCAGACTCAAGAGTCTGAGAACTAGTGTTAACTGAGGTAAGTATTTCAATTACAACTAAACATTACTTAAGTACTTTACATGCTGATTCTATCACTAAGAGAAAAAAGTTGACATCCTTCATGTGAAGACAGAAACTCTACTCATGTCATGAAACCAGCACTATATAAGTGAACATTTAGAAGGCAAAGAAAAATGGCTTCTCCAAAATATTTATACTACTTAGAAAACTATGATCCTATGGCACAGACTGTATTTAATACAAAGATCAAATTCTTTACATTTAATAGGTGCACCCAATTCTCCACTGAATAAATTATTTTGTTGACAATTCATGGCATTCCAAGAAAGCCCAATTTCAAGATTTTGTAGTTAATATATCTCAGTAATAAAGTAAGCCTTATTTAGATATTTCACAGTATATTTACCTCTGAATTAGTATGTGATTTTGTTTACTATCAGTGACAGTATCTTACTGCTATGTCTACTGCCAAATCTTTGAGCAAGTGAAAAGTGCAAGACTAATAGAACAAAAACCCACTGCCTACTATTACACTATCCAATAATAATGGTAAGAGGGCCGCTGTACTTCTGAAAACCACGGTGTAACTCTTAGAGATGCCTCAGAGGTAACCTTTTCAAATTACATCATTTTTTAAAATTAAAGTTCTTTATTGACTGTCTGAGGATGCAAAAATGTTGACTATTCACCACTCTTTTGTTAAAGCCCTTATTTTTAAAGAGACAGGAAACAGAGTTGAAGAACCAATCCCTTGGTCCTCATTTGCATATTATAGGACGTGAACATTTCTTATTCAAATTTGTAGTTTGTTTAGAGAAGATTTTAGTCAGTATGAGAAAAGGGAGTAAAATATAAACTAATTCATTTACTTTATAAGATGGTATGGTTTAAGAAGTCAAACAATTGACCATTTTTCTCAGTATTACTCATAAGAACTTTTATACAAACATTAGCACTGAATCAATAACTAGAGATGAATTGCACAACTATCTCTCTATCCCTTCATTTTAAAAAGTAAAATATCATTCCTTTAATTCCAATAATTTGCAACATCCAGTAATGTTTAATCTATTTTCCATCTCTCTTTTTACAAATGCATTAGGAATGGTTTAATCGACATACAAATAGATATATTTTTGTTAACTACTTCCCAGTACCAAACTTAAACATGGGCTAGAAAATAATTAAAAATAATGCAAAATTATTTTTATCTTTTCTTGACAGAAAAGGCTGACAGCAGTGTCCATACTTATTGCAAAGAATGTAGCTAAACAAATTATTAATAAAAATGATCTGATAGTAATATAGATAGTAAGAGGGGAAACTCAATAGTTTATAATTAATTCAAATTATCACCCCTGATTTTCAAATGATTACTCGGTAATTTTTATATTTGGATAATAAATGCTTGATCACTATTGTACTGAATTCTAAATTCACTTATTTTTTTGGAAAGATTTCCAGTGCATGTAAATAACAAGGAGTCTGGTGGCACCTTAAAGACTAACAGATTTATTTGGGCATAAGCTTTCGTGAGTAAAAACCTCACTTCTTCGGATGCATCCGAAGAAGTGAGGTTTTTACTCACGAAAGCTTATGCCCAAATAAATCTGTTAGTCTTTAAGGTGCCACCAGACTCCTTGTTATTTACATGCACTGGAAATCTTTCCAAAAAAATAAGTGAATTTAGAATTCAGTACAATAGTGATCAAGCATTTATTATCCAAATATAAAAATTACCGAGTAATCATTTGAAAATCAGGGGTGATAATTTGAATTAATTATAAACTATTGAGTTTCCCCTCTTACTATCTATATTACTATCAGATCATTTTTATTAATAATTTGTTTAGCTACATTCTTTGCAATAAGTATGGACACTGCTGTCAGCCT